>NW_027466078.1:662500-837500 GCF_046127955.1 Nelusetta ayraudi
CGTTGGATTTTTCTCATAATTATTTGAAGTGTAGGCCTGTAGTTGATGAGGAATCACGGTGTGCTAACGCAACTCAAACAGCTTAGATGAAAAGGAGTGTGATTTGGGTTTGTGGTACATTATGACAATCTTGGACTTGCAAGACTGAGGCGACGCTTCAATTCCCATCAATGTGTATTATATATGTGTTTTTTTAGCTCATCTATTCTACATTTTAAATAGATCACATTTGACATCTGACCCACTGAACACTTACTATTGAACATATTTTTAAACTATGGGCTATTTAGTCTTGTTTTAGGATATAATATAATTCATTGCACAAACTGTCAGGCTAAGTATAAGAGCTATAGTCTACTACAATCAGTCGTGCCAAAAAAGAGACATTGTCTTTATTTTTCATTTTTATTTTATTGTGTCAGCATTGAACCATACAAGCATGTAGTGTTGTCCAACAAGAATGCATGGCGAATCAAATCCCAAACAACCTATGAAACAATGAACACGTTTCCATTGCCCTTCATTTTATTGAGCACTAGATGACCTCCTCGAGCACTGTGTCATTGAAGCCTCGAGGAATGAACTATTTTTTGAAACAAGTGTCGAAGCTTCAACAAAGCCTCGATCGGCCATCACTACCTACGGCTGCGTGCTCTAACAGCATTTCAGAAGTGACTAACTGCAGAGTTGGGAGCGGAGGAGGGACGACCGTCAGGCTGGCTCGACTGCTCCTCCTTCTCAGCCGTGGCGCGTCCAATCAGCAGCCGACATCCAGGACCGCACCTGCAAGGCGTCATCCACTGTCAGACACACACACAGACACAAACATAGAGGCACCTAGACCCACCCGTGGGTCATAACAATCCGTGTGGATCTTTTCACTCTGGCATTGAAAGGGGGTGCTAGCACTAGCCGTTTGCTAAGCTATGTACAGACAGCACCATCGCTTGCCGAACCACATAGTCAAACCGTTTATATACAACAACTCGTCATCAATATCTCTAAAGTAGAAGTCAAGAACTTTTTTCAAAAACGATAACTAACTCAAACTTTTTTGTGTGTTTATAAAAACAAACTAAAACAAACTTAAATTGAAGTCATATTTCACTTCGTTTACGTCTGTCAAATGAATATTTGCCCAGGAAAATCTTTTAGTTTTACGCAGCAGCACCTAAATGCACCTCGCTTTCTGTGACGTCACCCCTCTTTCACAGCAGTATGTTGAGGAGCGACTCGCGGCGGGAAAGTCCGATATGCCACTTTTTCCCAATACGACGAAGAGAGTGACAAAAGCCAATGTCTTGTGGTGGAAAGACACAAAATATGTGGCTTGCTTCTAAAAAGGGAAAAACCCCGACAAACCTCCATTTAAGAAGCTCGCACAAAGCAGTAGTGAACATTTTTATTGAGACTGGGAAGTAGACACGAGAGTTTGACTCAGTTGACTCAAATATCCTGTGGCGATGAGAGTGGTTATGGCTATCTGATAAAGCAAGATTTAATATTGGGAATTTAACAAAATGAAAAGGAACCGACAACGCCACCCTGGGAATTTCACCCAGGGAGTTCTACTAAACACAAAAGTAATAATTAGGCACACAGGTAAGTTCTACGAGGAAGGAGTAGGAGACGTGGTTCAGAATGTTTAAAATATGAAACCAACTTTTATTCAACATTTAAAAATAAAAGGAACAAACAGACCAACAATTAAAACGGAGCTACTGAGCTCCTTATTCTTGGTGTAGAAACTGAGGCTTACCGATGAGGGGGCCAAACGGGGGAGGAACCAAAGAAAACAAGGAACACCCCACTCACACGTGACACACCTGCAAAGAAAGTGAAGTGCAAAAAAAAAGAAGAAAACAACCACAATCCCGGGTCACAGCACTCGAAGGGGCCCACCACCCGGGACACCGCCACCACCAGCAGCTCTCAGTGACTACAAAAACGAAAAGATAAACAGTTGGTTCCTAAAAGTTCCCTAAAATCTGTCACATGTACTGAAATAGCAAGAAAAACAAACAAACAATGCAATTACACACGCACACACACACACACACACACACACACACACACACACACACACACACACACACACACACACACACACACACACACACACACCAACCAAGTTCCCACCAACCACGCACACCCATACATGCACGCACGCACACCACTGTAGCTGGACCGGCGACTTGATAGTGTAACGTCTGCTGTCTGAGGGTCAGCAGTGGCGACGTAAGCAAACGAAGAAAAACACAACGAGAACGGAAAAACAACAAGTAAAACCAAGGCGGGACGGAAGCAACATGCACCGTCCACCGTCTGTACGGGGCGGCTAGCACAATCAAGTGCGGGTGAAGCGGCAGTGTTCCTGCACTTATCTTATAGGACCGAGTTTTGGGCCACAGGTCTTGATCACCAAGCGTCCTCCAGGTGAGGAGAACAACGAGGAGGCTCTACGCAGCTTTGTGCTAGCAGGCGGCTGTAGTGTGCCGGTGAGGTGTTCAGGAAGCACTGTAAAAAGAACGGACAGGTGAGGTACTACGTACCTATGCTAATAAGCCATAATAATTTAAATGCTAAAATGTCCGCACCTGATCCTCTTAAAACTCGGGCACACAAAGCGGATGTTCAGTGTCCCATTGACCACAATGGACCACTAAACGAAGATTTTTAGAAAAATGCGAAATGAAGCCACTGAGAGCTAAAACAACATGCAAACAATGCCACAGTGCAGCTTTTCTCAAACGGGTCAATTTTGAAATCATTTTAATCAACTCTGTCTTCATTGATCAGAAGCTTTTTGCAGATTTGGAATTAAAAACATTTAACTGTAGGAATCATAAAATCGTCTCATCAGTGACGTTTATAGAGCCATTAAAAAATTTAATATGTGCTGAACAGACAAACGGAGGTGTAAGAGGCCTGTGTGACCAGCAGGGGGCAGCAGAGGACCGACAGCCGTAAGTTCCTCCTCAGAGAGGCCTGAGAAGGTTCTGCACCTTCAGCTCCTCCAGGAGGACCTCAGCAAAGTGTCAGAGTTTGTTGGTTTTTTACCTCGGTCGGCAGAGTCACAGTATGAAACTTGTAGCCAGGGGGCGCTGCAGCTCACTCAACACCTACAAGGTTTGAAAAGGAAATTGAGTGGAATTCATCTGGAATGAAAAGAAAAGCACAACTACAGCAGAAAAACTGAACACAAAGACGCACAAAGTTTGAACTACACAAAGATTTTCTTCTTCTGTTGATTCAAATGAATTTGACAGAAATAATATCTGAAAAAATAGAAACCAAATGTTAAATTTCGACATTTAAAAAATGGACAGATTCATTTACACCCAGTAAGATAAGAAGATATTTAGCTCTCAGCCAATTAGAGCTGCTGCTCCTGTGTGTGTGCGTGTGTGTGTGTGTGTGTGTGTGTGTGTGTGTGTGTGTGTGTGTGTGTGTGTGGATGTGGTGGTGTGTGTACCTGAATGTGGGAGTGGGTGTGTTTAAGTACGTCACTGGAAGTAGGCTGCCAATTAGTGCGGCCTCCGAGGCCGCAACCGCCCCACGCCAGCGACGAGTCCAGGGCGGGGGGGCCCGGACACGGCACACCCGCCGCAATGCCGGCCAGGAAGAGGCCCGGAGCAGCAGGCCCCCGGACCGGAGGGCACCCGCCCCACGAGGAGCTAGGGCAAGATGACAGGGAGGCAGATACCCCAAGGAGAAGGGACACCACCCGGGGCGAACAGACAGCAGAGCCCGTTCTCCGGACGGGGGCCCCCCAGGGCAAGCGAGACCGGACTCATCCCCATGACAGGACCCAGCCCCTTCACCCAGCGGGAGGATCGGTACCCAAGGCAGGCCCGGCCACCCAGATGCCCCCCCCCTACGGACCCAGTATGGCGCATCGCCGCAAGTGGCGAGGTCCCCATAGGCCCAGCCGGTCTCGCACCCGAGGGGCACCGGACTGCACAGGGCCCATCCAGAGTGGGAAAGATGCCGGATCCCGCCCCCGCTAGCAGGCCGACCCCACTGTGTGTAGGGGTGTCAGTGTGTGTATATGTGCACTTGCTGGTGTGTTGAACTATGGTGCGTTAAAATGGAAGGGTGGTAAGGCCCTGGGGCAACCACACTGCTGCTGAGCAGGGCGGCGGCCGCAGTGCACGAACCACCCCCCCAGGCCCTAAGTGTCTATAATGCCATTAAGATTGGAGAGGGTCTTAAGGCCAGAAGGCCGGGCAAGCGACCACCCAAGACACAAATCCCCCGAAACAGAAAAAATAAATAAATAAATTAAAGATTTAGGGGAAAAAAACATTTAAAAAACACCTATTATGTGACCAGGGGGGACTCCCGGTCAGGGCGCCCCCTCAGCGACATCGGGGCCGGGGACACCACAGGGATCCAGGAGCCAAAGGGGAACCGCCCCCCACGCACCGCACCACCCGGGCACACAGGAGCGGTAGCCGGCGAACGCGCAGCCCCACCCCAGGCATGCGACCCCACCGCGTACGATCCAGCGCCAGTCCCCAGACACAGGGACGGACCAGCCCTCCCACCAACAAGGGGGCCCCCAGACCAGAGCCAGTTTCCACTGTGGCCTGTTGGCTCATCTGGTCCAAAGTCTGGATCATCAGTGTCCAGGTTCATGGAATGAGTCAGTGTGCCGCCATCCTGTGATGTCATGATAGAGAATCACTCTATTTATACTAATGTGCAGAACCACTGGAGTGTGGAGGCAGACAGTTACCATAATCCAAATGAAAAAGCAACAGCAGAAATGCTTTTTCATTTTAAGAACGTGGCTGCATTATTTGACTCATAAAAAAAATTGTTAATAAATAATCCAAACTGCATTTTCATTTTCTTATTCATGACTGCTCATTCTTGTACTTAATTCAAATGAAGGAAAACACATTTGAGATTTTTTTTTCAAAACATGCACCAGCAAAGAGTTACCAAAATTCAATATGAAATGTAAAATTCAAAAATGAAAAAGCAATAGCAGAATGCTTTTTCATTTTAAGAACAAAGCTGCATTATTTGACTCATAATTAAATTCATTAATAAATATTGCTATATGCATTTTCATTTTCTTATTCGTGTCGCACCTTTTATGACACAATCAAAAAGAAAACTGAGGGCATTGCTTTTTAATTTTCGTGGTCCTGCCCTGCACAAGAGTTACCACAACTCGAAAACGAAATCACAATCTCAAAGTAAGCGCGTGGCGCAGAAAAGTGAGCTCTCTACCTGTGGGTATGGCGGTATGACGCCAAGTGTCATTTGCCTCCTGTTATGTGTAAATTCTAATGTTTGTGAATTTAATAAAGATATATACATATATATATATATATATATATATATATATATATATATACATATATGTTTTTTATTTAAAAAGAAAAGAAAAGAAAAAAAAGGTATGGCGGTATGACACCACTTTGCCATCGTTACTTCTTTCACGTCATTGAAGTTGCCGGTAATCGAGATTTAAATCGGCGAAAAACGTGGACCACTGACAGATCTCGCACCAGCATCTGCCACCAGTCGACGGATTGATCTGTTGCTTCGCATCCTTCGTTGGATGGACTGGTGGCCGACGCCGAACAGCTGTTACTCCACCCATGTAACAAACAGCTTTAGCTTTGATGTTGTGCTGGTGCATCAAGGTGTTCCATAACTGACAACAGGTTGGCTAGGGCAACCTTGTTTGCGTCCGTATCTGGGACGGCAGAATACCTGCTCAACTCGGTCCCGAGCAACAGATTCAGATACACTATTCAACTCCACCTGGGAAGCTAAATCCAGCAGGGTTTGAACAATTGTGTCAATGTGCGCCATGCTCAAATCTGTCCGACCAACGAGATCCGTCAGTGGTCCACGTTTTTCGGCGATTTAAATCTCGTTTACCGGCAACTTCAATGACGTGAAAAGTAACGATGGCAAAGTGGTGTAATACTGCTATACCTTTTTTTTGTTTTGTTTTGTTTTTTTAAATATACAGTATATATATACATTTATTAAATTCACAAACATTAGAATTTACACATAACATGAGGCAAATGACACTTGGCGTCATACCGCCATACCCACAGCGGAGGTGGAGAGCTGCTGACGTCACTTTCCTGCGCCGCGCGCTTACTTTGAGATTGCGATTTCGTTTTCGAGTTGTGGTAACTCTTGTGCAGGGCAGGACCACGAAAATTAAAAAGCAATGCCCTCAGTTTTCTTTTTGATTGTGTCATAAAAGGTGCGACACGAATAAGAAAATGAAAATGCATATAGGAATATTTATTAATGATTTTAATTATGAGTCAAATAATGCAGTTTTGTTCTTAAAATGAAAAAGCATTCTGCTATTGCTTTTTCATTTTTGAATTTTACATTTCATATTGAATTTTGGTAACTCTTTGCTGGTGCATGTTTTGAAAATTAAATCTCAAATGTGTTTTCCTTCATTTGAATTAAGTACAAGAATGAGCAGTCTTGAGGGGGGCGCTAGTGAGATGCGAGCAGAGTAGACGTGTTTTTTAGAGCTCCTCACAGCATGCCAAATCTTACTATTTAAAATCGCTTTTTTGAACACTTGACTCGATTTCTTTCTGACAGACTTTATTTCGTGTTTACACCACCGCTGAGTGGTAAGCAAAAATGTCCGGTAAAAATGCTCGAAGTGGAAAGGGAGCCAGCCGCCCGTCGTCGCTAGCCGACACTCCAGCTAGTGCCAGTCGCGACCAAGCTAGCAAGAATTCGCCGGGCAAGTCGTCAGCTGAAGAGGACGACGAGCTTCCACTTGCTTGGCATAAAATGTCAAACATGCTTTTGCAGTCCTTTAACGAGCGGTTTGACAAGTTTGAACAGAGTTTTTAGAACATTCTGGCTGCCCAGCGGGAGCTAACCGAGAGGCTGACTACCACCGAGTGCCAGGCTGCGGATCATGAGCAACGTATTTGCGCGGTGGAAACTTCCGTCACTGAACTGCAGTTAGAGAACAAGAAGCTACGGGCCAAGCTTTCCGATCTCGAAGGGAGATCCAGGCGCAACAACATAAGAATTCTTGGCATCCCAGAGGGTGAAGAGAAGGGGAGGCCGACTGAGTTCGTGTCCGACCTGATCCCCAAGCTGCTGGGCGACGACAACTTCACCAAGCCGGTCGTTATCGATAGAGCGCACCGTATACAACAGCCCAAACCACCGGAAGGCTCCAAACCCCGCATGATAATCGCACGGGTGCATCTAACACAGGAGAAGGAAAAGATCCTGCGGCTCGGGAGGCAGTGCTCCATGGAATACGAAGGTAACCGAATCCTAATCTTTCCCGTCTACACCGCGGAGGTGATGGAACAACGGCGAAACTTCCGTGAGGTGCTGCAGCTGCTCAGAGAGAAGGAGATCCGCCACTCGCTGCGCTTCCCGGCCAGACTGCACATTCATCACCAAGGGCAAGTAAAAACATTCAACGACCCGGACGAAGCTAAGACTTTTATCAACCAAAAACTCTGAGAGCTCTCTTTTCTGTTGGTGAATAGAGTCTAAACATGTTCTGAGCAAAATTATACTTACGCGTTTTGTTTTTTTTTTTGTTTTGTTTTTGTTTTTCAAAAGCTAAATTCATATCTCTAGTGTGCTGATGAGGGGCGGTTGGATGGAGTTGTTCTGCTTTTTTCTTTTGACCCGCGTTCCCAGCTTAGGATGAGGGTAACTATGCTTCGTTTGGGGAAGCTTTGGGTGGGGGGCTTGTTGGGGTGTTTAATTGTTCATGTTATTATTTTTTTTTTCTGTTTGGGGCTGGCTGCCAGACTAATTGTTAAGTTTGTATCTCATTCTAATGCAACAGGTACCATGCGTGAATAAAATTTATTTAGTGCATGTCCTTGGTCTCTTGGAACGTACGTGGTTTAGGTCACCCAGTTAAACGAGGCAAAGTGTTTTCACATCTAAAATCACTGAAATCTGACATTATGTTTTTGCAAGAAACACACGTTAAAGCCACTCAGCATCGGAGACTCAGGGCCAACTGGATTTCACAGGTCTATCAGTCACCGTTCACATCAAAAGCCCGAGGCGTTGCCATTCTCTTTCGAAAGACTGTGCCCTTTCGGTTTCAATCATCGACAACTGACCCAAATGGCAGGTTTATAATTGTAACTGGGCATATAAATTCTTTTCCTATCACACTACTGAATATTTATGGGCCAAACACAGACGATCCAGCTTTTTTTCGAAAGGTGTTTGATCTGATCCCCGATGATGACTCAAGCCACATAGTAATTGGGGGTGACTTTAATTGTTACCTAGACTCCTATTTGGATAGGCTGTCTTCTGCCCCTCCCCTCCCAATATTCTTGCCTTACAAACCATCAACAATTTGATGAAAACAAAAAAGGTGGTGGATATTTGGAGATTGCAGCACCCATATGATCAGGATTACTCTTTTTATTCACATGTTCACAGATCATACACACGGATAGACTATTTTTTAGTCGATTCCAGATTGATTTCTAACGTAACTCACACTAAATACCACAACATAATAATATCTGATCACAGCCCCGTTAATATTAACCTTAAAATGTGCTTGCCTAGGCAAGCCTACAGTTGGCGTTTTAATCCCTATCTCCTTGAGAATCAGACTTTTAAAACATATATTACCACACATATATCACAGTTCCTTGAGACCAATGACAACGGGGAGGTGAACGATACAATACTGTGGGAAACTCTCAAAGTGTATATTAGAGGGCAAATTATTTCTTTTGAAGCAACTCTGATAAAGACTAAGCGTGGTAGATTGGAAGAGATCGAAAAAGAGCTTCAGACCGCTGAACAGGTCTATAGAAATTCGCGACTTCAATCAGATCACAATACAATTCTTAAATTAAAGTACGAATATAATACAATTCTTGGAGATCAAACAGGCAACCTAGTATTAAAACTTAAACGGAAGCACTTTGAGCTCGGTGACAAGCCGCAGAAGCTGTTGGCAAGACAGTTAAAAGGAGAACAAGCAAAGCGGGCTATTCATAAAATAAAATCTAAATCTGGGGAGATGCTTACAGACTTAAAGGACATCAATAATCGTTTTAGAGAATTTTACTCAGATATTTACACATCCAAATCAACAGCGACACAGGAAGACTTTGAGCAATTTTTTGATTCACTTCACTTTCCAAAGCTGGACACAGCATTTAGGGAGAGTCTGGACTCTGATTTCTCACTCTCTGAGCTACAGGATGCCATTAGGGCATTCCCCACTGGTAAAGCGGCGGGCCCAGATGGGTTTGGGCCAGAGTTTTACAAGGCTTTTCTTGGGGACCTGTCACCCTTTCTTTTAAGAATGATCCAAGACACGTTTAAAAACAAACAGCTTCCACCCTCTCTCAGTGAAGCAAATATTTGTGTTTTACTAAAAAAGGACAAGGACGACACAGACCCAGGCAGCTATAGGCCTATTGCCTTATTAAACTATGATCTGAAAATAATTACAAAAGTTTTAGCTAACCGACTCGGAAGGAATGTAGCAAGTATAATTCATCCAGATCAAACGGGATTCATTCCGGACAGATACTCCTTCTGCAATGTCCGCAAAATTCTTAATATTATGTATGCAGACTATGGCAAAAAGGACAGAGCAGCTATATTGTCTTTAGATGCTCGCAAGGCGTTTGATATGATAGAATGGCCTTATCTATTTGCGACACTTAAGAAATTTGGGTACGGTGACACTTTCATAGAGTGGACCAAAATACTATACAGCAAACCAAAATCTTCCATCCTAACGAATGGGGACAGGTCCAGTCCATTCACCCTGCAGCGGGGCGTCCGCCAGGGGGACCCATTGTCCCCCCTGCTGTTCAATATAGCGCTGGAGCCGCTGGCTATCGGTATCAGAGGACATCCACACATTAAAGGTATTGAGTCTGGGAGTACCGAGACCCGTGTGACCCTTTATGCGGACGACCTCCTTGTCTGTTTAGCTAATCCAGTGGTCTCCATTCCAGTCTTGTTAGAATATATAAATGCCTTCGGGAGCATCTCTGGCTACACCATAAATTGGGGGAAGAGTGAGTTCATGCCCCTAACTGACCAACTCACTGATGACTTTCTGACAAGTCTGCCTTTTAGAGTGACAAAGGAGTGTTTCACCTATTTAGGACTTAAACTGACCAAAAGCCCTAGGCATCTCTTTAAATTTAATTTTGCAGAATCCATAGATAAACTTAAAACAAATATTGAAGCTTGGAGAATATTGCCCCTATCTATGATTGGCCGGGTAAATGCAATCAAAATGGTGAGCCTACCCAGGTTTCTATATCTTTTCCAGAATTTGCCTATATACCTAAATGCATCTTTTTTTTAAGAAACTTGACTCTGTCATATTGCCCTTTGTGTGGGGTTACAAATCTCACAGGATATCCAAGGCTCACCTTCAAAAGTCTTCCAAAAATGGTGGTCTTGGACTACCGGTTTTTAAACACAGCACAGAAGTGATAAAGCTGAGGAGAATCCTTTGTGGCTAAAGTTGGAGGCTGCTGCTGCGGTCAATACGTCATCACTTCCTGCCCTTTTGTTTTCTGATCCCGCCCGGGTAGCCAAACTAATTAACCGTAACTTTTTTGTGAAGAACTCTTTACGTATCCTAAAGCAAATAAAAGCAGCTTACCAGGTTCCTAGTGTCTCCATACATGCACCTATATGTCAAAATCATTCATTCCTGCCTGCTCGACTGGATGGGGTGTTTGCGGCCTGGAGAGAGAAGGGTATTAAAACATTCTCAGATCTGTACATTAACAGCCAATTGGCATCATTTTCTCAGTTAAGCAACAAATTTAATCTTCCAAACTCTCACTTTTTTCGATACCTCCAAATCAGACACTATGTCAAGGAGAATTGGCCACATTTAGATTCTACCCCCACCACCAGTCCTTTCCTTGCTCCAGACTCCAAACAGTTCATTTCAAAATTTGTGGGTTCATTTTCTAAGTCAGCTTCCTCTGATTCTATTAGGGAAGCCTGGTCCAAAGACTTGAACTCTGAAATATCAGTAGAACTTTGGGAAGAGGCACTGCAACAAGTCCATCGTTGTTCTATTAACTCACGTCACAGGTTGATTCAGTTCAAGGTGATGCACCGGTTGCACTACTCCAAAGCAAAACTAAACCGTATTTTTCCATCTGTGTCTTCTGTATGTGATAAATGTCAAATTGCTGAGGGCTCATTAGCGCATCTTTTTTGGTTTTGTCCTAAGCTGCACAATTTCTGGTCAGCTATATTCGAACGGATGTCGAAAGCCTACTCCAGAGTCATTCGGCCTAATCATGACCTGGCCATCCTTGGATGCTCGACTGTGACTTCTGATCTTCCACGTGACACTCAGGTCGCTCTGCACCTAGGGATGGTGGTGGCAAAGAAGCTTGTTCTCCTAACTTAGAAGTCCACCACTCCTCCTACCTTCACTCACTGGCTCAGCGAGATGCTTTCAGTTATTCGAATGGAAAGACTGCGCCTGCACAAACCCAATGAACAGAACAGATTTGAGAGAATCTGGGCACCCTTCCTGGCCAAGTGTCAGGTGTGATACCTGACACAAACTTTCATATGGTACTTGCTTTAGTTTTACAACTGCAACTATGTTTCCTTTTTTGAATGTAAGATGTCGAATCATTACAGTCTGGCAGCCCCTTTTCTTTTTCTTTTCTTTGTTTTTCCTGCTTTTCTTCTGTTTTCCTATAAGTTTTGTAAAGTTAAGAACTGTAAATAAAATATATATATATAAAAATGAAAATGCAGATTGAATGACTTATTAACCATTTTAATTATGAGTCAAATAATGCAGCTTCGTTCTTAAAATGAAAAAGCATTTCTGTTATTATATTATTATTTTAATTTGGATTATGGTAACTGCTTCCATATATAACAAATACATCCATAAATATATACAATGTGAGAATTGTTTCTTGCAAGAGCTGTACTTCAACCCATGACCATCGATAAAAGTGTACACATCTAATCGTAAACAATCTGCTGCAACCTGAATTTCCACTTCTGTGTCTATAAACCAGTCACAGCTTGACTGATGGCTCTGAAGAAGCAGTTTCCATCAGCCTCTACATTCTCATTTGTACACGGCGAACCTAATGGGCCATTGCAATCAGAAATTGGAAAACTCGCACGGTCCAAATGAACCTTCAAGTTTTTGCTAAGGTCTAAACAAACATCAACATCAAGGGGAGAGAAGTTACACTCTTCATTGGTCACAGCACTGACAAACTCTACGTCAGAATTATCCATGTCAAAGTGAGGAGTTTTGCTCTTCTGAAGTGACTCACTGTTGCCAGCTGGTGCTGGAATTTTAAACCGTGACCGGTTTCGCCTTGATGAAAAGAACCATGCAGAACCTTGGCTAATCTAATACCAGTGCCATGATCTGCCACTGCATCTTCACTAGTACTAACTGATGATGGATCACAAATCACATGTGCGAGGCGTAGAACGAGCGGAGCAGTCAGAGGCAACAGAAGAAGAAAGAAAAGCCTCCTTAGCTTAGTTGATCTTCTGTGTTGCCTCCTGGACGGTGCTGGCCTCCTCTGGCTTGGTGCTGGCAACCACGGGAGCCACAGGAACCACGGGCACAGCTCTGGTCATCTGTGGCGTCGCCTCCACCTGATTAAAATAAGAAAGATGTGATTTTATGCCAATAAACATAGAAAGGAAAACACTAGGCTTTACACGATCACGATTTTTGTGCCGATCACCGATCAGTGAGTTTAAATAAACCGATCACTGATCCAATCACGTTAGGGGCAATAAATACTTGTTTCTGTACACCCCTTGCCTTCTCACGAGCACCGTCAAAGTTGTTTGCTTTAGCATCCGTTTCAGAGTTTGCTTTTCTTTTTCTTTCTCCGCGTGTTTCTTAAACTCGACATGCTCCTCCGTGTGTATCTTTTCCAAGCGCCTGATTAAATTTGTGGTGTTGAAATTTTTTGCCAAAGTTCCCCCGCGAGGTACTGTAGCGTTGCATATATTGCAGATTCAAAGAAACTTTATTGTCCGTCACATAGCGACAGTAATCAAGACAGGAAGAGGCACGAAGATGAAAATGAAGGTTTTTGAATCATGAATCATTAGCTCTCAGTGTTATGCCCCGGCCTAGGGGGAACCAGGACACAACATAAAGGCTCACCCCCTTCTCCCAGCTCTAAAATTAGACAAAGGTGCTTCGTCCACAGGATGGTTTTTATTAAACGTCACCATCATTGCACTGGCGTCAGGGAGGGCATGGCCAAAACAACAAACAAAATGGCTCTCTTATGGATCTTACCTATGAAGAAAACAATCAAATAAATGACAGTCAAACTAACCTCCTTAACTAAAACACAGGAGAAAAGGGTCACAACACAAATGGCTTCCCTCCCCTACGGGCTACGTGGACACAAAGGGAACTGAAATAGATTACAAAACAGAATTGATGGCTGAACACAGAATGCTGCTGCTGCGGCACATGGCCTCTGGTTGGGAGCTGGGAGAAGGACAAAGAGACCGAGGTGTTGAAGTCCTCCTCCTTAAATATTGGCACCAGCCAATCACCTTTCCGCACCTGGAACAAGCAAAAAAAAGGGAACACAGGATCTACTGCGCCATCTAGTGCCCAAACGGACACACAGCAGACAAAAGGAACTGACAACAATGTAAAGCCAAATCTATACATTTACATAACACTCGGATACAAACAAATAAACATGTCGATGCTGTGAAACTACTTTGGAGGAAATGAGACAGATTAAAAAAGTTTCAACACGACCATGATGTCATTGATCGGTGATTCATGACATGACGCCCGATCATGAACGTTTCTAAAAATGCCAAATATCGGCCGATCCGATACAGCCGATAAGATCGGTGTAAAGCCTAGAAAACACACACAGGTGATGAAGTGGAAATGAATAAGTACAAACCTGCTGCACTGCTGTGACATTGCTGGAGGCAGACTCAGTCATGTGGACAGTTGAACGTGTTGCCCACACCTGCAAATACAAGGACACAAAGTATCGTTTAAAGAACTGCATTTATTGTCCTATCACAAAGATGCACACAATGAAATACACATATCCCAAATACCAACATGTCACTTGTTTGTTTTGGTTTTTGAGGCAACGCGTGCTGATCGACGTCTCAGGCTGGACATCTGGAAGAACATAAAGAAATGAATTCATAAACAAAGTGACACACTAATTAAACTGTACATGTACTGTACATATGTGATCTTGTGTTGATAATAGGGGTGGGGCGATACGGCTAACCCACGATTCCATACTGTGACGATATTTGGCCCACGATAATGACAACATCACGACACACGATATCTTCGATATCTTCGAAATTTTGCAGACGATATTGTCATAACCCGGCTCAAGAGGTATGACAATAACGGAAGGGACACTGCGGATTGCAATTAATCAAAAGGTTTATTATAACAAAATAGATAATTGTAAGCAAAATAACGAAATATATGGTGTGTGTTTGTCAGTATTCATCAGTAATGTAAGTGTGGATGAGTGAATAATAGGATGTAGGGTGTTGTCAGGTGCAAAACAGAACAAAAGAAGCTGAGAGTCAGCCAGACGCCCATGGCTGCTGGATGGAGAATGGGGAAGAGACCGAGCGGCACACGCAGTCGGCCTTTTATCCTGCGGGGGGCATCGGCACAGGTGTCCTCATCGGAAGATGCCACTACCAAATCCACCGCTACCTAGAAATGGGAAAACAGCTGGGAGCCACAACAAGTTATATAGAGACAGGGTCGTCACAATATGTGACTGAAAAAGAAAAAAGATACCCATAAAAAGGAAAATGCCTGTGATCTTGCATTTATTTCAAAACTTTGTATAATGTACAAACAAACGTGCACTGCACAAGCAAACATATTAAAGTGCATGAACATTAATAACTTTCATGTAAACAAGGACAGTGCTTGCTGGTAATGTAAAGTCAGTAGCAACTTGTCTTATCTCAACTTGGGGACTTGGGATATACAAACCGACGGGAAGATGAAAGAGGGAAAAAAATCCTTTCACTGCCCCGATTCTGAAAATCAATAAAAAAATTATGTAGACAAAATAAAGAAATAAATAACCGCGTCCCCAAAATATACGGGACAAAGTGAAGTGCGTCCCCCATCAGTTCATTACGGGACAGGCTTTTTAGTTGCCAAATATGGGACAATCGCGTATTTTACGGGAGGGTTGGCAACCCTATCTAGACCACAGATGGAAATTAAATGAGGTTTTGTCATTTTCCCTAAAAAACGGGACAAATTGTGTCCCGGGAGAGATTTTATCTTTCCCGGGACAGGTAGTGAAAAAAGAGAACAATTATGGGAAAAACGGGACGGGTGATAGCGAACGAGGCAGCTCTGCAGATTCGTAGTGTTGCCATTGTATTTTACCTTCGCAAAACAGTTGTTGCGTCTCGTAAAAGCCAAAGTGGGTCCACACTTTAGAGTGGTAACTTGCGGGTGGGTCTTTGATTTGTTTTCCGTTGTTGGTATTTTCCGCCGTTCTTGCATGTGCTCTTCCGTTGTTAACTCGTCTTATTCACCGGCCGCTGCTTACGCCTACTTGACTCTTACGGGATTAGCGCCCCCACAAACAGGACAGGAGAGATTAATAGTTGACGGTGACAACGGGGTAAATCCATAATGTGTGTTGAAATAAAATATTGATATTTGCCGTCAGTGTATCGATTATTTATTGCGAAAGAAAGCACAACAATGTATTGGAATATAGATTTTTTTTTCACCCACCCCTAGTTGATAAGTGTATGAATAATCGTGTGAATGATGACTCCACGACGGTCTCCATGTGGTCCAGCAGCACAGCCTCACTGAACCACAAAGGATTGGACGGGATGTCTGTGTGAAATGCAGTCTCAACAGCTGTTGGTACTGTCTATAAAAAAAAGAGGAGAGGAAATCAGAGTCAACTTAGGATAAGTGTTCATTTTCAAAATAAAAAGTTGCACTGTTTGACAAATACACGATTGGGGAAAAAAAAAAAAAAAAAAGGGATGAACAGGTTACCTCAACCTCCTGTCCAACAAGAGTCCATTCAGGAGCAGGTCCATACACTGGCATGTGGACAGGACCTGTCACAACCACTCTGGGAGACACCCTGGGCGATGATTGGTTGTGGCACAACACCCCTGGCCTAGGTGAAGGGGGTGCGAGCTGATGGAGCACTGCAGCATGCAGACGCTCCACCAAAATCAGTCCTGAGGTGCACCTAAACAGAAAACAACATGTTAACACATATTTGTCATATCAAATGAAGAGCAAGTAAGGCTGAAGAAGGCAAAACTTACACCATCATAACACCACCATGTACAGCTGACGAAGGGGGAGGTGATTGACCATATACATAAATGTTAAACCTGGAAGAAGTGTCACATAATCAATTATGTAATCACACAATTCTAAGAAATATCTGTTAGCACAGTGTCACTGAAGAGAAAAAAATACAACAAAAATGTGTATTTTACACACCCATGCGTGCAGCAACACGATAATATACTTGACGTAGCGCCGACCCATACCTTCTTGTTGCTGGCCCCGTTTTTGCTCCAGGCGTCGTTTCATGGCCAGAGAGCGACGGAATGCCTTGGTGTTCGGCATCTGAACAATGAAATTAAAGATTGTGTCATTTTCAATGAAAGACAATGATAACACAAGTTTACAGAAAAAAGTGATGTTTTCTCACACACGACATCAAAACACAGAAAGGTTTCTGTACCTTTGCAGCTGGAGACGATGAGCTTAAATCAAAAAAGCAAAAGAAAATGTGTAGGTGTACTCTTGGACCCTAACCCTAATGCCATACAAGTCTATGGGGTGAAATTTCAACTTTGTCCTACAGATATGGGGCCACTTGCTTTTTCATCAGGAGCCCCCAAGAAGCACCCACGCCAAATTTGGGGCTTCTAGTACTTGAGGAACCCCGAAACCCTAACCCTAATTTCAGCTAACCCTAACCCTAACCCTAGTTTCAGCCTTATCGTTAACCCTAATTCAATGCAAGTCTATGGGGTGAAATTTCAACTTTGTCCTAGAGACATGGGGCCACTTGCTTTTTCATCAGGAGCCCCCAAGAAGCGCCCACGCCAAATTTGGGGCTTCTAGTACTTGAGGAACCCCGAAACCCTAACCCTAATTTCAGCTAACCCTAACTCTAGTTTCAGCCTTATCGTTAACCCTAATTCAATGCAAGTCTATGGGGTGAATTTTCAACTTTGTCCTAGAGACATGGGGCCACTTGCTTTTTCATCAGGAGCCCCCAAGAAGCGCCCACGCTAGATTTGGGGCTTCTAGCCAATGAGGAAAAATTTGGAGCGGACACAACAGGGTTACAGCTGAGAAAGGACTGTTGCCACTCACTAGACCAAACAAATGGTTTCAATGGACTGGTTAATTCTTCTCTCGTGGCCGGCAGCTCCACTGCCTTAGTGCTGGAGATGCCCGCTCAGGGGCGCCGCCAGGAATTTTGGGCCCCCTTCAAAAAAACAAAAACAAATGGGCCTCCTTTGCGCAGCGCTTGTCAAAAGCTTCACATCACCCTAAAAATACAGTATAGTTCAATAATAGTGCTTGAGTCCATCTTTAACAGTGTCAATGTATTTTTATTGTGAATTCTCCACAAAGCAAACTCTTAAACATTTATGAATGATTCATGAAAAAGATACTCTCTCGGACAAAGTTGAGCTTTGACCTTCATAGACTTGCACTGCATTAGGGTTTAGCGATAAGGCTGGAATTAGTGTGAGGGTTTTGGGGTTCCTCATGGGCTAGAAGCCCCAAATTTGGTGTGGGTGTGTCCAGGAGGATCCTGATGAACCTGAAAGTGGCCCCATGTCCCTTAGGACAAATTTGACCTTTGACCTCCATAGACTTGCATTGAATTAGGGTTAACGATAAGGCTGAAACTAGGGTTAGCTGAAATTAGGGTTAGGGTTTCGGGGTTCCTCAAGAACTAGAAGCCCCAAATTTGGCGTGTGCGCTTCTTGGGGGCTCCTGATGAAAAAGCAAGTGGCCCCATGTCTCTAGGACAAAGTTGACCTTTGACCCTCATAGACTTGTATGGCATTAGGGTTATCGATAAGCGATACAAACCTGGTGAGTTTAAGACTTAATGACTCTACGTACATGAATGTATGGGGTACCCCGTCCTTACCTTGTTCCAACCTTCCCTCCACAAACCTGGCTGTCCAGTGCCGAAGTCAAAGTGAGAGAGAGAACAAAGAAGGAGGAGGGCCTGTGACGCCGCTGCTGATTGGCTCGTTGGTCGGTTGAATGAGCCAATTCTAGAGCTCCCCTCGGTGTCCACACACTGCAAAATATATCTAAGAAATAACAAACAAACAAAGCATCCACCCCCCCTACGCCCACTCCCCCCCAAAAAAAAATAATTCAGCAAACAGAATTAATATTGTCAACAACTATTTATTCACTTAAATTGCTGACAGTGCCTTCACTGCCTTGTAATAAAAACGTCACTAAGGCATTGCATCTTAAAACAATCTCAAGCAATCATTTCTAGAATGCAAGTGATGTTGTGTTGTTACAATATTCACCGTCATCATTATTGAACATTGATTCAGATTCCCTGACACTCAGTTACAAACAAAAAAAGAACAGTATGGGGACAGCATATAGTATTGTGTTCCTATCACCACTGATAACATGTTTGTTCCAACAGACTCCCACCCACCCTCAAGTTACAACTACCAGGAGAGTGTATCGCTACCTATGCCTAGTACACAGCTCTACTCCCCAATAAAATCTTTCCATTCTTTCCATCTTTCCATTCTGCCTTTCCATTCTTTTTTGTATGAGGCTGTGGTGTCTCGCTCATGGATAGTGTCCTGTAGCACTTCTGTCTGAATGACAGAGAGAAGGGTTGCCACACACTTGGATATGTGAGGTGCAGGGCATAGTAGTAACCCATCAGATGAAGCAGACCGTCACTCAAGTCTTCCTTGGCAAGCGTGGTGGCGGGAGTGGCTCCAAGACAGATGAGACAGCGGGTCCCATCAAACAGCAACACAGGGATGCAGAAAGACCTCTTCCGCGAGTACATTGTGGGATCTTCTGTTGGCTAAAGAAAAAGGAAACGCCACATCCATGCATGGAACTATGAAGTGTTGAATGTGAGAAAATGCGAACAAACTTTCACCTGAATGACATGAAGCAGTGCCTCACTGGCATGTCCCAGCTTCTTCGGTGGTGGACTTGGTGAAGGAAAGAGTGTGGGGAGTGTCCTGAGCAGCGCGATGGAATATTCCACTGGAATAGAACAAATCAACTTTGAGTTCAAAGTTAGTCTTCCTAAAAATGAGTCTTATTAGGTTTGTGTTGATCACAAATTTTTTTTTATTTTTTCAGCATGAAGAGTATTACCATTCTGCATCTATTCATTCAGCGCAACATAAACCATCCTATGTCCAAGGAAACAGCTACACAGTCAATTAGAGACACAGCAAAATGACTCACCTACATCCAGCGTTATGCGTGGCTTCATCACTTCATTTTTTTTCCAAACACCATAAAATTACACATTGGTGCAGAAGTCTTCCCATCTCTTTTTTTAGTTCATCAATGAATTTTCTGTTGCCCTTATCCAGAATGCGCCGCAGCTCATTCATCGCCTATTAATGCAAGTCAGTGTTAAAATCTGCAAAAATGCTTGCTTTTCATCATAAACCAAAACAAGTTAATCACTTACACGATAAAGATCCTTGACACATGGATATGCATCCAGGATCTTTGTTGGCCTTGTCCTCTTCTTTCAGAACATCACTATCAATGAAGGATCTTCTTGCTTGAAACTGCAGGTCAAGAATTTGGGAGACAGCATCTTGGTTGGGTTTTGGTTTCTTGTACAGCTCCTGCAGGGTCTGATAATGTCTGGCCTCTGCTGTCAGACCATCTTTGGCTGATGAAATGGAGGAAACAAATCAGTAAATCAGTCAAATGGATGAAATTGTTTGGAGCATCAAAATATATCAAATGACAATTCAAATGTAAAAATGCCTGTGATATATCATGATATCCAAAACTATCACAACATTGCCTAGCTTTCATACATTATCATTATTATTAAAATGGACATGTTTCTACTTATGTGAAGTGTGGTCATTATCAGAACTGTGCCCTGGTGTGTGACACAAAATAATTGTTGATCCACCAATTGAGTCTGCATCATGATCTTCTTGGTCACTTGCTGAGAAGTCAATGCAATGCCTTTTCTTCTTGTGGCCCCTCTCTGGTGAATCTCTTGTGAAGATTCTTGTAAGTGCTCGCCTGTGGTAAATTAAATTTCACTCATTGAAAGAACAAATAAAGATGGAAAGTGAACATGCACAGATAAAAAAAGTATCAGCCAAAAATAACCACACGCTTCAAAATCTAAGTGCGCAAAATAATATAATCACTTACATGTTTCATTGTTTTGTCTTAATCCTT
This sequence comes from Nelusetta ayraudi, assembly GCF_046127955.1. Taxonomy (NCBI): domain Eukaryota; kingdom Metazoa; phylum Chordata; class Actinopteri; order Tetraodontiformes; family Monacanthidae; genus Nelusetta; species Nelusetta ayraudi. Next base: position 683,010 of record NW_027466078.1, read on the forward strand.
CAGCATGGGATAATACTCCACTAGTCTTTTAGCCATTGCAGTGACTTCATGCTTAGAAGGGTACCGGACCCCCTCTCCTTGCTGACTGGCTCTCAAGATAGAAATCATGCTGTGACAGTGTTTCTCACCAGCCTGCATCTCAGCTCTTTGAACATGACACATTTCCCCTCACTGGCAGGGCGGGCCATCTGGAAGTAGTGCTTACGAGCTTGCTCCAACTCACTGTCTGTATAGAGGGTGGGCAAACTTTTTTAGCAACGGGCCACATGACAGACCTGCATCGAGTTGGCGGGCCACGGAAGGGGGGGTTGTAGGTAGGTACAGAATTAGTCCGGGTGCAGAATCGTTCTGGGCGTAGTGACTGCCCGATACGGCAACTCCATTAGGACATACCTCTACATCGCGGTCGAACGTGATATATGGATAGATCACGGTCAAAACGCTATTTCGCGGGTGATAAATAGATAAGATAGTGTGTGTTGAATACATACATTCGTATATATATGTATATATGTATATATATATATATATATATATATACATAAATATATGTATATATGTATATATGTATATATATATATATATATATATATATAAATATATATATATACATGTATATATACATGTATATATATATATATATATATATATATATATATATATATATATATATATACGTATATATATATATATATGTGAAGAGAGAGAGAGAGAGAGAGAGAGAGAGAGAGAATTTCGTGTATACAACATAATACAAACAAAGTACTGTAAATACGGCAGGGATTGACAGAAAAAAAAAGATAACCTTAATCAACCGATGTAGTTTGTCCTAATAGAATTGCCGTATGTGACGTTGTTGGCATTCACCCACTGGACAGAGGCGACTGCCAATTACGTCACATACGGCAACTCTATAAACGTACCGCGATCTATCCATATATCACGTTCGAACGCGATGTAGAGGTATGTCCCAATGGAGTTGCCGTATCGGCAGTCACTTCCGCCGGAACGATTCTGCACCCAGACTAATTCTGTACCTACACCTCGTTGACGGGGGGGAAGCACGCTATCGCTATCGCGCTACACTAACTCGGCCAAGTTACGTGCCGACAAAGTTTCGTTGGGGGTTGCGGTGTTGGGGGGTTATGACTGGCTTCACGCGGGCCGGACAGAGACACGCAGCGGGCCGGGGTTTGCCCATGTCTAGTATAGACAACATATTGTGGAGGAGCAGGAAGCTGTAGGGTCCTCTTTGGGCTGCTTTTCACCAAAGGAGTGGATGTCAGATTGGAGATGTTCCTCCTGGTGAAGACACAGTTCCTGGCTTCATTCGGGGCAGCCTTGTCTGGTACGGTGGAATTCTCAGCCGAGAGGAAACCAGATCCAAAACATTATGAACAAGAGAGAAACAATAGACACAATTCGGAAAAATGAAAAAAAAAGTGTTATGCTAGATGTTTTCAGAGCAAAGTAGGTAACCAATCACATCTACACTAATAAGGGCCCAAATCCTTTTCCTCCTGAGAAAGTGTTCTGGTCCAGGAAAAAGGTCTCTCAAATCATCACGACTGAGGGTGTGGAGCAAGACTTCATCGATGTTGGCAGCTATAAAGACAGTCCAATCATTAACAAACCTACATTTTTTAACTGATGAATTTAATTCAACTTGACAAGTCAAACCAAGTTTGTTTTGTGCCAATTTCTGTTATCAGAATTAATTGTAAATGCAATTCAGTTTAGACATTTTGTCTCAAATTTGTAAAATACTTCTTTTTGAAATCAGTGTCAGCATACAGTTATTTTAATTACTTAGCGGACAAATCACAGTAATGGAAATTTTTTCATACCTACACATGAAATACCATTTAAAATTGATACTGTGACATCATCCAGCTCATCCATTATTGGCCCCGGTTTGGATGTCCATTTAATTTCTCCTCAATCTGGCAGGGGAAAAAAATCATCATATTAAGGTCACAATTAGGACAAGCTGGCCTTCCGACTCAAGTTTTTTTACAATGCCCATCTGCCATGGATCCCAAAGTTCCCATGCAATTAAAAGTTGTGACACCTTATCTGAATGATAACCTTAGACAGCTCAACGGATTGCTAGTCATACAGACAACAATCAAAATTGGAGTGAAACTTGTAACCACAATGCCTGCAACATGGTGGTACTTATGGTAATAATCATCAAATACCAGTGTTCTTTGTGACAAAATGACAACATCTGATAGGATTGTGCCACCTTGAACTGCAATCAACTTAAATTTTGATAAAAACAAGCAAATTGTACCTAAACTACATCTTCAATCAATCCAATTTGAGCACCCTCTACCCCATAAACTGAAGATACTGCAATACAAACTTGGTAGTACAGTATTTCGTCATGCCACATATAACTAGGAATGATAATTGCTTGTTCACATGACTAGAATTGCAGTACATCAATCCAATACAAAATACACACTTGTGACACTTGTCATCAAGCTCATAAATCCATCGAGTCGAGATGAGCACGTGCACGGAGTCGGACTCCGTGAGTTCACATAAACAGAGCATTGCGTTTGCATAAATTATGCACGGCTATCGAGCTAGAAGCCGAGTCCGATTTGGTGCACACAACCACACTATAATGCCTCTCAATGTCCTAACCCATGCCACGCAACACAAACGTGAAGAACCGATTTGAGTTTCTCACGGGACCAGCAGTGAAGTCACAACCGTCGCCCCAAATGAAATGTCGCAGCAGGAGCCTGAGGATTTTCTGAGTCAACATGCTGATCAACAGGTAACGTAATGTTGGCTTCCTTGACGACATTAGACAACTCCCTGTTTATATTTTATTCATATTTTAGTACAAAGCATCCTTGTTTTATGATCTGCTCCTGTTTGACTTGTTCAGTTTTTGTTTTGACATTATGTTTGTTAGTATTTATTTCAAATTAACAAGAAGTACCGGTAAATATATAATATAACACTTGCGTCGAACAAAGCATAACTAACTGTACATATCATATCTACAGGAAGGAGCTGGTACATTAAGTGAGAATATTCAAGAATATTAAGAGAAGATATATTCAAGGTTGTCCTGAGGTCAACTGTACCAACCATTGACAGAGTTTATGGAGCAATTTGATGTTATTGTACAGTAAAAATGGAATATTGGAGCTGTCGCAAAACAAAACAAAAAGCCAACTTTAAGGCTTATTATCTCCAAAATGATACAGTAATCAATCACATTTAGAAATCAAATGTTTCTAAATGTCAAGTCAGTAATGTCAAGTCAGTGCTTGATGTGTCATCAGCAGGCGTCGGCGTCAGTAATGGGGCATCGGCGGGTTTCGGGCGGAATCGCCAGGCGTTGGGAAGCGTCGGCAGGTGTCGGGGGCTCGTGGCCAGGTGGCGGACGTCACGGCAGGCAGTGGCCAGGTGGGCTCAGTCCCGCAAACGCTGCTTACAGCTTTAATTTTGTATTGCTTTGATAACATTGTTTAAGTTGAGTTTAAATTTACACTATTTTTTTTTCTTAGCTGCTAATTGTTCAAAAATGCTGATGTTAAAAGTGTGTTTGCACAGTAAATGTTATGGCACTTTAATTCAAATGGCAGTACATTTAAAATAACTGGCCGTCAAGTTCCAGGAACTGACAAACTGCACTGAGTTGAGTGAGATTCTCCAAAGGAACTCCAGTATAAATGTGGACTTTACATTCTAGTCCCCTGTGAAGAAAAACCCAAAAGTGAACGTTTTTGTGCCTCACCCTTTCTAACTGGGACATTTGCAAGGGAACGCAGACTGGTTATGCTGCTCCCTGATAAAAGAAAAATGTTTCTGCTGTTACCTCAGAAATTGCCTGTTATTATTGTGGCTCAGGATTTTATTTTTCATAAGGAACAGGATAACAGTAATGCCCTGGCATTGGCAATAGGCTTTAATTTTGTATTTGCATTTTTTTTAACTTTAGATTTACATTAAAAATGTTTCTGTGTAAAGTGCTGATGTTAAGTGTTTGCACGATAAATGTTATGGTGCTTTTGTTTATATGGCAGAACATTTAAATTAAAGTGTATGAAAGACTTTTTAAACTTTTAAATTCATTATTGGCTTTTGCGTATACGACGTGATTAATCGTGATTGATCAGGTAAATCATGCGATTAATTGCGATTAAAATTTTTAATCGTTGCCCAGCCCCAGTAAAAACATTTTTCTGGTGCCAGCATTTCGTGAGGCAGAAGTTGATTCATACTTCAGTGCCTTGGAGCGAATAGCTTCGCCACTCAACTGGCCAAGAGACATGTGGCCTGTCCTTCTCCAATGCAAGCGGGTGGGAAAAGCACAGGAGTTGGTGTCTGCTCTTTTCTTAGAAGACAGCCTGCAATATGATGTTGTAAAGGAAGCAATTTTTCCTGCTTATGAGCTTGTTCCTGTGCCCTACCGGCAAAAATTTAGGAACCATAGAAAATCTAGTGGTCAAACCTTTGTCGAGTTTGCATGGGAGAAAAGCAACCTCTTTGATAAATGGTGTGCAGCTAATGATGTCAAAAATGACTTTGAGTCACTCCGTGAGCTCGTTCTTTTAGAAGATTTTAAAGACTCTTTGCCAGAGAAGGTGGTAATGTTCTTGAATGAACAGAAAGTGTCGTCATTGTCCAAGGCGGCTGTCCTCGCAGATGAGTTTGTGTTGACCCACAAAAATGTCATCTCATCTTCCCCCCCGATCGGACAGGCCTTCTGCTTCTCGTCCCACAAGAGCCAAGTCTAGCCACCTCCCCCTTGAAAAGGCTAGAGGGAAGGGACTTCTGGTTTGGCCATAAAGCGGTAGACTGCGCGACACCAGGGCTCTCGACCGTCTAGGGTAAAAAGTCCCCGAAAACTTGAATAACTATTGTCAGATATCATATTAACTACAAAGTGATCAGGGGAACGTTGGAATGGGAAGGAAAACTTGATTCAACCAAAAGAGAAACACAGTAACAGACAATATGGCCGAACTACCAGCTTGCTCTGAAACAGAGGGAGATGGCGAAACAAACTCCTCGTGACTAACGACGCGGAAAAGGGCTTGGACATAAAAATTATTAGCAAGGAGATACGGGATTTAAAAATGGAATCAAAAGAAGTCCTTCGCATGTTTGGAGAAACACTGAGGAACGACGTGGAAAAAGACTTGGACGACTTCAAACACGAAATAAATCAACAACTTGCGAAAGTCATCACCGAACAGGAGCTCCAGACCGGCAAGATCAACGAGGCTGAGTCGCGGATTGAAAAACTAGAACGTTGGGCACAGGAAGCTAATGATGCTCTGGTCATATCACTGAGAGAACAAAAAGCTCTTCAGGACAAGTTAACTGACCTGGAGTCCAGGCCGAGGAGAAACAGCCTACGTATCTATGGAGTCACTGAAGGAGAGGAGGGAGAATCTGTGGCCAAGTTTGTGGAAGACCTGCTGAAAAGCGAACTGCACCTGCCAGCAGATTTTAATTTCCAATTCAGAGAGCACATCGCTCATTTGCACAGAAGCTAGCGGATGGTGCCCAACCGAGACCCATCATTGTTAACTTTCTGGAATTTACTACTAAAGAGAGGGTCCTGAGAGAGCTATGGACAAAGAAAATAGAACTGGGGAATAAAGTACCGTCATTCCATCACGATTACGCGACAGAGATGGTCCAAAAGAGAAAGGAGTACAACACTGCTAAAAGAATCCTGAAGGAGAAGGGCATCCGCTTCCAGACGCCATTCACCAAGATGAGGACCCACTGGGATACGGGAACTCGAACGTACAACAGCGCAGAGGAGGTAAAGGAGGAATTGGCGAGACGCGGCCTGGCGGAGAAGACGGCGGTGGCGACGGGTGCGGAGGGGCCTGCGGCACTCGGTGCCCCGCACTACGACGGAGTGGCAGTGCAAGGAGAGATCCTGGAGGGGCTACGCATCAGCAGCGACACGAGCCAGAGAAAAGCTACAAGAGTTTCAAAGATTCTTTGATTAAATTCAGAGAATACAGGGAAGAAAGCTGGTAGGGATGTTCTAGTATGACCGGTGTTTTTAGTTGACAAATTATTCAAATTGAATTCCCATGTTAATAGAAAAGAGACTGTGGGAAGTCCGGGTCGCTCCTTTTTTTCTAACGTTGGACTCATTTAGAACGACTAAAATACTCATTGCAGGTTCAAGTGTCATTTCTAAGTTAGGTTAGATTTTTGACTGCCTTCACACGGGCCGGACAGAGACACGCCGTAGTTTGGCCATGCCTGATCTACAGGAAACACATCTCTCTCAACAAGAGCACGACACACTGAAAAGATTTGGATATAGAAATGTTTTTTTTAGCTTGTTCAGGAAAGGCCCAAAGAGAGGTGTCACAATATTAATCTCTAATAAAAAATAAATAAATAAATGACAAAGAAGGGAGATATGTAATAGTCAAAGGGAAATTGGATGATAACTCAGTTACTTTGGTCCAGGGTTGGACAAGTGCTTTTTGAAATCACTGTTTGAGATCATAGCTGTGGAAAGTGAAGGAATCCTAATATGTGCAGGGGATTTCAACATGATTTAAAAGCTAAACTCGACACAACTAATGGCAACAGAAGTAAGACCCGCCTGTCGAAACTTGTCAAAGTCTCTCTAGCCGAACTCGGGATGTTTGATGTTTGGAGGGACCTCCACCCGTTACAGAGGACTATTTTTTTTTTTATTAACATTACAGACAGATACAGAATAGAGGAATGTAAAATAGGAACGACTGACTTGTACTGACACAGTATTAATTACCTTATTATTTGTCTAAATAAGAGGAAGAAAAACACACTTTGGAGATTAAATGTGGGTATGCTAAATAATCCAAAAACACTGGAGGAGGTTAAGAAAGAGATTAAATGCTCTATGGAGGAGAACATAGATAGTCCAGTAGACACTACCATACTGTGGGACACAATTAAAGCTGTGATGAGAGGGAGGTTAATAGCGAGGGCAGCCTATCAAAAAAAGACTAGATGTGGCGAGGGGGAGGGTCTGGCGGAGGTGGAGACAATTCAGATGGTGGGTATAAAGGAAAATTGGGGGGGGGGTTGCCTGACAACGCCACCTGGGGAGTTGCACCCCAGGAAATAAACTATAATAAAATTCTTCTTCTCTTATTCTCACACACACACACACACACACACACACACACACACACACACACACACACACACACACACACACACACACACGACCAAAACCCAAAACAAAAAGGTAACGATCACTGGGGAACAAGATATTAATGAACTAAAAAAGGAAATCAAACTATAACAAAATCGCTACTCAATAGAAAACCCAAAGTTTAAGTTTCACCAAAATTTCACAACAAAACAAAGAAAAGAAAACCAACCAAAGAAAGTGGTTACGCTAACAAAAGAAACAGACAAACTGAATTGTCTAAACCAAATAAACCAAAATCAAAGGAAAAGTGTCCGCGTTGTGGTGGTGACACCGCTGTTACCCGGCTAGACGGGTGCGGCAATTGATTGCGAGGACATCGCCGCCGCAACAGTAACAGAGGGGAATGGAGAAAACAGAGGAAGACGGAGCGACTGCACCCAGGCAGGGGGTTGAGACCAGCGTCCTTCCAGTACCCGTCTCGGCGCACCGGTGTTCAACTGCAAGGCAGCCTCCCCGCCGAGCGCCAGAGGAGGGGGGGGGGGGGGGGGGGGGGCTGCGGCTTTAACAGCCAAGCGGTGAATGCACAACGATCACGCACACACAGCGCCACCTCCCGATGAACGGGCACCCGCCAGGGTTCCTCCTCCGGCTGTGCTTATGGCCCAGCCCGCTCTGGGATTGCTAGCCGAAATGCTAAGAACTGCGAAGGACAGAGTTCTCAGCGTGGACACGCCAGAGGACAGAGTGCTGACTCCAGCCTGCGCTTGTTTTTAAAAGAGCTGCTTTCACTCTGCACTCTGGCGCAGGTGTAATCAGTGTGTTTACATGCAGAGCTTAATCGGACTAAGCAATAATTCGGTTTTCTCGTCCAATCTGAGTTCTCACCTTGTCCCCCTATACATGCAGCTGAGAAATTTGAATTACTGACGGGAACGTGTCCTCCTCCCAACACTAGGGGGTGGAGTGAGCCTTTTCAGCTGGTCAGCTGCTTTCGGTTGACATATTACATCATTATGATATAGAATGACAGTTCATAATGTACGTGTTACTTACTTTGCAGATACCCTATTTCTTGTGCTCATGGTTATCTTAAAAGATAACCATGAGCACAAGAACGTTGTTTGCTGTTGGAGGGCTACAACAACACAATGTCGCTTTGTGCCGTCGCCACGGACCCCAAACTCTCGTTCTTGTTGGATGCGGGTTCGGAGCAGACTGGTGGGAGAGTTTGTGTACAGGTTTTGCAAAGGAACGGTGTCTTCAGTTATACACACGCTCATTAAAGTGCCGACCGTGGAGGAAGCTTGTGCCGCTGCACGCCGTTTCCAGCAGAATAACAGCGAAATTATCGAAATGAAAACAAATCAGAAAAACATCTCTTTGCTGTGCTTTTATTTACAAAGTTGAATTTCTTCTAACTTACAAAAAATGTGAATGAAAAGGTAGAAATATAAATACGAAGGAATACGTATTTGTTCAGGGCTGCGCAAATCCAGAGCCCTGCATTTGCTGCGGTACCCTTTTAAAAAAGGTCTCTGTTGTGTGTTATTTTAATATGTCCATCTCTTTTAGAAGAGAAAGCATCGCCCCGGTCTCATCCTCTCTCCAAATGTCAACATTCTTATTCGCGTTTGCTGGTTGTTTCGCGCCGTCTGTTTTGTTAGACGACGTAGTTGTGCGGTGGCGCGTGCGCACTTGCGTTGTCCAGTTAATCGTCCGACTAAGGCGTATACATGGCCGAGAAATTAGAATTCCAATCGCATTATCTGGGTGTCTCAATCGGAGTTCTCCGATTCCAATCGGAGTTCTCAAACTCCGATCATAATCGGACGAAGGCAATAATTCAAATTTCTCTAGTACCATGTAAACGCACTGAGGGACGCAAAGATTGCACTCTGGCGCAGTTGTGATTGATGACGCAAAGGTGGGGGCAAACCCATCAGCCACATAGAGAAGAAGGTTACAAGAAGCTGGTAAACCAATTAACAACTCTGGAACAGCAACACAAAAGCAATAAGGACGATACAGTGTTACAACAAATAATCGGTGTCAGAAGGGAAATAGACGATGTCTTGAGGCTAGATGTTGAGAAAAAGCTGAAATTCATTAAACAGACCCACTATGAATCAGGCTGTAAATCAACCAAATATTAAGCAAGAGGAATAAAGGCCGAGCAAGCTTCTCATGCAATATGTAAAATTAGAGACCCATTAACAAAACAGCTACTACTTGTACCTGAAGAAATAGAGAGGGTTTTTAAAGATTACTATGAAAATCTATATACCCAACTCACGGCTAAAGAAGATTGTGAGATGAAAGAATTCCTTGACTCATTGGACCTACCAGCCATTGGAGATGAGCAAAATAGAAAACTAATTTCCAGTATAACCAAAAAAGAAATAGATGCTGCCATTAGCAGGCTTAAAATCAACCAAAGCGCCAGGTAGTGATGGGTTTCCTAGTGAGTGGTATAAAACATTTGGAGAAGAATTAACCCCGATACTCCTAAATTCTTTTAATCTGACTCTGACAAAGAGGGCAAACGGCCTCCCTCATGGAAAGAGGCTGTCATTCCAGTTATTCCAAAAGAAGGGAAAAATAAGGAACTTTGTGAATCGTATAGGCCCATTTCAATCTTAAATGTTGACTAGAAGATCTTTACTTCAATCATCTCAAAAAGACTTGAAAGTTTGATGCCGGACTTGATAGATGAGGATCAGTCAGGTTTTATAACAGGTAGGCAGACTCAAGAAAACATTAGACGGGACCGTCTAGGGCTGGACGATAATTCGATAACGATATATATCGATCGATAGACGTGTTCTGTGATAGGAAAAAAAGGGGTGGATAAAAGGTTTGATAGAAAAAGTTTCACTTCCTTTTTCATCACAGCCAATCATGTAGCTTAATATTACGGTCATTTCTTCCTCCAACCAATCGCAAACGCAGACCCAGCGGCTCCACGTCGGAGGAGGAATCCGCTGCCAGCGCCAGCACCAAGCAAGTAAAGCAGACCAAACTGGACTTCTTGCAGTAAATACGACAAAGCGTCCAAGCGCCATAAGGACATCACCCATGTAGTAACATGCTTCATAGCGAGGGATATGCTGCCAATAACCACCATTGAAAAGCTTGGCTTCAAAAAGCTTCTCGCCACTCTTGACCCGCGATATGAAGTTCCAGACTGCAAGTATTTTTCAAACACAGCTCTTCCTCGTCTGTACAACGAGTGCAGGGAATCAGTGCAAAACGAGCTGTTAACCGCCACAACTTCAGACCTCTGGTCGAGTCGCACGTTCGAGCCCTATCTCAGCCTATTTTTTTAAATAAATAAATAAATAAATAAATAATAATAATAATAATAATAATAATAATAATAATAATAATAATAATAATAAAAACAAACAAACAATTCAGTTGTGTTTAAAAAAGGTGGTTGAATAAAAGTTTGAATTTGAATTCAGTGCTCGTGTGTTCTTTATTAAAAGTCTGTCATGAAGTAATAGTATAAAACATCCAGCGCTGCAATTAAAATATGTTTTAAATTTTTTTGATAATTATCGATATCGATCAATATGACTTTTTTTTATATCGATATGCTTTTTTTCTATATCGTCCAGCCCTAGGACTGTCCTATACATAATAGATCAGCTCCAAAAGTTGTTACTGGTGAGCCTTGACTGTGTGAATTGGAGATTTCTGTATCAAGTTCTTGGGAAACTAGGGTTCCAAGAAAAGTTAATACAGTGTATTCAAGGTCTCTACCAAGAACCTACGGCAAGGGGGAGGGTCTGGCGGAGGTGGAGACAATTCTGATGGTGGGTATAAAGGAAAATGGGAGGAGGGGGGGTTGCCTGACAATGCCACCTGGGGAGTTGCACCCTAGGAAATAAACTATAATAAAATTCCTCGGGCTACACAGGTTCGTTACGCTTTGAAATTTAAGGGGACGAGATGGACTTCCAATCAGTCAGCTTTTTTAACAGGTAGGCAGACTCAAGAAGACATTAGACGGGTCCTATACATAATAGATCAGATCCAAAAGCAGGGCCTGCGAGCTGTTACTGGTGAGCCTTGGCTGTGTGAATTGGAGATTTCTGTATCAAGTTCTTGGGAAACTGGGGTTCCAAGAAAAGTTAATACAGTGTATTCAAGGTCTCTACCAGGAACCTACGGCAAGGATAAAGATTAATGGTACTCGTCAAGGATGTTGCCTTAGCGCTACATTGTTTGCTATGTTCATTGAGCCGCTGGCACAAATGATCAGACAAAGTAACAATCTAAAAGGAATACATATAGGAGAGCAGGGACATCTAACAGGGCTTTTTGCTGATGATATTATTTTGGTTCTCCAAGACCCGGACAGAACATTACCTCATTTGATGTTGATAATAGAAACCTATGGTAAATACACAGGCAACAAGTTACATGTGTACATGCTGCCCTCAATATCAGGCACGATGGAAATAGATAGAGGCCGGCAGAGAAACGACTCTCACACTGGCATTAGTAGGAGACATAAGAACTAAATCAGCTCAACAAAGCCAAAATGAAATTATTAAGCACACACCGACTATCTGGAGTAAGATGGTAAAAGAAAACCATATGGAGGGAAACTACGAATGTGGCCTTCTCTTGATCCCAGATTTGAACCATGAACCACAGACATTGAGTACAGACGATGGTGGGATAGGAGTATAACTGCAGTATGCACACTCGTTCACAAGGGGGTTTTAAAAAGTTTTGGAGAGTTGAAAAAGGAATTTGGACGAGGAAACAAAGATTTCTTTCGATACATGCAATTAAGAGATTACTATGATAAAAGAATCAAACCAACATCATCTGGAGCGGGCAATATAGTGATAGATATTCTGATCGCAGCCTGTAAAAAGATGAAGAGAAAAATCATTTCTAAAATCTATCAGGGCCTTCAGAAACAGAACAGCAACAAACGCAGGATACATCAAAGCCAAATGGCAGAAAGAACTAAGCATGAAAATATCAGAGGAAGGTTGGCGTTCCATGTGGGATGCACAGCATTCATCCACAAGTTCAAAGAAGTGGTGAACAATTGTTTGGAAAAATTTGATCGGTTTCTTCATATAAAAAGTAAGGGTGTCAACGTCGCTTTATCGCCGACAATTTTTTTCATCGCGCGATTAACGCACACGGTGCTTTTTGAACCTTTGGCCGCTCCGTAGATTGTGGAAACGGGAAATGAATTGACTCACAGCACACAGTCATACGCTTGCAGCCGGCTTGTAAGCACAACAAAAAAAAGAAAAAGACACTGAGCGTAGATGAGCACTAGGAAGGACTAACATGGATAAGGCGTCAATTGTAAATGGAAAGTTCCACTTCAAAACCCTGCCAGATGGCAGTCTTCACAGGACAAAAGTGATATGCATTTACTGTAAAGCTGTATTTAGTTTCCACCGGAGTACGAGCAGTCTTACGTTTCACTTGTCTGCGAAGCATACAGCTGACGCGGAGAGCCCTCCGCCCCCTTCTGAGGTAAAGCAAACCACGTTGGATGGTGTGGCACGGAGACCACTGGCCGCGTCCACCACACGCCAACTTTCAACAGCGGGGGCTAAATGGGTGTGGCTACAGCTTGCAGGCCAATTAATGTGGTGGAGGACGAGGGTCTGCGCGATATCATATATATTATACTGACTATGGATGAATATGACACTGACTGGATGATTATGGCACTGACTGTTGATTACTATGGATGCTGAACAGCTGTTATAGGCTATACTGCCTAACTGCACTATATCAGTTGAGTCCTGTACTATATTGCACTGCCCCCTGTTTAATGCACACTTTATTTATTGTTTTGATTTAATTTAATTTATTTTGTGCATCACAGTTTGATGCAATGCATAAGTGTCATCCTTTTGTCTTAATGGCTGCTGAAAAAAGGGGATGAATAGTTCAAGTTGGAGGTGAAAAGTAAAATATAGAAATTTTGGTAGTACTAGTAATCATTACTTTGTAATGTTACAGTTATGCCCATCTGTTATCTTTGTTGGGCTTGAGTTTATGATTATTTTTTTTTACCCTGTGCATCTTTTGTTTTGTTAGTCGTACTTGTCATTGCTCCAACACGAATAAACATGCTGCATCCCACTAGATGGCGCATTTGCCTTATTTACAAGCACCACGGTCATCGGAGCTGATTGCTGACACTCTCAGCAGCGTGCGTCTACTAAGGTCTACTAAGATTCCACAATCTATTACACCTCGTGAGCAAAACAGGCTACAGGTAAAATTAAACATCTTCAGTTGAGCAACTCAGGCAAGTTAAACTGATTTAAAAACAAACAAACACTATAATACTAGGAAAACAATCCTCTATATGTCAATAAATACAACAGATTGAGTATTCATCAAAAAAAATGCTTACTTTAAATAAGAAAATCCAACAAACCAACAAGTGCAACACTAAAAAGCAAACCAACAATCAAAATAATGCTTAATTGCCTTAGTTTCGTCCCACACTTATCAGCTTAGCTACTAAGAATAACACACATTATTCACCTGGACAGAAGGAGGTTCTGAGGAACGTGTTGGTCCTGGAGCTTCCTGGTCAGGATGTTCGGGAGATCCCTCTGGCTCAATGTCTGGAGCGCCAACATATTTTAGAATTGCTCCTGCAGAGACAAAGCTCATTAGATCATCAAGCAAAACAGATCAGAAGCGCATTTTAATATTTTATTATTACAGTGATGTTGCAGTAATATAGGAAAATTAAAAATTCATTTGTTTTTAAATTAAACATTATGGTTGCAGTGTCCCTTTAAAGCTTTTACCCAATTACAAAACTGTCATTTTTAAGAGTTTTTGGCATTACTTTACACACTGTACTAGTTAAAGTAATAAAACTAAGATAAATGACCCACTGCCACAACAGTCTAAAATAGTCAACACCATGCCAAATAAAGTATTTCCATAAAATACTTCTTTGAATTATAAAACAGTAGCACATTTCTAATTAAGGGCCTACAAAATACAAACTAAGCTTAGTAAATTCATCCTAAGTTAAGGCTAAAATAACATTAAGAGTCAAATATGTGAGAGACAACTTCCACTGAACAATAACAGGGGACTGATTACAACAACTACTACAACATGCCCTCCCTCCCTCCCTCCCTGTTAGAATGTGAATGAACGGGTGTGGAGTCAATCACTCATTCCCATGGCAGGATAGGCCAACTTGGCAGGACATGGTCAACTTTCATAAAACAAACAAAAACGCTGATTCATGACGAACAAATATTAGCCAGCCAGCTAACATTTATCCAACGCTAGCTAGCTGGCTAACAGGACAAATAAACAAACTTGGGGGGGGGGGGACAACAGCGTTTCACCTCCACCTCTCCAGCCCACATTACAAACAAATAACTTACCTTTCCCCTTTGCAAGTTTTTCTTGATCGGTTTTCTTTTCCTTCCGTTTTTCCGCACCGCTGGGATAACTCCTTTTTGATGCCATTATGGTGTCTGTTTGTTTTTAATCCTCTCGCTAACGGGAACGAATGGTAGCTGTCAATCATTCACGTCATACCTGCGCGTCGCCGGCCCGCTACGTCACAACCTGCGTGACAGTGCGGCAAGCCCCCAGAGTCCAAAATGGCGTCCCATTCCTTTCAATGAAGTTGCTCACCCAGCGCATGGCTCCCAAAAACCTTTTGACTTCCGCATTGATGGGATAATAGAGCATGCGCAGTTGTGTCAGTGTGGAGACCGTCACTGACAGACGTGCGCGCTCACGAACCGTACAAAATTCAACATGGAAATCAATGTATTTTTTACGGAACAACTGACGATTGTTGTTTGGAAATTTTAGAAATAATAATGATGATGATGATGATGATGATGATGATGATGATGATGATGATGATGATGATTATTATCATTATTATTATTATTATTATTATTATTATTATTATTATTATTATTATTATATTAATAAAATAGTATTATTATAATAATATACTATTATTTGTGTATTAAACAAGTGAGCAATGTGGCACTGAATAATAAATGATAATTCTTCGAAGCAACTCTCTTTGGAAAGCAGACAAAGTAATGAAATGATTGGTCTATTTATTCCATCAGAACTAAAAAAAAATAAAAAACAAAAAATGAATGATCTTGAAAGTTCCTCCCTGAAAGTTCCTCCCTTTCTCTTGCACCTGTCGATGTGTGTAGCTAACACAAATTTGCAAATCCTCATGGAATTAAACAGCACATCATGTTAATTTATCAGTTTATCAGCTTCATAATTGTATTCTGTTGTCAAATTTGCCCATCAAAGTCAGATTAGTAATCCTGTACATCAGTTTAAGGAAAACCAATTCTAGGTAATGGATTGCAGATCTTGTAGTGACCTGTTACAATGGAAAGAAATGTATACATAATAACTACGTCTGTGTGCCCGATATTTTAGCTAACACTAAACTTTCTGCACAACTGTCTGCATTGTGCTTTTTCTTCGGCCACAGAGAACAGAAACGTCTGTAGTTCTTTGTTCACCCATGGTACAGTTTCATAAGCTTTTCAGTTCTTAATACGTGTTAATGTAAAAATCCACACGCGAGGCATTTAAAAATGGCGGTTTTGGTCTTTCGTGAAAGACTGCCTTTGGCCAATCAGTGTCCTGAACGTTGCTACGTCACCCTTATGGTCTCAGCTCTGCTCGCTTCGAACCCCAACGAGGCAGGTACCAAAATCCTAACCCCTGGGAACGTGACAATTGTTTTTTTCAATTGAAGTTTTCGTTATTTTGTTCGTTTTCGTTAACTATTATAACCGTGGTCAGGACCTCCAGTGAGAAGATCCACTGGAGGACATTTAGAGCAAACAGTCAGACAACAGCAGCTTCACCACACCAGCTGAAAAATGGAGTTTGGATGCTTTCAGCTTCAAGTCGTGGACAGAAAATGATGCTCACACTGTCACACTGATGTTTTCTTCTCCAACCTTCTCTCAGCTCAAGAGGTTGGTGGTCTGCAGGAGCTTCTACAGCAGCAGAAGATCAGTCTGGAGAGGAGATGTGAACGTGTGACTGAAGGTGAAGAAGCAGGAAGTCAAACTCTCTTCAACAGCATCTACACTGAGTTCTACATCACTGAGGGACTGAGTGAGGAGGTCAACAGAGAGCATGAGGTCAAACAGCTGGAGACCAAGAAGACCAAGGAGATCCTCCACGACCGTCCAATCAGGTGCAGCCAGATCTTTGAAGCCTCACCTGAGAAGCAGGGAGTCAGAGTGGTGCTGACCAGGTCTCTGGGCTGGACTGGGAAGCCTTGGGGTCCCACTGGAGGAGCTGGAGGAGGTGACTGGGTCGAGGGAAGTCTGGGGGTCTCTGCTGAGGCTGCTGCCCCCGAGACCTGACTCCGGATACGGCAGTAGAAGATGGATGGATGGATGGATGGATGGATGGATGGATGGATGCCAGGTGATAGAACATTTCATAAAAACAGACTCTGCAATATAACTTCTATTACACTCTAAAAAACTCACTCCAATATAACTGCACTCGTCCTTCTCTCTCATTACATTGGATCACAATGACCAAACAACACAACAAAGACAATGATCCAACTGTACTGCCACGTCCAGACTCAGTGTAGGTCTGTAGGCCTCTTGGACCTTTATGTGAACCACTGCGTGTTGACTGGAGGTGAAACATGACTGACTGCTGTCCTCCTACCTGGACAATGCAATCTCACTTTCATTCTGCTGCAGATGGCCATTTTCATTTTACACCGTCCAAATTTACAGCTCAGGGCGCTGGGACGAATTCCAAATTGTGTGCAGATGCAGGCCTACACTTCAAATAATTATGAGAAAAATCCAACGTAAAGAGAGCACTTCCATTAGGAAATAGTCAACATGAAATTTCGTCTTCTACTGACACCTGCTGGTCAAATTGAATAGTTGCAAATATTGTGAACAAGTTGTCATCTAATTCTAATCCTAAACAATATGGCCATTCTAAGTCAAGTATTAAGACAATTAATCAGGTTTGTACTGCTTGATTGAACACATTCATCCCGTTCCAGTGCACTAAAACCCACTTCCCTTCAGGACCGTGTCAGCGAAGCCAAAACTTCCTTGAGTGACGTTGTTTCCCAGCATGCAATGCGAGCTAGCGATTCACAATACTATTCCATCACAAACATGAATGTAAAAAATAAAAAGGGACGAAAAATGAAACATCAGGAACAGCAACCATTGCAATACAAGCAGAACTGGGCCGAAGTTTTATATTATGTACACCATAATACAGCCTTCTGGTGGACAAGCCATACTATCTAATCCGTGTCTTCCTGTGGCACTTCAATAGATGAAAGCTCATTGTAGAGGTCACGTGCTGGGTGGGTCACTCCACCAATCCCCTCGGTGAAGGTCTAAGATAAGAGCCAATCGTTACCCTTGCAGAATATCACCTGATATGGTTGAGCGAGTGAACAGAAAATATGGGTCAGCGTGTGCAGTCGTAACAGGAGAAGCTTGCTGGCGGAAATGATGCACTACAAGTGGATGTGACACTAATGAGTGCGATGGATGAGGTGGAGCAATGCTCCAGAACCCGATTCAGACTACTCTCCCTCCACTTTTTTTGTTTTGTATGAGCGTTTAAAAAAACAACATAATGATAATCGAATAAGCTTTAGTTTATTAATCAGAATTAAAACAAGTAGGTTTTGCCCTTACAAGGTTGTAGATTTGTTATAGATGAGTTCCTTTGTTGTAGTTTGGCGCTTGAAAAACTATATATGGGATGTACCATGACCTGAGGGATTTCCTCATCCCATCCCAGCTTGGTTCTCATGCTGAATGTGAATGTATCTTGCTGTACATCCCACTGAGCTCCAAGGGCCCTCTCCATAGGGAGCTGGTCTCTGTCAAGGTTAAGTGTTTTTACCTCTTTAGCTCTCTGCTCTTCAGGAATGGCGGCCAGCACCGAGCGATGATTGCTCACCCACTTATTGAGCTTAAATCCACCTCTACCGCACAGGTCTGTTAGCTGCTGGTACAGATGTATTGCTTGTTCCACCGTGCTGACGGCCTTTAGACAATCATCCACGTAGAAATTTTGACCAACAGTGTTTATAACCTCGGCTGGGAAGTCATGCTGATTGTCGTCGAATGAAGCACAGCTTGGGGATGACACTGCCCCAAAGATGTGGACCAGCATCCTGTGCTCTTGTAGGTCCTTTGTAATGTCCCCATCTGGCCACCAGAGGAAGCGTAAGAAGTTTACATCCTGGTTGGAAACTCTTACTTGATGAAACGTTCCCTCAATGTCAGTCATGAATGCTACAGGGCCTTGGCGAAAACGAAGCAGCACACCTAGCAGTGTACTTGTCAAATTGGGACCCTGCAGGAGCTCTTTATTTAATGTTGTTCACTCACTTTCAATCTCACAGCCACTAAAAAACCTGATTGTGATTGAGAGGTCCTCAGCAGCCAATCACTGTTGGGAGTCCAGCCTTCAAACACTCCTCCTGAATCCACAGTCACATCTGTGAGCATCTGGAACTTTGGCCCTGATCCTCCACACCACACAACTTGGGATGACAGCGCCACCTACCTGTATCCTTTCAGCAGCCAGTCCATGCTCTGACCCGTTTCCACTGTGGCCTGTTGTGTCATCTGGACCGGAGTCCGGATCATCAGTGTCCAGGTTCATGGAATCTGTCAGAGTGCCGCCGTCCTGTCATGTAATGATAGAGAATCACTCTATTTATACTAATGTGCAGAACCACTAGAGTGTCATTTCTTCACTGCTGTCAGCAACAAGCATTTGGTGTCACACTGGTGTACAACACTTATGGGCTAATTAATAAGAAATGACATATTTATGAATCACCCGCAATGCCCAGATTGTTGCTGCTTATCTGCTGATATGAGCCGTCAACTGTTGCAATATAGAACCACGGGCAGGAAATTACAATTAGTGTAGAGAGTATTATAATTTAAAAGTTTACTAACGGTAGTTCTTTAAAGAATTTAGCAGGGATGGAACAGGCTAACGTGACGACGTCACCTCTAACACGGTAGGAGCTCAACCTTCTGTCACGGCGAAAACTCCGTGTTACGTCCCGTCGAGGGGGACCGAGACGCAACGTGTGGGACACCTTCCCCCACTCCCAAGCCTCATTAATTTCTCACTGCAGTTGGCAGTTTCAACAAAAAACATTTTATTAATCAGTAAATGAAATAAACAAAACAACTTAACCGGTGGGCAGCAAAGGCTTCAGGGTGGGCCCAGGCCAAAATAATAAACCAAACTCCAACTAGCTCGCCTTAAGAACTAACTAAAGAAAGAAAGAGAACCCAAATACAGAAAGGCTAACCTCCCTACATACTTATTAAACAGGAGAAAAGAGGGGACAAAGAAAATGGCAGCCCACCCCTACGGCTGTTTGCTCTAACGCCATTTCAGAAGTGACTAACTGCAGAGTTGGGAGCGGAGGAGGGATGACCGTCAGGCTGGCTCGACTGCTCCTCCTTCTCAGCCGTGGCGCGTCCAATCAGCAGCCGACATCCAGGACCGCACCTGCAAGGCGTCATCCACTCTCACACACACACACACACACACACACACACACACACAAACATAGAGGCATCTAGACCCACCTGTGGGTCATATCACCCCCTCCCTTAAGAACTAAACCCTATTAACATACCGACAAACAAAACTAAACAAGAAAAACCTCACTTCCCCTGAAATAAGAATTCCACAGCTAGTCCACATCGTAATGCATCTGCCAACACATTATCAACCCCCCTTCCTGTGGCAAATCTGGAGATTGAAGTCTTGCAGGGGCAGAGACCACCGCATCTACGAGGGCATTATAGTCTGTAAAAACCTGACCCCAAATTAACATCAAGATGAGCACTGTCAGAAGGAGAGCCAAAGCTTCTTTCTTAACTTCCCAATAATGACTCTGTGTGCGTGCTGCTTAGTTGTGGCATGTCCCCCTACTTCTATGCTATTCTACAGCGGGGGTGGTCAGAAAACAATAGTGGGTGGCTCTCAATTAATTTAACAATATCATGACGGGCTGATGCAGGCAAATGGGACAAAAACGAGCTTAAGTTATTCATAATTTCAGAGTTTCCCAGGCGCGCCGAAGGAACACCGATTTTTTTTTTTTTTTTTTTCAATGAGCCCTCCCTCCGCCAATGGGCACGGAGGGGGCGGAGGCTCAGGCGACACATTTTTCCGAGCGACGTAACGCCCGGTTCACACTGGACGCGGAAGCGCCACGAAGCGCCGCGAAGCGCCGCGAAGCGCCGCCGAGCGCTTCCATTCGGCGCCCACGTTAATCAATGTGGTGGTTGCGCGGCATGCATTTGTTGTTTCGGCGTCTGCTCTATTTCGTGCGCGAGCCACGAGTGATCCTCGTCAATAGTACAGGAAGTCGCTCAATAAAAACGAGAAAATCCGGTGAATTTTCAAAATAAACTCATTTCAAAAATAAAAACCGAATGATAAATTCGATCATATATCATATTTGTATGTTATATTTGTCAGTACATTGTATCAGAGTGCGAGAGAGATTAAACACACACACACACACACAGAGGAAGACTTGATCAAAATACGTCTGTTTGATCCTAGAGATGCCGGTCAATGATCATTATGAAAGAGGTCTTGTCTTGAGATGGACACCTGAGTGTGTGTTTCTATTTATTTACACACACACACACACACACACACACAAAAGTAAGCTACGGAGCAGGCTGGCTACGGGGCGAGGGGGGGCGATGATGAAAATGATTTTTTTTATCTAATTTTTTTTAAAGAAAAAAAAAAGAAGCTCAAGTGGAAGTGAAAAAAAGACTGCAGCTGAGCAGAAGCACTTGTCGACCGTCGCGGAGCTGTTCGCGTCTGGTGTGAACCAGTTGGAGCCTCGCTCGCGAAATTCGTCGGCGCTCCGCTTCCATTGAAATGAATGGCACGAGCCGCGCGCCTGTTCGCGTCTGGTCTGAACCACTACATTCAGTGCGTTTACATGGCACTAGAGAAAATCGAATTATTGCCTTAGTCCGATTATGATCGGAGAACTCACGTGCGTGTAAACACCTTACTCCGATTATGATTGGAGTTTGAGAACTCCGATTGGAATCGGAGAACCCCGACTGAGACACCCAGATAATGCGATTGGAATTCAAATTTCTCTGCCATGTATACGCCTTAATCGGACTATTAACTGGACAATGCGAGTGCGCATGCGCCACGCCTCGCTCTCGCAACTCATGACCGCACAACTACGTCGTCTAACAAAACAGACGGCGCGAAACAACCTGGCAAACGCGAATAAGAATGTTGACATTTGGAGAGAGGATGAGACCGGGGCGATGCTTTCTCTTCTAAAAGAGATGGACATATTAAAATAACGTGCAACGGAGACCTTTTTAAAAAGGGTAGCGCAGCAAATGCAGGGCTCCGGCTTTGCGCACCCCTGAACAAATACGTATTCCTTTGTATTTATATTTCTACCTTTTCGTTCACATTTTTTATAAGTTAGAAGAATTTTAACTTTGTAAATAAAAGCACAGCAAAGACATGTTTTCCTGATTTGTTTTTATTTTGGTAATTTCGCTGTTATTCTGCTGGAAACGGCGTGCAGCGGCACCAGCTTCCTCCACGGTCGGCACTTTAATGAGCGTGTGTATAACTGAAGACACCGTTCCTTTGCAAAACCTGTACACAAACTCTCCCACCAGTCTGCTCCGAACCCGAATCCAACAAGAACGAGATTTTGGGGTCCGTAGCGACGGCACAAAGTGTAGCATCGAAGTGTTGTTGTAGCCCTCCAACAGCAAACAACGTGCTTGTCTGCCTTTTAAAATAACCAGGAGCACAAGAAATAGGATACACCTTATCTGCAAAGCAAGTAACACGTACATTATGAACTATCGTTCCATATCATAATAGATTTAATATGTCAACTGAAAGCAGCTGACTCTATACATATATATATATATATATATATATATATATATATATATATTAACCTCTTTCATTGAACTCCAAAACATACATGGTCAAAATCCATATTATTAGTATGTTGTTGTTTTTTTTAAATGCTCATACAAAACAAACAAAAAAAGTGTGACATTCACTTGTAGTGCATTATTTTCGCCAGTGAGCTTCTCATGTTACAACTGACTACATTGACCCATATTTTCCATATACTCACATGAATCAGTTGACCTGCAGATCCCCTTACAAGGGCCCCGAGGGGTGACGCACAACCAGCACGTGCAACCTCTACGATGAGCTTCCACCCACGGAAGTGCCATAGGAAGACACGGCTTAAATAGTATGGCTTGTCCACCAGAAGGCTGTATTATGGTGTACATAATATAAAACTTCGGCCCAGTTCTGCTTG
Source organism: Nelusetta ayraudi (assembly GCF_046127955.1). NCBI lineage: Eukaryota > Metazoa > Chordata > Actinopteri > Tetraodontiformes > Monacanthidae > Nelusetta > Nelusetta ayraudi. The sequence continues at coordinate 705,584 of NW_027466078.1, forward strand.
TATTGCAATGGTTGCTGTTCCTGAAGTTTCATTTTTCCCTTTTTCCCTTTTTATTTTTTACATCCATGTTTGTGATGAAATAGTATTATGAATCGCTAGCTCGCATTGCATGCTGGGAAACCGCGTCACTCAAGGAAGTTTTGGCTTCGCTGACACGGTCCTGAAGGGAAGTGGGTTTTAGTGCACTGGAACGGGATGAATGTGTTCAATCAAGCAGTACAAACCTGATTAATTGTCTTAATACTTGACTTAGAATGGCCATATTGTTTAGGATTAGAATTAGACGACAACTTCTTCACAATATTTGCAATGATTCAATTTGACCAGCAGGTGTCAGTAGAAGACGAAATTTCATGTTGACTATTTCCTAATGGAAGTGCTCTCTTTACGTTGGATTTTTCTCATAATTATTTGAAGTGTAGGCCTGTAGTTGATGAGGAATCACGGTGTGCTAACGCTACTCAAACAGCTTAGATGAAAAAAAGGGAGTGTGATTTGGGTTTGTGGTACATTATGACAATCTTGGACTTGCAAGACTGAGGCGACGGTTCAATTCTCATCAATGTGTATTATATATGTGTTATTTAGCTCATCTATTCTACATTTTAAATAGATCACATTTGACATCTGACCCACTGAACACTTACTATTGAACATATTTTTAAACTATGGGCTATTTAGTCTTGTTTTAGGATATAATATAATTCATTGCACAAACTGTCAGGCTAAGTATAAGAGCTATAGTCTACTACAATCAGTCGTGCCAAAAAAGAGACATTGTCTTTATTTTTCATTTTTATTTTATTGTGTCAGCATTGAACCATACAAGCATGTAGTGTTGTCCAACAAGAATGCATGGCGAATCAAATCCCAAACAACCTATGAAACAATGAACACGTTTCCATTGCACTTCATTTTATTGAGCACTAGATGACCTCCTCGAGCACTGTGTCATTGAAGCCTCGAGTAATGAACCATTTTTTGAAACAAGTGTCGAAGCTTCAACAAAGCCTCCATCGGCCATCACTACCTACGGCTGCGTGCTCTAACACCATTTCAGAAGTGACTAACTGCAGAGTTGGGAGCGGAGGAGGGACGACCGTCAGGCTGGCTCGACTGCTCCTCCTTCTCAGCCGTGGCGCGTCCAATCAGCAGCCGACATCCAGACACACACACAGACACAAAGATAGAGGCACCTAGACCCACCCGTGGGTCATAACACTCCGTGTGGATCTTTTCACTCTGGCATTGAAAGGGGGTGCTAGCGCTAGCCGTTTGCTAAGCTATGTACAGACAGCACCACCGCTTGCCGAACCACATAGTCACACCGTTTATATGCAACAACTCGTCATCAATATCTCTAAAGTAGAAGTCAAGAACTTTTTTCAAAAACGATAACTAACTCAAACTTTTTTGTGTGTTTATAAAAACAAACTAAAACAAACTTAAATTGAAGCCATATTTCACTTTGTTTACGTCTGTCAAATGAATATTTGCCCAGGAAAATGTTTGCGTTTTACGCAGCAGCACCTAAATGCACCTCGCGTTCTGTGACGTCACCCCTCTTTCACAGCAGTATGTTGACGAGCGACTCGCGGCGGGAAAGTCCGATATGCCACTTTTTCCCAATACGACGAAGAGAGTGACAAAAGCCAATGTCTTGTGGTGGAAAGACACAAAATATGTGGCTTGCTTCTAAAAAGGGAAAAACCCAGACAAACCTCCATTTAAGAAGCTCGCACAAAGCAGTAGTGAACATGTTTATTGAGACTGGGAAGTAGACACGACAGTTTGACTCAGTTGACTCAAATATCCTGTGGCGATGAGAGTGGTTATGGCTATCTGATTAAGCAAGATTTAATCTTGGGAATTTAACAAAATGAAAAGGAACCGACAACGCCACTCTGGGAATTTCACCCAGGGAGTTCTACTAAACACAAAAGTAATAATTAGGCACACAGGTAAGTTCTACGAGGAAGGAGTAGGAGACGTGGTTCAGAATGTTTAAAATATCAAACCAACTTTTATTCAACATTTAAAAATAAAAGGAACAAACAGACCAACACTTAAAACAGAGCTACTGAGCTCCTTATTCTTGGTGTAGAAACTGAGGCTTACCGATGAGGGGGCCAAACGGGGGAGGAACCAAAGAAAACAAGGAACACCCCACTCACACGTGACACACCTGCAAAGAAAGTGAAGTGCAAAAAAAAAGAAGAAAACAACCATAATCCCGGGTCACAGCACTGGAAGGGGCCCACCACCCGGGACACCGCCACCACCAGCAGCTCTCAGCGACTACAAAAGAAAAGATAAACAGTTGGTTACTAAAAGTTCCCTAAAATCTGTCACATGTACTGAAATAGCAAGAAAAACAAACAAACAATGCAATTACACACACACACACACACACACACACACACACACACACACACACACACACACACACACACCAACCAAGTTCCCACCAACCACGCACACGCATACACGCACGCACACCACTGTAGCTGGACCGGCGACTTGATAGTGTAACGTCTGCTGTCTGAGGGTCAGCAGTGGCGACGTAAGCAAACGAAGAAAAACACAACGAGAACGGAAAAACAACAAGTAAAACCAAGGCGGGACGGAAGCAACATGCACCGTCCACCGTCTGTACGGGGCGACTAGCACAATCAAGTGCGGGTGAAGCGGCAGTGTTCCTGCACTTATCTTATAGGACCGAGTTTTGGGCCACAGGTCTTGATCACCAAGCGTCCTCCAGGTGAGGAGAACAACGAGGAGGCTCTACGCAGCTTTGTGCTCGCAGGCGGCTGTAGTGTGCCGGTGAGGTGTTCAGGAAGCACTGTAAAAAGAACGGACAGGTGAGGTACTACGTACCTATGCTAATAAGCCATAATAATTTAAATGCTAAAATGTCCGCACCTGATCCTCTTAAAACTCGGGCACACAAATCGGATGTTCAGTGTCCCATTGACCACAATGGACCACTAAACGAAGCTTTTAAGAAAAATGCGAAATGAAGCCACTGAGAGCTAAAACAACATGCAAACAATGCCACAGTGCAGCTTTTCTCAAACGGGTCAATTTTGAAATCATTTTAATCAACTCTGTCTTCATTGATCAGAAGGTTTTTGCAAATTTGGAATTAAAAACATTTAACTGCAGGAATCATAAAATCGTCTCATCAGTGACGTTTATAGAGCCATTCAAAAATGTAATATGTGCTGAACAGACAAACGGAGGTGTAAGAGGCCTGTGTGACCAGCAGGGGGCAGCAGAGGACCGACAGCCGCAAGTTCCTCCTCAGAGAGGCCTGAGAAGGTTCTGCACCTTCAGCTCCTCCAGGAGGACCTCAGCAAAGTGTCAGAGTTTGTTGGTTTTTTACCTCGGTCGGCAGAGTCACAGTATGAAACTTGTAGCCAGGGGGCGCTGCAGCTCACTCAACATCTACAAGGTTTGAAAAGGAAATTGAGTGGAATTCATCTGGAACGAAAAGAAAAGCACAACTACAGCAGAAAAACTGAACACAAAGACACACAAAGTTTGAACTACACAAAGATTTTCTTCTTCTGTTGATTCAAATGAATTTGACGGAAATAATATCTGAAAAAATACAAACCAAATGTTAAATTTCGACATTTAAAAAATGGACAGATTCATTTACACCCAGTAAGATAAGAAGATATTTAGCTCTCAGCCAATTAGAGCTGCTGCTCCTGTGTGTGTGTGTGTGTGTGTGTGTGTGTGTGTGTGTGTGTGTGGATGTGGTGGTGTGTGTACCTGAATGTGGGAGTGGGTGTGTTTAAGTACGTCACTGGAAGTAGGCTGCCAATTACTGCGGCCTCCGAGGCCGCAACCGCCCCACGCCAGCGACGAGTCCAGGGCGGGGGGGCCCGGACACGGCACACCCGCTGCAATGCCGGCCAGGAAGAGGCCCGGAGCAGCAGGCCCCCGGACCGGAGGGCACCCGCCCCACGAGGAGCCAGGGCAAGATGACAGGGAGGCAGATACCCCAAGGAGAAGGGACACCACCCGGGGCGAACAGACAGCAGAGCCCGTCCTCCGGATGGGGCCCCCCAAAGCAAGCGAGACCGGACTCATCCCCATGACAGGACCCATCCCCTTCACCCACCGGGAGGATCGGTACCCAAGGCAGGCCCGGGCACCCAGATGCCCCCCCCCTACGGACCCAGTATGGCGCATCGCCGCAAGTGGCGAGGTCCCCATAGGCCCAGCCGGTCTCGCACCCCAGGGGCACCGGACTGCACAGGGCCCATCCAGAGTGGGAAAGATGCCGGATCCCGCCCCCGCTAGCAGGCCGACCCCACTGTGTGTAGGGGTGTCAGTGTGTGTATATGTGCACTTGCTGGTGTGTTGAACTATGGTGCGTTTAAAATGGAAGGGTGGTAAGGCCCTGGGGCAACCACACTGCTGCTGAGCAGGGCGGCGGCCGCAGTGCACGAACCACCCCCCCAGGCCCTAAGTGTCTATAATGCTATTAAGATTGGAGAGGGTCTTAAGGCCAGAAGGCCGGGCAGCGACCACCCAAGACACAAATCCCCTGAAACAGAAGAAAATAAATTAATTAATTAAAAATTTAGGGAAAAAAAAACAAAAAAGAAAAACACCTATTATGTGACCAGGGGGGACTCCCGGTCAGGGCGCCCCCTCAGCGACATCGGGGCCGGGGACACCACAGGGATCCAGGAGCCAAAGGGGGCCCGCCCCCCACCGCACCGCACCACCCGGGCACACAGGAGCGGTAGCCGGCGAACGCGCAGCCCCACCCCAGGCATGCGACCCCACCGCGTACGATCCAGCGCCACTCCCCAGACACAGGGACGGACCAGCCCTCCCACCAACAAGGGGGCCCCCAGACCAGAGCCAGGGACGCCCCCCCCCCCTCCCGGAGCACCACCCCTGGAGCACCACCCACCCAACCCCCGACCCCCCACCACAGCTGCCCCCACATCAACCAGCAGCCTCAGCTATTGATTGATTACTAGTTAGTTATAGGATGAAGCAGACATTCCTACCAAGGAGGTGTGGTCTAACAGTAAGTTCCTATATTGTGCAATGTGCAGGTGTTGTTTTGTTTTCCAGTTTGTGAGGATTGTTTTCTTAGCGATAGATAAGGAGGTCATCAGCATGCGAGATTCTGCCTTATCTGATGTGATATCACTGAGGTCCCCTAAGAGACAAAAAGAAGGAGTGGCTGTGATGTTGTAACCAACCTGTGCTGATAGATCATTGCATACTACGTGCCAGAATTTATTTACTGGTGGGCAATGCCATACAGCGTGTAGGTAATTATCTGGGACATTAACTGTGCAGTGTGAGCAGGTCTGAGAGGCGGTCATGCCCATCTGAAACATCCGCTGTCCAGTGTAGTGGATCCTGTGGAGTACTTTAAAATGTATTAATTGTAGATTAGGTTGTTTTATCAGTGAAAAGGTGTTCAGGCAGATTGTTCTCCAGAAATTAGAGTGAGGCTGGAGAGACAGGTCTCTTTCCCACTTAACAATTGGGATAGAAATTGTGCGATCTGTATTTGTAAGCAACTCACTCCAATAGAACTGCACTCGTCCTTCTCTCACATTACATTGGATCACAATGACCAAACAACACAACAAAGACAATGATGCCACTGTGCTGCCACATCCAGACTCTGTGTAGGTCTGTAGGCCTCTTGGACCTTCATGTGAACCACTGCGTGTTGACTGGAGGTGAAACATGACCGCAGAAATGCTTTTTCATTTTAAGAACGTGGCTGCATTATTTGACTCATCAAAAAAATCATTAATAAATAATCCAAACTGCATTTTCATTTTCTTATTCATGACTGCTCATTCTTGTACTTTTTTTTTTAATTCAAATGAAGGAAAACACATTTGAGATTTAATTTTCAAAACATGCACCAGCAAAGAGTTACCAAAATTCAATATGAAATGTAAAATTCAAAAATGAAAAAGCAATAGCAGAATGCTTTTTCATTTTAAGAACGAAGCTGCATTATTTGACTCATAATTAAAATCATTAATAAATATTGCTATATGCATTTTCATTTTCTTATTCGTGTCGCACCTTTTATGACACAATCAAAAAGAAAACTGAGGGCATTGCTTTTTAATTTTCGTGGTCCTGCCCTGCACAAGAGTTACCACAACTCGAAAACGAAATCGCAATCTCGAAGTAAGCGCGCGGCGCAGGAAAGTGACGTCAGCAGCTCTCCACCTGTGGGTATGGCGGTATGACGCCAAGTGTCATTTGCCTCCTGTTATGTGTAAATTCTAATGTTTGTGAATTTAATAAAGATATATATATATATATATATATATTTTTTTTTTATTTATTTAAAAAGAAAAGAAAAGAAAAAAAAGGTATGGCGGTATGACACCACTTTGCCATCGTTACTTCTTTCACGTCATTGAAGTTGCCGGTAATCGAGATTTAAATCGCCGAAAAACGTGGACCACTGACAGATCTCGCACCAGCATCTGCCACCAGTCGACGGATTGATCTGTTGCTTCGCATCCTTCGTCGGATGGACTGGTGGCCGACGCCGAACAGCTGTTACTCCACCCATGTAACAAATAGCTTTAGCTTTGATGTTGTGCTGGTGCATCAAGGTGTTCCAGAACTGACAACAGGTTGGCTAGGGCAACCTTGTTTGCGTCCGTATCTGGGACGGCAGAATACCTGCTCAACTCGGTCCCGAGCATCAGATTCAGATACACTATTCAACTCCACCTGGGAAACTAAATCCAGCAGGGTTTGAACAATTGTGTCAATGTGCGCCATGCTCAAATCTGTCCGACCAACGAGATCCGTCAGTGGTCCACGTTTTTCGGCGATTTAAATCTCGTTTACCGGCAACTTCAATGACGTGAAAAGTAACGATGGCAAAGTGGTGTCATACCGCTATACCTTTTTTTTGTTTTGTTTTGTTTTTTTAAATATACAGTATATATATACATTTATTAAATTCACAAACATTAGAATTTACACATAACAGGAGGCAAATGACACTTGGCGTCATACCGCCATACCCACAGCGGAGGTGGAGAGCTGCTGACGTCACTTTCCTGCGCTGCGCGCTTACTTTGAGATTGCGATTTCGTTTTCGAGTTGTGGTAACTCTTGTGCAGGGCAGGACCATGAAAATTAAAAAGCAATGCCCTCAGTTTTCTTTTTGATTGTGTCATAAAAGGTGCGACATGAATAAGAAAATGAAAATGCATATAGGAATATTTATTAATGATTTTAATTATGAGTCAAATAATGCAGCTTCGTTCTTAAAATGAAAAAGCATTTCTGTTATTATATTCTTATTTTAATTTGGATTATGGTAACTGCTTCCATATAAAACAAATACATCCATAAATATATACAATGTGAGAATTGTTTCTTGCAAGAGCTGTACTTCAACCCATGACCATCGATAAAAGTGTACACATCTAATCGTAAACAATCTGCTGCAACCTGAATTTCCACTTCTGTGTCTATAAACCAGTCACAGCTTGACTGATGGCTCTGAAGAAGCAGTTTCCATCAGCCTCTACATTCTCATTTGTACACGGCGAACCTAATGGCCATTGCAATCAGAAATTGGAAAACTCGCACGGTCCAAATGAATCTTCAAGTTTTTGCAAAGGTCTAAACAAACATCAACATCAAGGGGAGAGAAGTTACACTCTTCATTGGTCACAGCACTGACAAACTCTACGTCAGAATTATCCATGTCAAAGTGAGGAGTTTTGCTCTTCTGAAGTGACTCACTGTTGCCAGCTGGTGCTGGAATTTTAAACCGTGACCGGTTTCGCCTTGATGAAAAGAACCATGCAGAACCTTGGCTAATCTAATACCAGTGCCATGATCTGCCACTGCATCTTCACTAGTCCTAACTGATGATGGATCACAAATCACATGTGCGAGGCGTAGAACGAGCGGAGCAGTCAGAGGCAACAGAAGAAGAAAGAAAAGCCTCCTTAGCTTAGTTGATCTTCTGTGTTGCCTCCTGGACGGTGCTGGCCTCCTCTGGCTTGGTGCTGGCAACCACGGGAGCCACAGGAACCACGGGCACAGCTCTGGTCATCTGTGGCGTCGCCTCCACCTGATTAAAATAAGAAAGATGTGATTTTATGCCAATAAACATAGAAAGAAAACACTAGGCTTTACACGATCACGATTTTTATGCCGATCACCGATCAGTGAGTTTAAATAAACCGATCACCGATCACCGATCCGGTCACGTTAGGGGCAATAAATACTTGTTTCTGTACACCCCTTGCCTTCTCACGAGCACCGTCTAAAGTTGTTTGCTTTAGCATCCGTTTCAGAGTTTGCTTTTCTTTTTCTTTCTCCGCGCTGCGTTTCTTAAACTCGACATGCTCCTCTGTGTGTATCTTTTCCAAGTGCCTGATTAAATTTGTGGTGTTGAAATTTTTTTACCAAAGTTCCCCCGCAAAGTACTGTAGCGTTGCATATATTGCAGATAGCTTGTGCTATGTCTGTTTCTCTCACTTTGAAAAACTTCCACACCCCCGACACGATTGTTTGTGTCGCCCATGGATGTTGCTGTCATGAAGATTCAAAGAAACTTTATTGTCCGTCACATAGCGACAGTACTCAAAACAGGAAGAGGCACGAAGACGAAAATGAAGGTTTTTGAATCATGAGTCATTAGCTCTCGGATACAAACAAATAAACATGTCGATGCTGTGAAACTACTTTGGAGGAAATGAGACAGATTAAAAAAGTTTCAACACGACCATGACGTCATTGATCGGTGATTCATGACATGACGCCCGATCATGAACGTTTCAAAAAATGCCAAATATCGGCCGATCCGATACAGCCGATAAGATCGGTGTAAAGCCTAGAAAACACACACAGGTGATGAAGTGGAAATGAATAAGTACAAACCTGCTGCACTGCTGTGACATTGCTGGAGGCAGACTCAGTCATGTGGACAGTTGAACGTGTTGCCCACACCTGCAAATACAAGGACACAAAGTAACGTTTAAAGAACTGCATTTAGTGTCCTATCACAAAGATGCACACAATGAAATACACATATCCCAAATACCAACATGTCACTTGTTTGTTTTGGTTTTTGAGGCAACGCGTGCTGATCGACGTCTCAGGCTAGACATCTGGAAGAACATAAAGAAATTAATTCATAAACAAAGTAACACACTAATTAAACTGTACATGTACTGTACATATGTGATCTTGTGTTGATAATAGGGGTGGGGCGATACGGCTAACCCACGATTCGATACTGTGACGATATTTGGCCCACGATAATGACAACATCACGACACACGATATCTTTGATATCTTCGAAATTTTGCCGACGATATGTGACTGAAAAAGAAAAGAATACCCATAAAAAGGAAAATGCCTGTGATCTTGCATTTATTCCAAAACTTTGTATAATGTACAAACAAACGTGCACTGCACAAGCAAACATATTAAAGTGCATGAACATTAATAACTTTCATGTAAACAAGGACAGTGCTTTCTGGTAATGTAAAGTCAGTAGCAACTTGTTTTATCTCAACTTGGGGACTTGGGATATACAAACCGACGGGAAGATGAAAGAGGGAAAAAAATCCTTTCACTGCCCCGATTCTGAAAATCAATAAAAGAAATGATGCAGACAAAATAAATAAATAAATAACCGCGTCCCCAAAATATACGGGACAAAGTGAAGTGCGTCCCCCATCAGTTCATTACGGGACAGGCTTTTTAGTTGCCAAATATGGGACAATCGCGTATTTTACGGGAGGGTTGGCAGCCCTATCTAGACCACAGACGGAAATTAAATGAGGTTTTGTCATTTTCCATAAAAAACGGGACAAATTGTGTCCTGGGAGAGATTTTATCTTTCCCGGGACAGGTGGTGAAAAAAGAAAACAATTCTGGGAAAAACGGGACGGGTGATAGCGAACGAGGCAGCTCTGCAGATTCGTAGTGTTGCCATTGTATTTTACCTTCGCAAAACAGTTGTTGCAGATTGCATATTCTTTATGATGTTTCCTCCCGTCATCCGTCTCGTAAAAGCCAAAGTGGGTCCACACTTTAGAGTGGTAACTTGCGGGTGGGTCTTTGATTTGTTTTCCGTTGTTGGTATTTTCCGCCGTTCTTGCATGTGCTCTTCCGTTGTTAACTCGTCTTATCCACCGGCCGCTGCTTACGCCTACTTGACTCTTACGGGATTAGCGCCCCCACAAACAGGACAGGAGAGATTAATAGTTGACGGTGACAACGGGGTAAATCCATAATGTGTGTTGAAATAAAATATTGATATTTGCCGTCAGTGTATCGATTATTTATTGCGACAGAAAGCACAACAATATTAGTTGATAAGTGTATGAATAATTGTGTGAATGTTACCGTGGCAGCTGGGGAAACCCTGCCAGATGACTCCACGACGGTCTCCATGTGGTCCAGCAGCACAGCCTCACTGAACCACACGGGATTGGACGGGATGTCTGTGTGAAATGCAGTCTCAACAACTGTTGGTACTGTCTATAAAAAAAAGAGGAGAGGAAATCAGAGTCAACTTAGGATAAGTGTTCATTTTTAAAATAAAAAGTTGCACAGTTTGACAAATACACGATTGGGGGGAAAAAAAAAAAAGAGGGATGAACAGGTTACCTCAACCTCCTGTCCAACAAGAGTCCATTCAGGAGCAGGTCCATACACTGGCATGTAGACAGGACCTGTCACAACCACTCTGGGAGACACCCTGGGCGATGATTGGTTGTGGCACAACACCCCTGGCCTAGGTGAAGGGGGTGCGAGCTGATGGAGCATGCAGCATGCAGACGCTCCACCAAAATCAGTCCTGAGGTGCACCTAAACAGAAAACAACATGTTAACACATATTTGTCGTATCAAATGAAGAGCAAGTAAGGCTGAAGAAGGCAAAACTTACACCATCATAACACCACCATGTACAGCTGACGAAGGGGGAGGTGATCGGCCATATACACAAATGTTAAACGTGGAAGAAGTGTCACATAATCAATTATGTAATCACTCAATTCTAAGAAATATCTGTTAGCACAGTGTCACTGAAGAGAAAAAAATACAACAAAAATATGTATTTTACACACCCATGCGTGCAGCAACACGATGATATACTTGACGTAGCGCTGTTTGTAGTTCTGGCTTGACAGTCAGGCGAGGTGGAAAGTCAAGCACAAACACCTACAAAATAGTTGTATAAAAAAAAACAAACCCAAACAAACATAAAAATGCAAAATAAATTCATGAATATTCTTGTTATTGAACTATGGATCATGGAATTACTTGATATTGATAAAACAAAGTGGCCATGACATTCATGTGTTCAAATTTGTTTGTCACAGCAGATAAACAAACCTTGGGCCAGCGGTCCAACACAGTTGCCAGTAGCGCAGCAAAATCCTGGGCGGAGTCTGTTACAAGCCCGTCTTCAAGGTTGTTGCCCGGGGCAAGAACACAAAACCATCCACAAGTGGACAGAGATGTGAGTCTCCCACCACCAGAACACTGCGGGAAGAGAAACTGCGTTCGTAAGACAGAAAAATAAAGAAACTCGTGGCTTGACAAAATCACGACCCATACCTTCTTGTCTGGTTGCTGGGCCTTAACAACGAACTTGCACTGTTTTGTCAGTCAGGAGCAAAACGGGCCATCTTCGCACCCAGGTCGCTGACCAGTACCGCGCCCTGTGTAAATTGACAAAAAAGAAAAATCTAAATATGTTTTTGTAAGATTTATTTGGAATACAACATAACAACACAGGCAGAACATGAAATCATGAACGTGGAAGTACTCACGACGTTCAAAGTCCTTCCGAGGTGGAAAAGGTGTCCAATCCCGTTTTTGCTCCAGGCGTCGTTTCATGGCCAGAGAGCGACGGAATGCCTTGGTGTTCGGCATCTGAACAATGAAATGAAAGATTGTGTCATTTTCAATGAAGGACAATGATAACACAAGTTTACAGAAAAAAGTGATGTTTTCTCACACACGACATCAAAACACAGAAAGGTTTCTGTACCTTTGCAGCTGGAGACGATGAGCTTAAATCAATAAAGCAAAAGAAAATGTGTATGTGTACTCTTGGACCCTAACCCTAATGCCATACAAGTCTATGGGGTGAAATTTCAACTTTGTCCTACAGATATGGGGCCACTTGCTTTTTCATCAGGAGCCCCCAAGAAGCACCCACGCCAAATTTGGGGCTTCTAGTCCTTGAGGAACCCCGAAACCCTAACCCTAATTTCAGCTAACCCTAACCCTAACCCTAGTTTCAGCCTTATTGTTAACCCTAATTCAATGCAAGTCTATGGGGTGAATTTTCAACTTTGTCCTAGAGACATGGGGCCACTTGCTTTTTCATCAGGAGCCCCCAAGACGCGCCCACGCCAAATTTGGGGCTTCTAGTCCTTGAGGAACCCGAAACCCGAACCCTAATTTCAGATAACCCTAACCCTAACCCTAGTTTCAGCCTTATTGTTAACCCTAATTCAATGCAAGTCTATGGGGTGAATTTTCAACTTTGTCCAAGAGACATGGGGCCACTTGCTTTTTCATCAGGAGCCCCCAAGAAGCGCCCACGCCAAATTTGGGGCTTCTAGTCCTTGAGGAACCCCGAAACCCTAACCCGAATTTCAGCTAACCCTAACCCCAACCCTAGTTTCAGCCTTATTGTTAACCCTAATTCAATGCAAGTCTATAGGGTGAATTTTCAACTTTGTCCTAGAGACATGGGGCCACTTGCTTTTTCATCAGGAGCCCCCAAGAAGCGCCCACGCTAGATTTGGGGCTTCTAGCCAATGAGGAAAAATTTGGAGCAGACACTTAAGATCCTCAAAGGACTGTTGCCACTCACTAGACCAAACAAATGGTTTCAATGGACTGGTTAATTCTTCTCTCGTGGCCGGCAGCTCCACTGCCTTGGTGCTGGAGATGCCCGCTCAGGGGCGCCGCCAGGAATTTTGGGCCCCCTTCAAAAAAACAAAAACAAATGGGCCTCCTTTGCGCAGCGCTTGTCAAAAGCTTCACATCACTCAAAAAATACAGTATAGTTCAATAATAGTGCTTGAGTCCATCTTGACAGTGTCAATGTATTTTCATTGTGAATTCTCCACAAAGCAAACTCTTAACATTTATGAATGATTCATGAAAAAACACTTGATGTCTCTCGGACAAAGTTGAGCTTTGACCTTCATAGACTTGCACTGCATTAGGGTTTAGCGATAAGGCTGGAATTAGAGTGAGGGTTTCGGGGTTCCTCATGGGCTAGAAGCCCCAAATTTGGCGTGGGTGTGTCCAGGGGGATCCTGATGAACCTGAAAGTGGCCCCATGTCCCTAGGACAAAGTTGACCTTTGACCCTCATAGACTTGTATGGCATTAGGGTTATCGATAAGCGATACAAACCTGGTGAGTTTAAGACTTAGTGACTCTACGTACATGAATGTATGGGGTACCCCGTCCTTACCTTGTTCCAACCTTCCCTCCACAAACCTGGCTGTTCAGTGCCGAAGTCAAAGTGAGAGAGAGAACAAAGAAGGAGGAGGGCCTGTGACGCCGCTGCTGATTGGCTCGTTGGTCGGTTGAATGAGCCAATTCTAGAGCTCCCCTCGATGTCCACACACTGCAAAATATATCTAAGAAATAAACACTTAAATTGAGAAAGAACAGGCTAGAAACAAGTCAAATTATCTGCCAATGCAGTAAGATATTTAGACTTGGTAAGATTTCTTAAAATAAGACGATATATCTAGGGATTTGAAGAATGGAAAAACTCTTGAAATAAACAGTAAAGCACTCATTCCAAGGACTGTACTAAGTCAAATAAACTTGATACTAGCTTCTCAATTCTTTTTTCACGTTTGCTTCTTTCTTAATTTGAATGAAAAGATCTTAAAACCAGACCTACTAACAGTGCAATTCTTCTTAATTTAAGTGTTCACAATATTAGCTTTTTTTTTCTCAAAATGAGACAAAGCATCCACCCCCCCTACGCCCACTCCCCCCCCGAAAAAAATAATTCAGCAAACAGAATTAATATTGTCAAAAACTATTTATTCACTTAAATTGCTGACAGTGCCTTCACTGCCTTGTAATAAAAACGTCACTAAGGCATTGCATCTTAAAACAATCTCAAGCAATCATTTCTAGAACGCAAGTAATGTTTTGTTGTTACAATATTCACCGTCATCATTATTGAACATTGATTCAGATTCCCTGACACTCAGTTACACAAAAAAAACAAAAACAGTATGGGGACAGCATATAGTGTTGTGTTCCTATCACCACTGATAACATGTTTGTTCCAACAGACTCCCACCCACCCTCAAGTTACAACTACCAGGGGAGTGTATCACTACCTATGCCTAGTACACAGCTCTACTCCCCAATAAAATCTTTCCATTCTGCCATGGTCTTTTTTGTATGAGGCTGTGGTGTCTCACGCATGGATAGTGTCCTGTAGCACTTCTGTCTGAATGACAGAGAGAAGGGTTGCCACACACTTTTGGATATGTGAGTTGCAGGGCATAGTAGTAACCCATCAGATGAAGCAGACCGTCACTCATGTCTTCCGTGGCTCCAAGACAGATGAGACAGCGGGTCCCATCAAACAGCAACACAGGGGTACAGAAAGACCTCTTCTGCGAGTACATTGTGGGATCTTCTGTTGGCTAAAGAAAAAGAAGAAGGAAACGCCACATCCATGCATGGAACTATGAAGTGTTGAATGTGAGAAAATGCAAACAAACTTTCACCTGAATGACATGAAGCAGTGCCTCACTGGCATGTCCCAGCTTCTTCGGTGGTGGACTTGGTGAAGGAAAGAGTGTGGGGAGTGCCCTGAGCAGCGCGATGGAATATTCCACTGGAATAGAACAAATCAACTTTGAGTTCAAAGTTAGTCTTCCTAAAAATGAGTCTTATTAGGTTTGTGTTGATCACAAAAAAAATCTTATTTTTTCAGCATGAAGAGTATTACCATTCTGCATCTATTCATTCAGCGCAACATAAACCATCCTATGTCCAAGGAAACAGCTACACAGTCAATTAGAGACACAGCAAAATGACTCACCTACATCCAGCGTTATGCGTGGCTTCATCACTTCATTTTTTTTCCAAACACCATAAAATTACACATTGGTGCAGAAGTCTTCCCATCTCTTTTTTTAGTTCATCAATGAATTTTCTGTTGCCCTTATCCAGAATGCGCTGCAGCTCATTCATCGCCTATAATGCAAGTCAATGTTAAAATCTGCAAAAATGCTTGCTTTTCATCATAAACCAAAACAAGTTAATCACTTACACGATAAAGATCCTTGACACATGGATATGCATGCAGGATCTTTGTTGGCCTTGTCCTGTTCTTTCAGAACATCACTATCAATGAAGGATCTTCTTGCTTGAAACTGCAGGTCAAGAATTTGGGAGACAGCATCTTGGTTGGGTTTTGGTTTCTTGTACAGCTCCTGCAGGGTCTGATAATGTCTGGCCTGTGCTGTCAGACCATCTTTGGCTGATGAAATGGAGGAGACAAATCAGTAAATCAGTCAAATGGATGAAATTGTTTGGAGCATCAAAATATATCAAATGACAATTCAAATGTAAAAATGCCTGTGATATATCATGATATCCAAAACTATCATAACATTGCCTAGCTTTCATACATTATCATTATTATTAAAATGGACATGTTTCTACTTACGTGAAGTGTGGCCATTATCAGAACTGCGCCCTGGTGTGTGACACAAAATAATTGTTGATCCACCAATTGAGTCTGCATCATGATCTTCTTCTTGGTCACTTGCTGAGAAGTCAATGCGATGCCTTTTCTTCTTGTGGCACCTCTCTGGTGAATCTCTTGTGAAGATTCTTGTAAGTGCTCGCTTGGTAAATAAAATTTCACTCATTGAAAGAACAAATAAAGATGGAAAGTGAACATACACAGATAAAAAAAAGTATCAGCCAAAAATAACCACACGCTTCAAAATCTAAGTGCGCAAAATAATATAATCACTTACATGTTTCATTGTTTTGTCTTAATCCTTCAGCATGGGATAATAATACACTAGTCTTTGAGACATTGCAGTGACTTCATGCTTAGAAGGGTACAAGACCACCTCTCCTTGCTGACTGGCTCTCAAGATAGAAATCATGCTGGTGACAGTGTTTCTCACCAGCCTGCATCTCAGCTCTTTGAACATGACACATTTCCCCTCACTGGCAGTGCGGGCCATCTGGAAGTAGTGCTTACGAGCTTGCTCCAACTCACTGTCTGTATAGAGGGTGGGCAAACCTTTTCAGCAACGGGCCACATGACAGACCTGCATCGAGTCGGCGGGCCACGGAAGGGGGGGCTGTAGGTAGGTACAGAATTAGTCCGGGTGCAGAATCGTTCTGGGTGTAGTGACTGCCCGATACGGCAACTCCATTGGGACATACCTCTACATCGCGGTCGAACGTGATATATGGATAGATCACGGTCAAAACACTATTTCGTGGGTGATAGATAGATAGATATATAGATAGATAGATAGATATTGTGTGTTGAATACATACATTCGTATATATATATATATATATATATATATATATGTATATATATATATATATATATATATATGTATATATATATATATATACATATATATATATACATATATATATATGTGAAGAGAGAGAGAGACAGCGAGACAGAGAGAGAGAGAGAATTTCGGGGGGTGCGGTGTTGGGGGGTTATGACTGGCTTCACGCGGGCCGGACAGAGACACGCAGCGGGCCGGGGTTTGCCCATGTCTAGTATAGACAACATATTGTGGAGGAGCAGGAAGCTGTAGGGTCCTCTTTGGGCTGCTTTTCACCAAAGGAGTGGAAGTCTGAGGACAGATTGAAGATGTTCCTCCTGGTGAAGACACAGTTCCTGGCTTCATTCGGGGCAGCCTTGTCTGGTACGGTGGAATTCTCAGCCGAGAGGAAACCAGATCCAAAACATTATGAACAAGAGAGAAACAATAGACACAATTAGGAAAAAAGAAAAAAAAAGTGTTATGCTAGATGTTTTCAGAGCAAAGTAGGTAACCAATCACATCTACACTAATAAGGGCCCAAATCCTTTTCCTCCTGAGAAAGTGTTCTGGTCCAGGAAAAAGGTCTCTCAAATCATCACGACTGAGGGTGTGGAGCAAGACTTCATCGATGTTGGCAGCTATAAAGACAGTCCAATCATTAACAAACCTTTTAAACTTAACAACTCATACATTTTTTTGACTAACAAATTTAATTCAACTTGACAAGTCAAACCAAGTTTGTTTTGTGCCAATTTCTGTTATCAGAATTAATTGTAAATGCAATTCAGTTTAGACATTTTGTCTCAAATTTGTAAAATACTTCTTTTTGAAATCAGTGTCAGCATACAGTTATTTTAATTACTTAGCGGACAAATCACAGTAATGGAAATTTTTTCATACCTACACATGACATACCATTTAAAATTGATACTGTGACATCATCCAGCTCATCCATTATTGGCCCCGGTTTGGATGTCCATTTCATTTCTCCTCAATCTGGCAGGGAAAAAAAATCATCATATTAAGGTCACAATTAGGACAAGCTAGCCTTCCGACTCAAGATCCGTTTTTTTACAATGCCCATCTGCCATGGATCCCAAAGTTCCCATGCAATTAAAAGTGGTGACACCTTATCTGAATGATAACCCTAGACAGCTCAACGGATTGCTAGTCATACAGACAACAATCAAAATTGGAGTGAAACTTGTAACCACAATGCCTGCAACATGGTGGTACTTATGGTAATAATCATCAAATACCAGTGTTCTTTGTGACAAAATGACAACATCTGATAGGATTGTGCCACCTTGAACTGCAATCAACTTAAATTTTGATAAAAACAAGCAAATTGTACCTAAACTACATCTTCAATCAATCCAATTTGAGCACCCTCTACCCCATAAACTGAAGATACTGCAATACAAACTTGGTTGTACAGTATTTCGTCATGCCACATATAACTAGGAATGCTAATTGCTTATTCACATGACTAGAATTGCAGTACATCAATCCAATACAAAATACACACTTGTGACACTTGTCATCAAGCTCATAAATCCATCGAGTCGAGATGAGCACGTGCACGGAGTCGGACTCCGTGAGTTCACATAAACAGAGCATTGCGTTTGCATAAATTATGCACGGCTATCGAGCTAGAAGCCGAGTCCGATTTGGTGCACACAATCACACTATAATGCCTCTCAATGTCCTAACCCATGCCACGCAACACAAACGTGAGGGACCGATTTGAGTTTCTCACAGGACCAGCAGTGAAGTCACAACCGTCGCCCCACATGAAATGTCGCAGCAGGAGCCTGAGGATTTTCTCAGTCAACATGCTGATTAACAGGTAACGTAATGTTGGCTTCCTTGACGACATTAGACAACTCCCTGTTTATATTTTATCCATATTTTAGTACAAAGCCTCCTTGTTTTATGATCTGCTCCTGTTTGACTTGTTCGGTTTTTGTTTTGACATTATGCTGTTAGTGTTTATTTCAAATTAACAAGAAGTACCGGTACAGATAGTAGGAAATTAATATAACACTTGTGTCAAACAAAGAATAACTAACTGTACATATCATGTCTACAGGAAGGAGCTGGTACATTAAGTGAGAATATTCAAGAATATTAAGAGAAGATATATTCAAGGTTGTCCTGAGGTCAACTGTACCAACCATTGCCAGAGCTTATGGAGCAATTTGATGTTATTGTACAGTAAAAATGGAATATTGGAGCTGTCGCAAAACAAAACAAAAAGCCAACTTTAAGGCTTATTATCTACAAAATGATACAGTAATCAATCACATTTAGAAATCAAATGTTTCTAAATGTCAAGTCAGTAATGTCAAGTCAGTGCTTGATGTGTCATCAGCAGGCGTCGGCGTCAGTAATGGGGCATCGGGGGGTTTCGGGCGGAATCGCCAGGCGTTGGGAAGCGTTGGCGGGTGTCGGGGGCTCGTGGCCAGGTGGCGGACGTCACGGCAGGCAGTGGCCAGGTGGGCTCAGTCCCGCAAACGCTGCTTTCAGCTTTAATTTTGTATTGCTTTGATAACATTGCTTAAGTTGAGTTTAAATTTACACTTTTTTTTTTTTTCTTAGCTGCTAATTGTTCAAAAATGCTGATGTTAAAAGTGTGTTTGCACAGTAAATGTTATGGCACTTTAATTCATATGGCAGTACATTTAAAATAACTGGCCGTCAAGTTCCAGGAACTGACAAACTGCACTGAGTTGAGTGAGATTCTCCAAAGGAACTCCAGTATAAATGTGGACTTTACATTCTAGTCTCATGTGAAGAAAAACCCAAAAGTGAACGTTTTTGTGCCTCACCCTTTCTAACTGGGACATTTGCAAGGGACCGCAGACTGGTTATGCTGCTCCCTGATAAAAGAAAAATGTTTCTGCTGTTACCTCAGAAATTGCCTGTTATTATTGTGGCTCAGAATTTTGGAGGTAGATTTTTTTTATTTTTCATAAGGAACAGGATAACAGTAATGCCCTGGCATTGGCAATAAGCTTTAATTTTGTATTTGCATTTTTTTTAACTTTAGATTTACATTAAAAATGTTTCTGTGTAAAGAGCTGATGTTAACTGTTTGCACGATAAATGTTATGGTGCTTTCGTTTATATGGCAGAACATTTAAATTAAAGTGTATGAAAGACTTCTTTTAAATTCATTATTGGCTTTTGCGTATACAACGTGATTAATCATGATTGATCAGGTAAATCATGCGATTAATTGTGATTAAAATTTTTAATCGTTGCCCAGCCCCAGTAAAAACATTTTTCTGGTGCCAGCATTTCGTGAGGCAGAAGTTGATTCATACGTCAGTGCCTTGGAGCGAATAGCTTCGCCACTCAATTGGCCAAGAGACATGTGGCCTGTCCTTCTCCAATGCAAGCGGGTGGGAAAAGCACAGGAGTTGGTGTCTGCTCTTTTCTTAGAAGACAGCCTGCAATATGATGTTGGAAAGGAAGCAATTTTTCCTGCTTATGAGCTTGTTCCTGAGCCCTACCGGCAAAAATTTAGGACCATAGAAAATCTAGTGGTCAAACCTTTGTCGAGTTTGCATGGGAGAAAAGCAACCTCTTTGATAAATGGTGTGCAGCTAATGATGTCAAAAATGACTTTGAGTCACTCCGTGAGCTCGTTCTTTTAGAAGATTTTAAAGACTCTTTGCCAGAGAAGGTGGTAATGTTCTTGAATGAACAGAAAGTGTCGTCATTGTCCAAGGCTGCTGTCCTCGCAGATGAGTTTGTGTTGACCCACAAAAATGTCATCTCATCTTCCCCCCCCGATCGGACAGGCCTTCTGCTTCTCGTCCCACAAGAGCCGAGTCTAGCCACCTCCCCCTTGAAAAGGCTAGAGGGAAGGGACTTCTGGTTTGGCCATAAAGCGGTAGACTGCGCGACACCAGGCCTCTCGACCGTCCAGGGTAAAAACTCCCCGAAAACTTGAATAACTATTGGCAGATATCATATTAACTACAAAGTGATCAGGGGAACGTTGGAATAGGAAGGAAAACTCGATTCAACCAAAACAGAAACACGGTAACAGACAATATGGCGGAACTACCAGCTTGCTCTGAAACAGAGGGAGATGGCGAAATGAACTCCTCGTGACTAACGACGCGAAAAAGGGCTCGGACATAGAAATTATTAGCAAGGAGATACGGGATTTAAAAATGGAATCAAAAGAAGTCCTTTGCACGTTTGGAGAAACACTGAGGAACGACGTGGAAAAAGACTTGGACGACTTCAAACACGAAATATAAATCAACAACTTGCGAAAGTCGTCACCGAACAGGAGCTCCAAACCGGCAAGATCAACGAGGCTGAGTCGCGGATTGAAAAGCTAGAACGTTGGGCACAGGAAGCTAATGACGCTCTGGTCATATCACTGAGAGAACAAAAAGCTCTTCAGGACAAGTTAACTGACCTGGAGTCCAGGCCCGAGGAGAAACAACCTACGTATCTATGGAGTCACTGAAGGAGAGGAGGGAGAATCTGTGGCCAAGTTTGTGGAAGACCTGCTGAAAAGCGAACTGCACCTGCCAGCAGATTTTAATTTCCAAATTCAGAGAGCACACCGCTCATTTGCACAGAAGCCAGCGGACGGTGCCCAACCGAGACCCATCATTGTTAACTTTCTGGAATTTACTACCAAAGAGAGGGTCCTGAGAGAGCTATGGACAAAGAAAATAGAACTGGGGAATAAAGTACCGTCATTCCATGACGATTACGCGACAGAGATGGTCCAAAAGAGAAAGGAGTACAACACTGCTAAAAGAATCCTGAAGGAGAAGGGCATCCGCTTCCAGACGCCATTCACCAAGATGAGGACCCACTGGGATACGGGAACTCGAACCTACAACAGCGCAGAGGAGGTAAAGGAGGAATTGGCGAGACGCGGCCTGGCGGAGAAGACGGCGGTGGGGACGGGTGCGGAGGGGCCTGCGGCACTCGGTGCCCCGCACTACGACGGAGTGGCAGTGCAAGGAGGGATCCTGGAGGGGCTACGCATCAGCAGCGACACGAGCCAGAGAAAAGCTACAAGAGTTTCAAAGATTCTTTGATTAAATTCAGAGAATAAAGGGAAGAAAGCTGGTAGGGATGTTCTAGTATGACCGGTGTTTTTAGTTGACAAATTATTCAAATTGAATTCCCATGTTAATAGAAAAGAGACTGTGGGAAGTCCGGGTCGCTCCTTTTTTTCTAACGTTGGACTCATTTAGAACGACTAAAATACTCATTGCAGGTTCAAGTGTCATTTTTAAGTTAGGTTAGATTTTTGACTGCCTTCACGCGGGCCGGACAGAGACACGCCGTAGTTTGGCCATGCCTGATCTACAGGAAACACATCTCTCTCAGCAAGAGCTAAATCAACATGATTTAAAAGCTAAACTCAACACAACTAATGGCAACAGAAGTCAGACCCGCCTGTCGAAACTTGTCAACGTCTCTCTAGCCGAACTCGGGATGTTTGATGTTTGGAGGGACCTCCACTCGTTACAGAGGACTATTTTTTTAATTAACATTACAGACAGATACAGAATAAAGGAATGTAAAATAGGAACGACTGACTTGTACTGACACAGTATTAATTACCTTATTATTTGTCTAAATAAGAGGAAGAAAAACACACTTTGGAGATTAAATATGGGTATGCTAAATAATCCAAAAACACTGGAGGAGGTTAAGAAAGAGATTAAATGCTCTATGGAGGAGAACATAGATAGTCTAGTAGACACTTCCATACTGTGGGACACAATTAAAGCTGTGATGAGAGGGAGGTTAATCGCGAGGGCAGCCTATCAAAAAAAGACTAGATGTGGCGAGGGGGAGGGTCTGGCGGAGGTGGAGACAATTCAGATGCTGGGTATAAAGGGGGGGGGTTGCCTGAAAATGCCACCTGGGGAGTTGCAGGAAGAGCTTAATCGGACTTTGCAATAATTCGGTTTTCTCGTCCAATCGGAGTTCTCACCTTGTCCCCCTATACTGGCAGCTGAGAAATTTGAATTACTGACGGGAACGTGTCCTCCTCCCAACAGTAGGGGGTGGAGTGAGCCTTTTCAGCTGGTCAGCTGCTTTCGGTTGACATATTACATCATTATGATATAGAATGATAGTTCATAATGTACGTGTTACTTACTTTGCAGATAAGCTGTACCCTATTTCTTGTGCTCATGGTTATCTGAAAAGATAACCATGAGACAAGAACATTGTTTGCTGTTGGAGGGCTACAACAACACAATGTCTTCGATGCTACGCTTTGTGCCGTCGCTACGGACCCCAAACTCTCGTTCTTGTTGGATGCGGGTTCTGCGCAGACTGGTGGGAGAGTTTGTGTACAGGTTTTGCAAAGGAACGGTGTCTTCAGTTATACACA
The DNA here is from genome assembly GCF_046127955.1 of Nelusetta ayraudi. Classification (NCBI taxonomy): domain Eukaryota; kingdom Metazoa; phylum Chordata; class Actinopteri; order Tetraodontiformes; family Monacanthidae; genus Nelusetta; species Nelusetta ayraudi. Next base: position 728,572 of record NW_027466078.1, read on the forward strand.
CGCTCATTAAAGTGCCGACCGTGGAGGAAGCTCGTGCCACTGCACGCCGTTTCCAGCAGAATAACAGCAAAATTATCGAAATGAAAACAAATCAGAAAAACATCTCTTTGCTGTGCTTTTATTTACAAAGTTGAAATTCTTCTAACTTACAAAAAATGTGAACGAAAAGGTAGAAATATAAATACGAAGGAATACGTATTTGTTCAGGGCTGCGCAAAGCCGGAGCCCTGCATTTGCTGCGCTACCCTTTTTAAAAAGGTCTCCGTTGTGTGTAATTTTAATATGTCCATCTCTTTTAGAAGAGAAAGCACCGCCCCGGTCTCATCCTCTCTCCAAATGTCAACATTCTTATTCGCGTTTGCTGGTTGTTTCGCGCCGTCTGTTTTGTTAGACGACGTAGTTGTGCGGTGGCGCGTGCGCACTTACGTTGTCCAGTTAATAGTCCGACTAAGGCGTATACATGGCCGAGAAATTAGAATTCCAATTGCATTATCTGGGTGTCTCAATCGGAGTTCTCCGATTCCAATCGGAGTTCTCAAACTCCGATCAGAATCGGACTAAGGCAATAATTCAAATTTCTCTACTACCATGTAAACGCACTGAGGGACGCAAAGATTGCACTCCGGCGCAGGTGTGATTGATGACGCGAAGGTGGGGGCAAACCCACCTGCCACATAGTTAATTAATTCAATTAATTCATTAAAGTGCTTTTTGAACCTTTGGCCGCTCCGTAGATTGTGGAAACGGGAAATTAATTGACTCACAGTACACAGTCACACGCTTGCAGCCGGCTTGTAAGCACAACAAAAAAAAGAAAAAGACACTGAGCGTAGATGAGCACTAGGAAGGACTAACATGGATAAGGCGTCAATTGTAAATGGAAAGTTCCACTTCAAAACCCTGCCAGATGGCAGTCTTGACAGGACAAAAGTGATATGCATTTACTGTAAAGCTGTATTTAGTTTCCACCGGAGTACGAGCAGTCTTACGTTTCACTTGTCTGCGAAGCATACAGCTGACGCGGAGAGCCCTCCGCCCCCTTCTGAGGTAAAGCAAACCACGTTGGATGGTGTGGCACGGAGACCACTGGCCGCGTCCACCACACGCCAACTTTCAACAGCGGGGGCTAAATGGGTGTGGCTACGGCTTGCAGGCCAATTAATGTGGTGGAGGACGAGGGTCTGCGCGATATCATATATATTATACTGACTATGGATGAATATGACACTGACTGGATGATTATGGCACTGACTGTGGATTACTATGGATGCTGAACAGCTGTTATAGGCTATACTGCCTAACTGCACTATATCATTTGAGTCCTGTACTGTATTGCACTGCCCCCTGTTTAATGCACACTTTATTTATTGTTTTGATTTAATTTAATTGATTTTGTGCATCACAGTTTGATGCAATGCATAAGTGTCATCCTTTTGTCTTAATGGCTGCTGAAAAAAGGGGATGAATAGTTCAAGTTGGAGTTGAAAAGTAAAATATATATATTTTGGTAGTACTAGTAATCATTACTATGTAATGTTACAGGTATGCCCATCTGTTATCTTTGTTGGGCTTGAGTTTATGATTATTTTTTTTACCCTGTGCATCTTTTGTTTTGTTAGTAGTACTTGTCATTGCTCCAACACGAATAAACATGCTGCATCCCACTAGATGGCGCATTTGCCTTATTTACAAGCACCACGGTCATCGGAGCTGATTGCTGACACTCTCAGCAGCGTGCGTCTACTAAGGTCTACTAAGATTCCACAATCTATTACACCTAGTAAGCAAAACAGGCTACAGGTAAAATTAAACATATTCAGTTGAGCAACTCAGGCAAGTTAAACTGATTTAAAAACAAACAAACACTATAATACTAGGAAAAGAATCCTCTATATGTCAATAAATACAACAGATTGAGTATTCATAATAAAAAAAAAAATGCTTAATTTAAATAAGAAAATCCAACAAACCAACAAGTGCAACACTAAAAACCAAACTAACAATCAAAATAATGCTTAATTGCCTTAGTTTCACCCCACACTTATCAGCTTAGCTACTAAGAATAACACACATTATTCACCTGGACAGAAGGAGGTTCTGAGGAACGTGTTGGTCCTGGAGCTTCCTGGTCAGGATGTTCGGGAGATCCCTCTGGCTCAATGTCTGGAGCGCCAACATATTTTAGAATTGCTCCTGCAGAGACAAAGCTCATTAGATCATCTAGCAAAACAGATCAGAAGCGCATTTTCCTATTTTATTATTACAGTGATGTTGCAGTAATATAGGAAAATTAAAAATTCATTTGTTTTTAAATTAAACATTATGGTTGCAGTGTCCCTTTAAAGCTTTTACACAATTACAAAACTGTCATTTTTAAGAGTTTTTGGCATTACTTTACACACTGTACTAGTTAAAGTAATAAAAACTAAGATAAATGACCCACTGCCACAACAGTCTAAAATAGTCAACACCATGCCAAATAAAGTATTTCCATAAAATATTTCTTTGAATTATAAAACAGTAGCACATTTCTAATGAAGGGCCTACAAAATACAAACTAAGCTTAGTAAATTCATCCTAAGTTAAGGCTAAAATAACATTAAGAGTCAAATATGTGAGAGACAACTTCCACTGAACAATAAATAACAGGGGACTGACTACAACAACAACTCCAACATGCCCTCCCTCCCGCCCTCCCTGTTAGAATGTGAATAAACGGGTGTGGAGTCAATCAGTCATTCCCATGGCAGGATAGGCCAACATGGCAGGATATGGTCAACTTTCATAAAACAAACAAAAACGCTGATTCATGACGAACAAATATTAGCCAGCCAGCTAACATTTATCCGACGCTAGCTAGCTAGCTGGCTAGCAGGACAAATAAACAAACTTGGGGGGGGGGGACAACAGCGTTTCACCTCCACCTCTCCAGCCCACATCACAAACAAATAACTTACCTTTCCCTTTTGCAAGTTTTTCTTGATCAGTTTTCTTTTCCTTCCGTTTTTCCGCATGGCTGGGATAACTCCTTTTTGATGCCATAATGGTGTCTGTTTGTTTTTAATCCTCTCGCTAACGGGAACGAATGGTAGCTGTCAATCATTCACGTCATACCTGTGCGTCGCCGGCCCGCAACGTCACAACCTGCGTGACAGTGCGGCAAGCCCCCAGAGTCCAAGATGGCGTCCCATTCCTTTCAATGAAGTTGCTCACCCAGCGCATGGCTCCCAAAAACTTTTTGACTTCCGCATTGATGGGATAATAGAGCATGCGCAGTTGTGTCAGTGTGGAGACCGTCACTGACAGACGTGCGCGCTCACGAACCGTACAAAATTCAACATGGAAATGACTGTATTTTTTACGGAACAACTGACGATGTTTTGAAATTTTATAAATAATAATGATGATGATGATGATGATTATCATTATTATTATTATTATTATTATTATTATTATTGTTATTATTATTATTATTATTATTATTATTATTATTATCATTATTATTATTATTATTATTATTATTATTATTATTATTATTATTATTATTATTATTACATTAATATACTATTATTTGTGTATTAAACAGGTGAGCAATGTGCCACTGAATAATAAATGATAATTCTTTGAAGCAACTCTCTATGGACCATAACAGTACTGCCACACATATTTTTTAATTAATAACCTCTTCGGAAAGCAGACAAAGTAATGAAATGATTGGTCTATTTATTTCATCAGAACTAAAAAAAATAAAAAATAAAAACTCAACGATCTTGAAAGTTCCTCCCTGAAAGTTCCTCCCTTTCTCTTGCACCTGTCGATGTGTGTAGCTAACACAAATTTGCAAATATTTTGTCGTCCTCATGGAATTAAACAGCACACCATGTTAATTTATCAGCGAGTGCTCTCTCTTTTCATGCAATTCATCACGCTTAACATGTAATGCTGAATCATGAAAGCTATGGAGCAAAAAATAATAATTACATAAACCACGAGTGAAATAAAATGTGTCATTCATTCAATAAAGATTTCATTCATTCATCTTCTATACCCGCTTATTCCTATTCAGGGTCACGGGGGTCTGCTGGAGCCTATCCCAGCTGTCTTAGGGCGAAGGCAGGGTGACACCCTGGACAAGTCGCCAGTTCATCGCAGGGCCACATAGAGACAAACAACCATTCACACTCACATGCACACCTACGGACAATTTAGAACGTTCAATTGACCTCACGTGCATGTTTTTGGAGTGTGGGAGGAAGCCGGAGAACCCGGAGAGAACCCACGCAGACACAGGGAGAACATGCAAACTCCACACAGAAAGGTCCCAGGTCCAGGCCCCGGAATCGAACCCACGACCTTCTTGCTGTGAGGCGGCAGCGCTAACCACTGCACCACCGACTATTTTATTACTTAGTTGAAAATGCCATTCTATTTCATTTAACAAAGCATATCATTATTTCATCATGCATTTAATTGTTTTGTGGTCCTGTGTTTTAGTGCTTCATAATTGTATTCTGTTGTCAAATTTGCCCATCAAAGTCAGATCAGTAATCCTGTACATCAGTTTAAGGAAAACCAATTCTAGGTAATGGATTGCAGATCTTGTAGTGACCTGTTACAATGGAAAGAAATGTATACATAATAAGTACGTCTGTGTGCCCGATATTTTAGCTAACACTAAACTTTCTGCACAACTGTCTGCATTGTGCTTTTTCTTCGGCCACAGAGAACAGAAACGTCTGTAGTTCTTTGTTCACCCATGGTACAGTTTCATAAGCTTTTCAGTTCTTAATACGTGTTAATGTAAAAATCCACACGCGAGGCATTTAAAAATGGCGGTTTTGGTCTTTCGTGAAAGACTGCCTTTGGCCAATCAGTGTCCTGAACGTTGCTACGTCACCCTTATGGTCTCAGCTCTGCTCGCTTCAAAACCCCAACGAGGCAGGTACCAAAATCCTAACCCCTGGGAACGTGACAATTGTTTTTTTCAATTGAAGTTTTCGTTATTTTGTTCGTTTTCGTTAACTATTATAACCGTGGTCAGGACCTCCAGTCAGAAGATCCACTGGAGGACATTTAGAGCAAACAGTCAGACAACAGCAGCTGAAAAATGGAGTTTGGATGCTTTCAGCTTCAAGTCGTGGACAGAAAATGATGCTCACACTGTCACACTGATGTTTTCTTCTCCAACCTTCTCTCAGCTCCAGAGGTTGGTGGTCTGCAGGAGCTTCTACAGCAGCAGAAGATCAGTCTGGAGAGGAGATGTGAACGTGTGACTGAAGATGAAGAAGAGGAGGTCAACAGAGAGCATGAGGTCAAACAGCTGGAGACCAAGAAGACCAAGGAGATCCTCCACGACCGTCCAATCAGGTGCAGCCAGATCTTTGAAGCCTCACCTGAGCAGCAGGGAGTCAGGGAGTCAGAGTGGTGCTGACCAGGTCTCTGGGCTGGACTGGGAAGCCTTGGGGTCCCACTGGAGGAGCTGGAGGAGGTGACTGGGTCCAGGGAAGTCTGGGGGTCTGTGCTGAGGCTGCTGCCCCCGAGACCTGACTCCGGATACGGCAGTAGAAGATGGATGGATGGATGGATGGATGGATGGATGCCAGGTGATAGAACATTTCATAAAAACAGACTCTGCAATATAACTTCTATTACACTCTAAATAACTCCCTCCAATATAACTGCACTCGTCCTTCTCTCTCATTACATTGGATCACAATGACCAAACAACACAACAAAGACAATGATCCAACTGTACTGCCACGTCCAGACTCAGTGTAGGTCTGTAGGCCTCTTGGACCTTCATGTGAACCACTGCGTGTTGACTGGAGGTGAAACATGACTGACTGCTGTCCTCCTACCTGGACAATGCAATCTCACTTTCATTCTGCTGCAGATGGCCATTTTCATTTTACACCGTCCAAATTTACAGCTCAGGGCGCTGGGACGAATTCCAAATTGTGTGCAGATACAGGCCTACACTTCAAATAATTATGAGAAAAATCCAACGTAAAGAGAGCACTTCCATTAGGAAATAGTCAACATGAAATTTCGTCTTCTACTGACACCTGCTGGTCAAATTGAATAGTTGCAAATATTGTGAACAAGTTGTCATCTAATTCTAATCCTAAACAATATGGCCATTTGAAGTGAAGTATTAAGACAATTAATCAGGTTTGTACTGCTTGATTGAATACATTCATCCCGTTCCAGTGCACTAAAACCCACTTCCCTTCAGGACCGTGTCAGCAAAGCCAAAACTTCCTTGAGTGACGTTGTTTCCCAGCATGCAATGCGAGCTAGCGATTCACAATGCTATTCCATCACAAACGTGAATGTAAAAAATAAAAAGGGACGAAAAATGAAACTTCAGCGACACCGACCATTGCAATACAAGCAGAACTGGGCCGAAGTTTTATATTATGTACACCATAATACAGCCTTCTGGTGGACAAGCTATTTAATCCGTGTCTTCCTATGGCACTTCAGTGGGTGGGAGCTGCCCCCACCTCGGGGAAGGTCTAAGACAAGAGCCAATGGTTACCCTTGCAGGGTACCACCTGATACGGGTGAACGAGTGAATAGAAAACATTGGTCAACGTGTGCAGTCGTAACAGGAGAAGTTTGTTACCGGAAATTATGCACTACATTTGGATGTGACACTAATGAGTGCGATGGATGAGGTAGAGCAATGCTCCAGAACCCAATTCAGACTACTCTCCCTCCACTTTTTTTGTTTTGTTTGTGCGTTTTAAAAAAACAACATAATGATAATCGAATAAGCTTTAGTTTATTAATCAGAATTAAAACAAGTAGGTTTTACCCTTACAAGGTTGTAGATTTGTTATAGATGAGTTCCTTTGTTGTAGTTTGGCGCTTGAAAAACTATATATGGGATGTACCATGACCTGAGGGATTTCCTCATCCCATCCCAGCTTGGTTCTGATGCTGAATGTGAATGTATCTTGCTGTACATCCCACTGAGCTCCAAGGGCCCTTTCCATAGGGAGCTGGTCTCTGTCAAGGTTAAGTGTTTTTACCTCTTTAGCTCTCTGCTCTTCAGGAATGGCGGCCAGCACCGAGCGATGATTGCTCACCCACTTATTGAGCTTAAATCCACCTCTACCGCACAGGTCTGTTAGCTGCTGGTACACCGTGCTGACGGCCTTTAGACAATCATCCATGTAGAAATTTTGACCAACAGTGTTTATAACCTCAGCTGGGAAGTCATGCTGATTGTCGTCGAATGAAGCACAGCTTGGGGATGACACTGCCCCAAAGATGTGGACCAGCATCCTGTGCTCTTGTCGGTCCTTTGTAATGTCCCCATCTGGCCACCAGAGGAAGCGTAAGAAGTTTACATCCTGGTTGGAAACTCTTACTTGATGAAACGTTCCCTCAATGTCAGTCATGAATGCTACAGGGCCTTGGCGAAAACGAAGCAGCACACCTAGCAGTGTACTTGTCAAATTGGGACCCTGCAGGATCTCTTTATTTAATGATGTTCACTCATTTTCAATCTCACAGCCACTAAAAAACCTGATTGTGATTGAGAGGTCCTCAGCAGCCAGTCACTGTTGGGAGTCCAGCCTTCAAACACTCCTCCTGAATCCAGAGTCACATCTGTGAGCATCTGGAACTTTGGCCCTGATCCTCCACACCACACAACTTGGGATGACAGCGCCACCTACCTGTATCCTTTCAGCAGCCAGTCCATGCTCTTACCCGTTTCCACTGTGGCCTGTTGTGTCATCTGGACCGGAGTCTGGATCATCAGTGTCCAGGTTCATGGAATCTGTCAGAGTGCCGCCGTCCTGTGATGTAATGATAGAGAATCCCTCTATTTATACTAATGTGCAGAACCACTAGAGTGTCATTTCTTCACTGCTGTCAGCAACAAACATTTGGTGTCACACTGGTGTACAACACTTATGGGCTAATTAATAAGAAATGACATATTTATGAATCACCCGCAATGCCCAGATTGTTGCTGCTTATCTGCTGATATGAGCCGTCAACTGTTGCAATATAGAACCACGGGCAGGAAATTACAATTAGTGTAGAGCGTATTATAATTTAAAAGTTTACTTACGGTAGTTCTTTAAAGAATTTAGCAGGGATGGAACAGGCTAATGTGACGACGTCACCTCTAACACGGTAGGAGCTCAACCTGCTGTCACGGCGAAAACTCTGTGTTACATCCCGTCGAGGGGGACCGAGACGCAACGTGTGGGACACCTTCCCCCACTCCCAAGCCTCATTAATTTTTCACTGCAGTTGGCAGTTTCAACAAAAAACATTTTATTAATCAGTAAATGAAATAAACAAAACAACTTAACCGGTGGGCAGCAAAGGCTTCAGGGTGGGCCCAGGCCAAAATAATAAACCAAACTCCAACTAGCTCGCCTAAAGAACTAACTAAAGAAAGAAAGAGAACCCAAATACAGAAAGGCAAACCTCCCTACATACTTATTAAACAGGAGAAAAGAGGGGACAAAGAAAATGGCAGCCCACCCCTACGGCTGCGTGCTCTAACGCCATTTCAGAAGTGACTAACTGCAGACTTGGGAGCGGAGGAGGGATGACCGTCAGGCTGGCTCGACTGCTCCTCCTTCTCAGCCGCGGCGCGTCCAATCAGCAGCCGACATCCAGGACCGCACCTGCAAGGCGTCATCCACTCTCTCTCTCTCTCACACACACACACACACACACACACACACACACACACACACACACACACAAAAAAAACAAAACATAGAGGCACCTAGACCCACCTGTGGGTCATAACACCCCCTCTCTTAAGAACTAAACCCTATTAACATACCTACAAATAAAACTAAACAAGAAAAACCTCAGTTCGCCCGAAATAAGAATTCCGCAGCTAGTCCACATGTACACGTGATAACGCATCTGCCAACACATTATCAACCCCCCTTCCTGTGGCAAATCTGGACATTGAAGTCTTGGAGGAGCAGAGACCACCGCATCTACGAGGGCATTATAGTCTGTAAAAACCTAACCCCAAATTATCATCAAGATGGGCACTGTCAGAAGGAGAACCAAAGCTTCTTTCTTAACTTCCCAATATTGACTCTATGTGCGTGCTGCTTACTTGTGGCATGTCCCTCTACTTCTGTCATGGTGCAAAACTGACGTACGGCGGAGGTGGTCAGAAAACAATAGTGGGTGGCTCTCAATTAATTTAACAATATCATGACGGGCTGATGCAGGCAAATTGGACAAAAACGAGCTTAAGTTATTCATAATTTCAGAGTTTCCCAGGCGCGCCGAAGGAACTCCGATTTTTTTTTTTTTTTCAATGAGCCCTCCCTCCGCCAATGGGCACGGAGGGGGCGGAGGCTCAGGCGACACATTTTTCCGAGCAATGTAACATAATTTTCAAAATAAACTAATTTCAAAATAAAAACCGAATGAGAAATTCGATCATATATCATAATTGTATGTTATATTTGTCAGTACATTGTATCAGAGTGCGAGAGAGATTAAACACACACACACACACACACACACACACACACACAAAAGTAAGCTACGGAGCGGGCTGGCTACGGGGCGAGGGGGGGCGATGATGAAAATGATTTTTTTTTTTTTTTTTTTTTAAAGGAAAAAAGACTGCAGCTGAGCAGAAGCGCTTGTCGACCGTCGCGGAGCTGTTCGTGTCTGGTGTGAACCAGTTGGAGCCTCGCTTGCGGAATCCGTCGGCGCTCCGCTTCGCGGCGCTTCCGCTTCCATTGAAATGAATGGCACGAGCCGCGCGCCTGTTCGCGTCTGGTCTGAACCACTACATTCAGTGCGTTTACATGGCACTAGAGAAAATCGAATTATTGCCTTAGTCCGATTATGATCGGAGAACTCACGTGCATGTAAACACCTTACTCCGATTATGATTGGAGTTTGAGAACTCCGATTGGAATCGGAGAACTCCGATTGAGACACCCAGATAATGCGATTGGAATTCGAATTTCTCTGCCATGTATACGCCTTAATCGGACTATTAACTGGACAATGCGAGTGCGCATGCGCCACGCCTCGCTCTCGCGACTCATGACCGCACAACTACGTCGTCTAACAAAACAGACGGCGCGAAACAACCTGGCAAACGCGAATAAGAATGTTGACTTTTGGAGAGAGGATGAGACCGGGGCGATGCTTTCTCTTCTAAAAGAGATGGACATATTAAAATAACGCGCAACGGAGACCTTTTTAAAAAGGGTAGCGCAGCAAATGCAGGGCTCCGGCTTTGCACACCCCTGAACAAATACGTATTCCTTCGTATTTATATTTCTACCTTTTCGTTCACATTTTTTGTAAGTTAGAAGAATTTTAACTTTGTAAATAAAAGCACAGCAAAGAGATGTTTTTCTGATTTGTTTTTATTTTGGTAATTTCGCTGTTATTCTGCTGGAAACGGCGTGCAGCGGCACCAGCTTCCTCCATGGTCGGCACTTTAATGAGCGTGTGTATAACTGAAGACACCGTTCCTTTGCAAAACCTGTACACAAACTCTCCCACCAGTCTGCTCCGAACCCGAATCCAACAAGAACGAGAGTTTGGGGTCCGTAGCAACGGCACAAAGCGTAGCATCGAAGTGTTGCTGTAGCCCTCCAACAGCAAACAACGTTCTTGTCTGCCTTTTAAAATAACCAGGAGCACAAGAAATAGGGTACAGCTTATCTGCAAAGCAAGTAACACGTACATTATGAACTATCGTTCCATATCATAATAGATTTAATATGTCAACCGAAAGCAGCTGACTATATATATATTAATTAACCTCTGTCATTGAACTCCAAAACATACATGGTCAATATCCATATTATTAGTATGTTGTTGTTTTTTTTTAAATGCTCATACAAAACAAAAAAAAAGTGTGACATCGACATGTAGTGCATTATTTTCGCCAGCAAACTTACTCACCTGAATCAGACGCTATGCAGATCACCTGCAAGGGCCCCGAGGGGTGACGCACAACCAGCACGTGACCTCTTCCATGCGCTTCCACCCACGGAAGTGCCATAGGAGGACACGGCTTAAATAGTATGGCTTGTCCACCAGAAGGCTGTATTATGGTGTACATAATATAAAACTTCGGCCCAGTTCTGCTTGCATTGCAATGGTTGCTGTTCCTGAAGTTTCATTTTTCCCTTTTTCCCTTTTTATTTTTTACATCCATGTTTGTGATGAAATAGTATTGTGAATCGCTAGCTCGCATTGCATGCTGGGAAACAGCGTCACTCAAGGAAGTTTTGGCTTCGCTGACACGGTCCTGAAGGGAAGTGGGTTTTAGTGCACTGGAACGGGATGAATGTGTTCAATCAAGCAGTACAAACCTGATTAATTGTCTTAATACTTCACTTCGAATGGCCATATTGTTTAGGATTAGAATTAGATGACAACTTGTTCACAATATTTGCAACTATTCAATTTGACCAGCAGGTGTCAGTAGAGGACAAAATTTCATGTTGACTATTTCCTAATGGAAGTGCTCTCTTTACGTTGGATTTTCTCATAATTATTTGAAGTGTAGGCCTGTAGTTGATGAGGAATCACGGTGTGCTAACGCTACTCAAACAGCTTAGATGAAAAAAGGGAGTGTGATTTGGGTTTGTGGTACATTATGACAATCTTGGACTTGCAAGACTGAGGCGACGGTTCAATTCCCATCAATGTGTATTATATATGTGTTATTTAGCTCATCTATTCTACATTTTAAATAGATCACATTTGACATCTGACCCACTGAACACTTACTATTGAACATATTTTTAAACTATGGGCTATTTAGTCTTGTTTTAGGATATAATATAATTCATTGCACAAACTGTCAGGCTAAGAGCTATAGTCTACTACAATCAGTCGTGCCAAAAAAGAGACATTGTCTTTATTTTTCATTTTTATTTTATTGTGTCAGCATTGAACCATACAAGCATGTAGTGTTGTCCAACAAAAATGCATGGCGAATCAAATCCCAAACAATCTATGAAACAATGAACACGTTTCCATTGCACTTCATTTTATTGAGCACTAGATGACCTCCTCGAGCACTGTGTCATTGAAGCCTCGAGTAATGAACCATTTTTTGAAACAAGTGTCGAAGCTTCAACAAAGCCTCGATCGGCCATCACTACCTACGGCTGCGTGCTCTAACACAATTTCAGAAGTGACTAACTGCAGAGTTGGGAGCGGAGGAGGGACGACGTCAGGCTGGCTCGACTGCTCCTCCTTCTCAGCCGTGGCGCGTCCAATCAGCAGCCGACATCCAGGACCGCACCTGCAAGGCGTCATCCACTGTCAGACACACACACAGACACAAAGATAGAGGCACCTAGACCCACCCGTGGGTCATAACACTCTGTGTGGATCTTTTCACTCTGGCATTGAAAGGGGGTGCTAGCGCTAGCCGTTTGCTAAGCTATGTACAGACAGCACCACCGCTTGCCGAACCACATAGTCACACCGTTTATATACAACAATTCGTCATCAATATCTCTAAAGTAGAAGTCAAGAACTTTTTTCAAAAACGATAACTAACTCAAACTTTTTTGTGTGTTTATAAAAACAAACTAAAACAAACTTAAATTGAAGTCATATTTCACTTCGTTTACATCTGTCAAATGAATATTTGCCCAGGAAAATCTTTTAGTTTTACGCAGCAGCACCTAAATGCACGTCGCGTTCTGTGACGTCACCCCTCTTTCACAGCAGTATGTTGACGCGCGACTCGCGGCGGGAAAGTCCGATATGCCACAGTAGTGAACATGTTTATTGAGACTGGGAAGTAGACACGACAGTTTGACTCAGTTGACTCAAATATCCTGTGGCGATGAGAGTGGTTATGGCTATCTGATAAAGCAAGATTTAATATTGGGAATTTAACAAAATGAAAAGGAACCGACAACGCCACCCTGGGAATTTCACCCAGGGAGTTCTACTAAACACAAAAGTAATAATTAGGCACACAGGTAAGTTCTACGAGGAAGGAGTAGGAGACGTGGTTCAGAATGTTTAAAATATCAAACCAACTTTTATTCAACATTTAAAAATAAAAGGAACAAACAGACCAACACTTAAAACGGAGCTACTGAGCTCCTTATTCTTGGTGTAGAAACTGAGGCTTACCGATGAGGGGGCCAAACGGGGTAGGAACCAAAGAAAACAAGGAACACCCCACTCACACGTGACACACCTGCAAAGAAAGTGAAGTGCAAAAAAAAAGAAGAAAACAACCACAATCCCGGGTCACAGCACTGGAAGGGGCCCACCACCCGGGACACCGCCACCACCAGCAGCTCTCAGCGACTACAAAAGAAACGATAAACAGTTGGTTACTAAAAGTTCCCTAAAATCTGTCAAATGTACTGAAATAGCAAGAAAAACAAACAAACAATGCAATTACACACACACACACACCAACCAAGTTCCCACCAACCACGCACACGCATACACGCACGCACACCACTGTAGCTGGACCGGCGACTTGATAGTGTAACGTCTGCTGTCTGAGGGTCAGCAGTGGCGACGTAAGCAAACGAAGAAAAACACAACGAGAACGGAAAAACAACAAGTAAAACCAAGGTGGGACGGAAGCAACATGCACCGTCCACCGTCTGTACGGGGCGGCTAGCACAATCAAGTGCGGGCGAAGCGGCAGTGTTCCTGCACTTATCTTATAGGACCGAGTTTTGGGCCACAGGTCTTGATCACCAAGCGTCCTCCAGGTGAGGAGAACAACGAGGAGGCTCTGCGCAGCTTTGTGCTAGCAGGCGGCTGTAGTGTGCCAGTGAGGTGTTCAGGAAGCACTGTAAAAAGAACGGACAGGTGAGGTACTACCTACCTATGCTAATAAGCCATAATAATTTAAATGCTAAAATGTCCGCACCTGATCCTCTTACAACTCGGGCACACAAAGCGGATGTTCAGTGTCCCATTGACCACAATGGACCACTAAACGAAGCTTTTAAGAAAAATGCGAAATGAAGCCACTGAGAGCTAAAACAACATGCAAACAATGCCACAGTGCAGCTTTTCTCAAACGGGTCAATTTTGAAATCATTTTAATCAACTCTGTCTTCATTGATCAGAAGGTTTTTACAGATTTGGAATTAAAAAAAATTTACTGCAGGAATCATAAAATCGTCTCATCAGTGACGTTTATAGAGCCATTAAAAAATTTAATATGTGCTGAACAGACAAACGGAGGTGTAAGAGGCCTGTGTGACCAGCAGGGGGCAGCAGAGGACCGACAGCCGCAAGTTCCTCCTCAGAGAGGCCTGAGAAGGTTCTGCATCTTCAGCTCCTCCAGGAGGTCCTCAGCAAAGTGTCAGAGTTTGTTGGTTTTTTACCTCGGTCGGCAGAGTCACAGTATGAAACTTGTAGCCAGGGGGCGCTGCAGCTCACTCAACACCTACAAGGTTTGAAAAGGAAATTGAGTGGAATTCATCTGGAATGAAAAGAAAAGCACAACTACAGCAGAAAAACTGAACACAAAGACGCACAAAGTTTGAACTACACACTGATTTTCTTCTTCTGTTGATTCAAATGAATTTGATAGAAATAATATCTGAAAAAATACAAACCAAATGTTAAATTTCGACATTTAAAAAATGGACAGATTCATTTACACCCAGTAAGATAAGAAGATATTTAGCTCTCAGCCAATTAGAGCTGCTGCTCCTGTGTGTGTGTGTGTGTGCGTGCGTGCGTGCGTGCGTGCGTGCGTGCGTGTGTGTGTGTGTGTGTGGATGTGGTGGAGATTTGCTCACTGGTTGTAGGAGAAAAGCTAATTGTTCATTGTAAATGTCTCTGGAACCCTACTCGGAAATCATTTTTCACATGGCAAGACAAGGCAAGGCATCCTCACAAGTTTCTGAGCGGACATCGCTGGAAAGTGGCAGGACAAGAGGTTCCTCTGCAAGAAATGTGAGAAGAGTTTGTGCTGAACATGGATGGCCTAAATGTGAAGGGGCTCCCCGGTACACAGCTGGAGATCGAAGTGGCAAAAGCAATAACTGAGGTGTTGTAACAACTCCACTGGCAGATTAAACACGCTTCACAATGCTTCTGTGCTACGACTGAAAACCCTCCAGTGAACCAAAATTGATTAATTAATTCCAAGATCCCCCCTTTTGACACATGGTCTAAACCGTGCGTCAATTTAGCAAAATGTGAAAATAAATGTTTTGGCAGACACGGGTTACCGTTTGGTCCCACCCAAATGTCAGTAACGTGGTCCCAGCATGTGCCGGCGGAGCGCCAAGCGGCCTTCTCCTTCGCTGTGGCGAGGGACTGCATTTCAGCCAGTGATGCATCAGCCTCCTCAAATGAGGCTGTCATCATCGGGGCTGACGAGGGTGCAGGCTGCCTTGCAGCGGACTTTGCTGCCGCGTCAGCTCTGGCGTTGCCCTGGGAAACAGGGTCACGAAGGTTAGTGTGAGCAGAACATTTACACACTGCTATTTGGGAGGGCAAAAGTATGGCTCGCAAGAGGTCAGCAATAAGCACATGATTCAACACCGGCTTCCCGTCTGACTTGAGGAAGTCCCTGCATTTCCACAGTGCCCCAAAGTCATGAACGACACCAAACGCATAACGGGAGTCTGTGTAGATTATGACAGACTTGCCCTCTGCAAATCTACACGCTTCAGTTAGCGCAACCAGCTCTGCCCCTTGTGCTGAGAGGTGACATGGAAGGGAGTCAGAGCAGATGACCTCCGAGTCGGAGACAACTGCGTAACCAACTCTGTTGGCGCCTTTGTCGTCCCGGAATGCTGAACCATCTGCGTAGAAAACAAAATCAGCATTAGCAAGGGGTTCGTCAGGTCAGGTCAGGTCGGGGGGAGAAAATTGTGTCTAGCTCTGCTAGGCAGTTGTGTGTGGGTTGGGCACGTTCGGTGCCCTGGCGTGGACAGCAGCGTTAACTGCTCTCAAATGTTGAACAAACCTCCAGTCATCACGTTGAGGAGGAACTCTGGCCTTTTTTACAGGGAACATGGGCTGCGCACTGGCGAGTCGGGGCATGGGACAATGACACCTGCTTCGAGAAGAGAATCAAAAACAGGAGTGATCCCTTCAACAGCTTCTGGCTTCAGAGGATATTGCGGCTGGTTGGGCCGAATATCACTTTTGGGTGTGATCTTCACGCGTTCGGCACCTTTGATCAGTCCCACATTGTATTTGTGAGCAGCCCACAGTGAGGAGGGAACCTCACTCAGTTCCTCGGGCAGCTGCGATGTGTCAGTGAAACATGCAAAAAAAGTGTCCCCGCTCCTTTCGGTGCCAGTCTTTGGTCGACAGGCATTTCGTCAAAAACGGACCTAGGTCCTTCCACTCATCGCCTGGACTCTTGGAAAGTGAAATGTGTGGGGTAGACCCACGGACAGAAAAAAAAGAAATGCACTCTGCTCTGGTGTGAGTGAAACAGAGGCAACGCATCGTTGGGGGCCCCAAAACAACGTAGAAACAAAGAGGTCATCATTCACGCTTGGAAAAAAAAAACAAAAAAAAAAACTGACTCTCAAACACACTGTTTCTTTCACGAGTTGCACTGCAAATTGGGAGCTTTCATGAAGTGAGCATCACCTGGCACCTTATCGTTAGCCGCCACTATCAATTCTTCTGGGGCCTCGAGGGGAAGCAACCACTGATAGACATGCAAGAGAGGCTTAGGAATTTGAGCCAAGGTCGAGGAAGATAATGACCTGGCAACAATCAACCCGTCGGGGGTGGAGATGAGATTCATGCCCATGGCTAGAAGCAAATCTCTTCCCAACAAATTCATCGGACACACTTCTGACAATACAAAGCTGTGTTTAATTTGGTTTTGTGATGTGCATGTCTCGTCGCCGTAGTCAATACAAGTAAGTGGAGTGGTGAGAGGCTCTCTCTTCTTCGTTCCAGCTGCTCCGACAGAATAAACATATCTCCCACTTTTTTTTTTTACACTGGGGAAGTTCTTCTGCACGAAGGAGCGACAATGTTGCTCCGCTATCGGCTAGGAACGGGATATTTTTACCCATAATTCTAAAAGTGACCCGCGGCAGTTTCTCAAAAACAGCTTCTTTATACAACGTGTATGTGGGAGGAGGCGGCACGTGACGACGCTCTAAACCTGTCAATGGTGCTCAAAATTTGGTCACGTAAATCAACCTCGAACTCTGTGTCAGTGTCAATGCATGTCTCACCGTCAGGCTGAGAGCAATCAGTCGAACCTAAATCATTGTCAGAAGAAAAATCATCATCAACATGTAAATCACTATACGTTTCCGAATAATCAACATCAGAATATGAATCAGTGTACGTGTCTGCAGGGGAAAGGGAAGTTAGAGGGGACAGCAAGCATTTCTTCATTGCAAGAAGCGTGTTGCATGTGTGTGTGTGCATCACTTCCCTGCGAAGACGCTGTAGGCCGGGGGTCCGTCTCGCCGGGTCCATGCCGTGTCCCGCACTCCACTCTCCCCCCTCAGCTGCTCTGAGTTGGATCCTCTTTTCCGGCCCTCGCGATCACTCTCTTGGCTGCGGTGGGCATGGTTCTGTCCGCGGTGTCTTCCTTTGTCAGGGCATTCTCTGGCCCAGTGACCCATTCGGCCGCAGATGTGGCACGCCCCCTTTTCGCCTCTGTCTCCGCTAGTCGCCCTTCGTCGGTTGTCGTTGTTCCTGTAGGGCCGTCTCGCCGTGTCACTGAGGTGCTTCATCATGGTGAGGGAGGCACGCTTTATCTTCTTGTCCTCTGCATCGCTGGCCTCCTGCAGAAGCCTGCAGCCTGCAGCCTGCCTGAATCAGCATTTCCCTTCCAGGTTCGCTTGGATAGACGTGAAGCCGATCAGATCCACTCTTAGACGCCGATCCTCTCATCTCTGAATGCTTGGTTCGAGGTAGAGGGGGAACGAGGAGTTTCCTCCGTTCCTGGTCCCGGGCCCTCAACGTCCCAGAGTTCCACTGACGGGTCTCCAGCAATCCTGTTTGTGACGCCAAATTGTTGTGGAAAAGAGCGAAGATGCCGATGCAGGAATACTGGGATAATAAGTAATTTAATGAACAAACAATAAAAAAGGGATCGGAGCTCCGAGGCACAAAACACAGTAAAATGGGAGTGCGAGTGCGAGGTGGGAAGGAGGAAGAAGGTCTCTTATACACAGGACTGGGAGGGGATAAGATAAGGAAAGAACAGGGAGGAGAACAGAGAGAGACAAACCAACGACTATACGATAGTTGACCGATTTCACAGCTCATATCCTGTACAAGGAGAGGACGAGCACATCAGTGGCAGGCCATAAAACAAAGTGAAATACGATGCGTATATGTTAGCCTAGGATTCTAACAGTTTACACGTGCTACTAGTGATCATACAATATAAACCAAGATAAAGAATAACACAAGAATACTCTATCATGTTCGACCCATCTTAATAACCGAGATTTTTTTTCCAGGTGCGCTTTGCTCATCTCTTTGTACCAAATATTTAGGGGAGTTTTTATAACATCACATAGGTTATTAGAGTATATAGTCTTGAAAGCTTTGTCACCCAGCAGAGATTGAAGTGGGATATCTAGTTGGTCAAATTCTAGCTCCTTCCATTTTGCATCGTAACCCGCCCTTCACCAGTAGACTATATACTGCAGTTGTGCTGCTTTATAGTAGTCCTCCAAGCATGGGAGTGACATCCCTCCCTGTTAAGTGTAATGTTTTGTAGCGTACCCTTGGTTTCTTGTTCTGCCATATGAATCTAGAAATGATCCGATTCCATTCACTGAATTTCTTATTGGGTATTTCTACAGGTAGCGATTGGAGTAGAAATAACAATTGTGGTAAAATAACCATTTTTTAAGTATCTATTCGGTTGTAAAAATAAAGTACTAGGGGGGTCCAACTGTCCAGATCATTTTTAATTTTGGTTGTGATGCTACCGTAGTTTACACTATATAAATCTTGGGGGCCTTGGTAATATGAAGACCTAGGTATTTCAAAATTCTGGTTTTCCATTTAAATTTAAAGGACTTACGTATGTTTTCTTGAGGTATGTAATTCAAAGTAAGAGTTTGAGTTTTCTCTATGTTCAATTTGTATCCCGAATATGAACCACATTGGTCGAAGGAGGGCATTCATTTAGGGAGACTGGTATCCGGGTCGGATAAAGTCACCAGGATGTCATCTGCATATAAACATGTCTTATATTCTTTCCCCTTGAATAGTATTCCCATGATTTCTGGGTCTTCCCTAATCTTTTGAACAAGTAGCTCTATAAATAGAGCAAACAAGATGGGGCTCAGTGGGCAGCCCTGTCAGCAACCCCTCTCCAAACGGATTGTACCTGAAAGACTGCCATTTATTCTGATCCGGGCCACAGGTGAATTATATTTAGATTTTAAACATTTTATAACTGTATTGTTAAAGCCAAAACGTTGCAGGACCAGGTATAAAAATTCCCATAGAACAGAGTCAAAAGCTTTTTCTGTGTCAAAGCTAATTGCTAAGGACATTGTGTTTCCTTTGCTCATTATATGGAACAGATGTATAGCTCGCCTAACATTGTCTTGTGTTTGTCTATTTTTAACAAAACCTGTCTGGTCCGTGTCAATTAGGTTAGGGATAATATTTTCTAGTGTGTTGACAATAATTGAAGTGAAAATTTTATAATCAGTGTTTAAAACTGAGATAGGTCTGTATGAGCTGCAATCTGTCCTAGCTTTCCCTGATTTCAGTATTACAGATAATATGGCCTGTTTCCAAGATGGTGGGGTCTCGCCACCTTTTAAGACATAGTTAAAAAAAATTAATAAATAGCAGTGGAGTCACAGAGTCCCTAAAAGTCTTATACCATTCTGCTGGTAGTCCATCTCCCCCGGCTGCTTTGCTTGTTTTCAGTTTAGAAATTGCCTTGTCGACCTCTGCATTTGTAATCTCTGTAGTTAAGCACTTATTTTGTTCTGTGACAACAGATGGCAGGTCTAGGGATTTCAAAAAACTGATTGACTGTTACTGCTTCTGCTAATTTGGGTTGAGTGTATAAATTCCTGAAGTATGATTCAAAAGACTTATGTATTGCTTCTGGCTTATAACACATCTGGTTGGTGACCGGGTCCTTTACTTTATATATGGATCTTCCAGACTGTTGTTTTTTAAGTCTCCAGGCTAAGAGTTTTTTAGCACGGGGTCCATTTTCATAGTGGGTTTGTTTGATATACTTAAGTGTAAGTTCCTCCTGGTCGTTCAGTTTCTTATTTAGTTCTGATTTTACTACGGTTATTTGTTCCAATAAGGTGGGGTCGTTAGTCTCTACATGCTTCTGTTCCAGTGAGTCTAATTTACTTGTCAAGTCGTTAAGGTGTTTAAGTTTTTCTTTTTTCCTTTGTGATGCCCAACTTATAATCTTTCCACGCAATACTGCTTTTCCAGCATCCCATAAAATACTCTGTGACGTCACTGTGCTACCGTTAAGGTCTGTATATTCCTTCATTTCTTTCCTAATGTAATCTTCAAATCGGGTGTCATTTAATAGGGAGGTGTTGAGTCTCCAAATAGTGTTTTTGTGTGGGACACCTACATTTATTTTCACATATACACCTGAGTGATCTGATATGTCGCTAACACCAATTCTACAATCTAAAACCCTGTGTCTGTCTGTTCTGAACATAAAGAAATAATCGATCCTCGAGTAAACTGAATGAGGGTGAGATTAAAAAGTCAATTGTTTAGTGGATGGATGAAAATCCCTCCATACATCAAACATACCAATCCTTTTAATCATCTTCTTAATATTTAGTGACTCAGGATTTGTTTTCTTTGTCGGGTTTGATGAGTCTAGAGTGGGATGCAGCTGTACATTCCAAGGGGACTCGTGCCACGCAAAGCCTATTCCGACCTGGCGATCCTGTTTGAATCCATTAGCAACCAGCTACATTACCCCGGGCAGCTTCACGGGTACAGGTGGATGTATGCTAAATGCAGAGAAAATGGACTGCGTGTGAGAAAAGAGTCTGTGCGTTTGGTTTTGAAGGAGCTGGATCCAAGAGGAGTGTCATTAAGGCAAGCGGGGCGTCTCAGACAGAGGAATTACTTCTCAAACTTCTCAACTTCATCTGGCACCTGGACTCATATGATGAACTGAAGCCATATGGTATTTGTGTGAATGGATGTATCGATGGCTTTTCAAGAAAAATAATCTGGCTCAATGCTTACACAACAAGTAGTGACCCAAAAGTAATTGGAGGGTGCTACATAGAAACGGTACAGCGTTTTGGGGGGTGCCCTAGAGTTGTTCGAGGCGACCTTGGAACCGAAAATGGCCATGTTAGAGGCTTCCAGCGTTTCCTCGTCCCTGTTCAACCAGACGACACCCTCGATAGTTACTTGGAGGGGGCCAGCACCGCCAATCAAAGAATTGAATATTGGTGGGGTTTCCTGCGTGGCCAGCGCATGGAGTTCTGGTTAGCCTTGTTATCAGACCTCAGAGACAACGGGCATTTTGATGGTGAGTTTCTGGACAAAAGTCTCCTGCAGTTTTGTTGTATGGGCCTCCATACAGGTGAGTTCATGAATAATGTTTTATTTTCATTTTGTGCGCATGTGTATGTGAGTGAGAGAGAGGGGAGGGAGGACAGAAACGGGAAAGGGGGTGTTGGGAAGACAGACAGACAGAGACGGGAGGAAAGGAAAAAGAATGCTAAAGAGAAGGGGTAGAAAAGGGAAAGGAACAGAGATGGAACAGAAGGGTAGAAACAGAGAAGATAAGAGATGGGGAGAAAAGGGGGGGGGAGGGATGAACAGAGACAGGGAGGGAGGGAGAGGGTGGGGTTGCTCATGTGTGAATGCTGTAATTTAGTGTTTTATTTATGTTCTGCTGGCACAGCTCTTCCTAAATGTATACATTTTCAACAGGATGAGTTGGATGACACTGCACAGGTGTGGAATGCACACAACATCAGGCCATCAAGAAACCTGAACGTCGCCAGCGGTCGGCCTAATGTGACGCATGCTGTTCCTGAACTTTACCGAACAACAGATTTTCTCTCCCCTGTTGAAGATGAACACATTCAACTGTGCAAAAATGAATGTGTCTTTCGGCTGGCTGTACCATGTAATCCAGATATTTATGAACTCTGTATCATCTTTATGGCTGAGTCCCATCTTGCTCCACCAACAGATCCGTATCAGGCTGTGAACTTGTATTTGCACCTAAGAGAGGCCATCACTGCATCTCTCTAAACCACCCGACCCTCTCCACAGGATGGACACTTATTCCACTGCAGTGCGCCTCCCCCTGACCCTATCCAGAGAATGGACACTAAATTGTTGTGAACCTCCTGTTATTTTGTGTCTTGTTAAATCTCTAGTGTTCCTTTTAAAAATACACAGGGATATCGGTTATTTACTGCACTCCTTTGTTTCTGTTATTACGCAATCCTTATGGTGATGCTATTTACTGAATTTACTTTTTGACCTGAAGGTCGTGTGTGCAAAGAGCTGTTAAATAAAAGTAGCCATGTGAAAGAACTTAACTGTGTTGTTGAAACATTGAGAAACACAAAAGCACAAGGTTACTTTAAGATTTACTTTAATTATTCTTCACTTCCATGAATTAATGAACATTAACGTGATTCTTTAAAGTCAACAATTCCTGAAAAATTAAACCGGTGTTGGACACCTCGTTCTGAATGCTTGGTTAGAGTAAACAGATGGACCTGTAAGCAGTCATTTTCAAAACAACATTTTCACTTTCAACAACAAAAAAAAAACACCCTCATAAAACTCTGCTGAAGCATTTACTATTCTTTAATACAGGTGTAACTATGGAAGCAGATAGTTACCATAATATAAATAAAAATGCAATAGCAGAAATGCTTTTAAATTTTAAGAACGAAGCTGCATTATTTGACTCATAATTAAAATCATTAATAAATATTCCTATATGCATTTTCATTTTCTTATTCGTGTCGCACCTTTTATGACACAATCAAAAAGAAAACTGAGGGCATTGCTTTTTAATTTTCGTGGTCCTGCCCTGCACAAGAGTTACCACAACTCGAAAACGAAATCGCAATCTCAAAGTAAGCGCGCGGCGCAGGAAAGTGACGTCAGCAGCTCTCCACCTCCGCTGTGGGTATGGCGGTATGACGCCAAGTGTCATTTGCCTCCTGTTATGTGTAAATTCTAATGTTTGTGAATTTAATAAATGTATATATATACTGTATATTTAAAAAAAACAAAACAAAACAAAAAAAAGGTTTAGCGGTATGACACCACTTTGCCATCGTTACTTTTCACGTCATTGAAGTTGCCGGTAAACAAGATTTAAATCGCCGAAAAACGTGGACCACTGACGGATCTCGTTGGTCGGACAGATTTGAGCATGGCGCACATTGACACAATTGTTCAAACCCTGCTGGATTTAGCTTCCCAGGTGGAGTTGAATAGTGTATCTGAATCTGATGCTCGGGACCGAGTTGAGCAGGTATTCTGCCGTCCCAGATACGGACGCAAACAAGGTTGCCCTAGCCAACCTGTTGTCAGTTATGGAACACCTTGATGCACCAGCACAACATCAAAGCTAAAGCTATTTGTTACATGGGTGGAGTAACAGCTGTTCGGCGTCGGCCACCAGTCCATCCGTCGCAGGATGCGATGCAACGGATCATTGCTTCTGTTCGGCGTCGGCCACCAGTCCATCCGACGAAGGATGCGAAGCAACAGATCAATCCGTCGACTGGTGGCAGATGCTGGTGCGAGATCTGTCAGTGGTCCACGTTTTTCGGCGATTTAAATCTCGATTACCGGCAACTTCAATGACGTGAAAGAAGTAACGATGGCAAAGTGGTGTCATACCGCCATACCTTTTTTTTCTTTTCTTTTCTTTTTAAATAAAAAAAATAATAATATATATATATATATATATCTTTATTAAATTCACAAACATTAGAATTTACACATAACAGGAGGCAAATGACACTTGGCGTCATACCGCCATACCCACAGCGGAGGTGGAGAGCTGCTGACGTCACTTTCCTGCGCCGCGTGCTTACTTTGAGATTGCGATTTCGTTTTCGAGTTGTGGTCACTCTTGTGCAGGGCAGGACCACGAAAATTAAAAAGCAATGCTCTCAGTTTTCTTTTTGATTGTGTCATAAAAGGTGCGACACAAATAAGAAAATGAAAATGCATATAGGAATATTTATTAATGATTTTAATTATGAGTCAAATAATGCAGCTTCGTTCTTAAAATGAAAAAGCATTTCTGTTATTATATTCTTATTTTAATTTGGATTATGGTAACTGCTTCCATATAAAACAAATACATCCATAAATATATACAATGTGAGAATTGTTTCTTGCAAGAGCTGTACTTCAACCCATGACCATCGATAAAAGTGTACACATCTAATCGTAAACAATCTGCTGCAACCTGAATTTCCACTTCTGTGTCTATAAACCAGTCACAGCTTGACTGATGGCTCTGAAGAAGCAGTTTCCATCAGCCTCTACATTCTCATTTGTACACGGCGAACCTAATGGCCATTGCAATCAGAAATTGGAAAACTCGCACGGTCCAAATGAATCTTCAAGTTTTTGCAAAGGTCTAAACAAACATCAACATCAAGGGGAGAGAAGTTACACTCTTCATTGGTCACAGCACTGACAAACTCTACGTCAGAATTATCCATGTCAAAGTGAGGAGTTTTGCTCTTCTGAAGTGACTCACTGTTGCCAGCTGGTGCTGGAATTTTAAACCGTGACCGGTTTCGCCTTGATGAAAAGAACCATGCAGAACCTTGGCTAATCTAATACCAGTGCCATGATCTGCCACTGCATCTTCACTAGTACTAACTGATGATGGATCACAAATCACATGTGCGAGGCATAGAACGAGCGGAGCAGTCAGAGGCAACAGAAGAAGAAAGAAAAGCCTCCTTAGCTTAGTTGATCTTCTGTGTTGCCTCCTGGACGGTGCTGGCCTCCTCTGGCTTGGTGCTGGCAACCACGGGAGCCACAGGAACCACGGGCACAGCTCTGGTCATCTGTGGTGTCGCCTCCACCTGATTAAAATAAGAAAGATGTGATTTTATGCCAATAAACATAGAAAGGAAAACACTAGGCTTTACATGATCACGATTTTTGTACCAATCACCGATCAGTGAGTTTAAAAAATCAGATCACGTTAGGGGCAATAAATACTTGTTTCTGTACACCCCTTGCCTTCTCACGAGCGCCGTCTAAAGTTGTTTGCTTTAGCATCCGTTGCAGAGTTTGCTTTTCTTTTTCTTTCTCCGCGCTGCGTTTCTTGAACTCAACATGCTCCTCCGTGTGTATCTTTTCCAAGTGCCTGATTAAATTTGTGGTGTTGAAATTTTTTGCCAAAATTCCCCCGCTAGGTACTATAGCGTTGCATATATTGCAGATAGCTTGTGCTATGTCTGTTTCTCTCACTTTGAAAAACTTCCACACTCCCGACACGTTTGTTTGTGTCACCCATGGATGTTGCTGTCGTGAAGATTCAAAGAAACTTTATTGTCCGTCACATAGCGACAGTACTCAAAACAGGAAGAGGCACGAAGACGAAAATGAAGGTTTTTGAATCATGAATCATTAGCTCTCGGATACAAACAAATAAACATGTCGATGCTGTGAAACTACTTTGGAGGAAATGAGACAGATTAAAAAAGTTTCAACACGACCATGACGTCATTGATCGGAGATTCATGACATGACGCCCGATCATGAACGTTTCTAAAAATGCCAAATATCGGCCGATCCGATACAGCCGATAAGATCGGTGTAAAGCCTAGAAAACACACACAGGTGATGAAGTGGAAATGAATAAGTACAAACCTGCTGCACTGCTGTGACATTGCTGGAGGCAGACTCAGTCATGTGGACAGTTGAACGTGCTGCCCACACCTGCAAATACAAGGACACAAAGTAACGTTTAAAGAACTGCATTTATTGTCCTATCACAAAGATGCACACAATGAAATACACACATCCCAAATACCAACATGTCACTTGTTTGTTTTGGTTTTTGAGGCAACGCGTGCTGATCGACGTCTCAGGCTGGACATCTGGAAGAACATAAAGAAATTAATTCATAAACAAAGTAACACACTAATTAAACTGTACATGTACTGTACATATGTGATCTTGTGTTGATAATAGGGGTGGGGCGATACGGCTAACCCACGATTCGATACTGTGACGATATTTGGCCCACGATAATGACAACATCACGACACACGATATCTTCGATATCTTCGAAATTTTGCAGACGATATTGTCATAACCCGGCTCAAGAGTTATGACAATAACGGAAGGGACACTGCAGATTGCAATTAATAAAAAGGTTTATTATAACAAAATAGATAATTGTAAGCAAAATAATGAAATATATGGTGTGTGTTTGTCAGTATTCATCAGTAATGTAAGTGTGGATGAGTGAATAATAGGATGTGGGGTGTTGTCAGGTGCAAAACAGAACAGAAGAAGCTGAGAGTCGGCCAGATGCCCATGGCTGCTTGATGGAGAATGGGGAAGAGACCGAGCGGCACACGCAGTCGGCCTTTTATCCTGCGGGGGGCATCGGCACAGGTGTCCTAATCGGAAGATGCCACACCCACATCCACCGCTACCTAGAAATGGGAAAACAGCTGGGAGCCACAACAAGTTATATAGAGACAGGGTCGTCACAATATGTGACTGAAAAAGAAAAAAATACCCATAAAAAGGAAAATGCCTGTGATCTTGCATTTATTCCAAAACTTTGTATAATGTACAAACAAACGTGCACTGCACAAGCAAACATATTAAAGTGCATGAACATTAATAACTTTCATGTAAACAAGGACAGTGCTTTCTGGTAATGTAAAGTAGGTAGCAAATTGTCTTATCGCAACTTGGGGACTTGGGATATACAAACCGACGGGAAGATGAGAGAGGGAAAAAAATCCTTTCACTGCCCCGATTCTGAAAATCAATAAAAAAAAAAATGATGTAGACAAAATAAATAAATAAATAAACGCGTCCCCAAAATATACGGGACAAAGTGAAGTGCGTCCCCCATCAGTTCATTACGGGACAGGCTTTTTAGTTGCCAAATATGGGACAATCGCGTATTTTACGGGAGGGTTGGCAACCCTATCTAGACCACAGACGGAAATTAAATGAGGTTTTGTCATTTTCCATAAAAAACGGGACAAATTGTGTCCCGGGAGAGATTTTATCTTTCCCGGGACAGGTGGTGAAAAAAGAAAACAATTCTGGGAAAAACGGGACGGGTGATAGCGAACGAGGCAGCTCTGCAGATTCGTAGTGTTGCCATTGTATTTTACCTTCGCAAAACAGTTGTTGCAGATTGCATATTCTTTATGAAGTTTCCTCCCGTCATCCGTCTCGTAAAAGCCAAAGTGGGTCCACACTTTAGAGTGGTAACTTGCGGGTGGGTCTTTGATTTGTTTTCCGTTGTTGGTATTTTCCGCCGTTCTTGCATGTGCTCTTCCGTTGTTAACTCGTCTTATTCACCGGCCGCTGCTTACGCCTACTTGACTCTTACGGGATTAGCGCCCCCACAAACAGGACAGGAGAGATTAAGCCTTAGCCTCACTGAACCACACGGGATTGGACGGGATGTCTGTGTGAAATGCAGTCTCAACAGCTGTTGGTACTGTCTATAAAAAAAAGAGGAGAGGAAATCAGAGTCAACTTAGGATAAGTGTTCATTTTTAAAATAAAAAGTTGCACAGTTTGACAAATACACGATTGGGGGGGGGGAAAAAAGAGGGATGAACAGGTTACCTCAACCTCCTGTCCAACAAGAGTCCATTCAGGAGCGGGTCCATACACTGGCATGTGGACAGGACCTGTCACAACCACTCTGGGAGACACCCTGGGCGATGATTGGTTGTGGCACAACACCCCTGGCCTAGGTGAAGGGGGTGCGAGCTGATGGAGCATGCAGCATGCAGACGCTCCACCAAAATCAGTCCTGAGGTGCACCTAAACAGAAAACAACATGTTAACACATATTTGTCATATCAAATGAAGAGCAAGTAAGGCTGAAGAAGGCAAAACTTACACCATCATAACACCACCATGTACAGCTGACGAAGGGGGAGGTGATCGGCCATATACACAAATGTTAAACCTGGAAGAAGTGTCACATAATCAATTATGTAATCACACAATTCTAAGAAATATCTGTTAGCACAGTGTCACTGAAGAGAAAAAAATACAACAAAAATATGTATTTTACACACCCATGCGTGCAGCAACACGATGATATACTTGACGTAGCGCTGTTTGTAGTTCTGGCTTGACAGTCAGGCGAGGTGGAAAGTCAAGCACAAACACCTACAAAATAGTTGTATAAAAAAAAAAAAAACCCAAACAAACATAAAAATGCAAAATAAATTCATGAATATTCTTGTTATTGAACTATGGATCATGGAATTACTTGATATTGATAAAACAAAGTGGGGATGACATTCATGTGTTCAAATTTGTTTGTCACAGCAGATAAACAAACCTTGGGCCAGCGGTCCAACACAGTTGCCAGTAGCGCAGCAAAATCCTGGGCGGAGTCTGTTACAAGCCCGTGTTCAAGGTTGTTGCCCAGGGCGAGAACACAAAACCATCCACAAGTGGACAGAGATGTGAGTCTCCCACCACCAGAACAAAAACATAAAGAAACTCGTGGCTTGACAAAATCACGACCCATACCTTCTTGTCTGGTTGCTGGGCCTTAAGAACGAACTTGCACTGTTTTGTCAGTCAGGAGCAAAACGGGCCATCTTCGCACCCAGGTCGCTGACCAGTACCGCGCCCCGTGTAAATTGACAAAAAAGAAAAATCTAAATATGTTTTTGTAAGATTTATTTGGAATACAACATAACAACACAGGCAGAACATGAAATCATGAACGTGGAAGTACTCACGACGTTCAAAGTCCTTCCGAGGTGGAAAAGGTGTCCAATCCCGTTTTTGCTCCAGGCGTCGTTTCATGGCCAGAGAGCGACGGAATGCCTTGGTGTTCGGCATCTGAACAATGAAATGAAAGATTGTGTCATTTTCAATGAAGGACAATGATAACACAAGTTTACAGAAAAAAGTGATGTTTTCTCACACACGACATCAAAACACAGAAAGCTTTCTGTACCTTTGCAGCTGGAGACGATGAGCTTAAATCAATAAAGCAAAAGAAAATGTGTATGTGTACTCTTGGACCCTAACCCTAATGCCATACAAGTCTATGGGGTGAAATTTCAGCTTTGTCCTACAGATATGGGGCCACTTGCTTTTTCATCAGGAGCCCCCAAGAAGCGCCCACGCCAAATTTGGGGCTTCTAGTACTTGAGGAACCCCGAAACCCTAACCCGAATTTCAGCTAACCCTAACCCTAGTTTCAGCCTTATTGTTAACCCTAATTCAATGCAAGTCTATGGGGTGAATTTTCAACTTTGTCCTAGAGACATGGGGCCACTTGCTCTTTCATCAGGAGCCCCCAAGAAGCGCCCACGCTAGATTTGGGGCTTCTAGCCAATGAGGAAAAATTTGGAGCAGACACTTAAGGCACTTAAGATCCTCAAAGGACTGTTGCCACTCACTAGACCAAACAAATGGTTTCAATGGACTGGTTAATTCTTCTCTCGTGGCCGGCAGCTCCACTGCGTTAGTGCTGGAGATGCCGGCTCAGGGGCGCCGCCAGGAATTTTGGGCCCCCTTCAAAAAAACAAAAACAAATGGGCCTCCTTTGCGCAGCACTTGTCAAAAGCTTCACATCACTCAAAAAATACAGTATAGTTCAATAATAGTGCTTGAGTCCATCTTGACAGTGTCAATGTATTTTTATTGTGAATTCTGCACAAAGCAAACTCTTAACATTTATGAATGTTTCATGAAAAAACACTTGATGTCTCTCGGACAAAGTTGAGCTTTGACCTTCATAGACTTGCACTGCATTAGGGTTTAGCGATAAGGCTGGAATTAGAGTGAGGGTTTCGGGGTTCCTCATGGGCTAGAAGCCCCAAATTTGGCGTGGGTGTGTCCAGGAGGATCCTGATGAACCTGAAAGTGGCCCCATGTCCCAAGGATAAAGTTGACCTTTGACCCTCATAGACTTGTATGGCATTAGGGTTATCGATAAGCGATACAAACCTGGTGAGTTTAGGACTTAGTGACTCTACGTACATGAATGTATGGGGTACCCCGTCCTTACCTTGTTCCAACCTTCCCTCCACAAACCTGGCTGTCCAGTGCCGAAGTCAAAGTGAGAGAGAGAACAAAGAAGGAGGAGGGCCTGTGACGCCGCTGCTGATTGGCTCGTTGGTCGGTTGAATGAGCCAATTCTAGAGCTCCCCTCGGTGTCCACACACTGCAAAATATATCTAAGAAATAAACACTTAAATTGAGAAAGAACAGGCTAGAAACAAGTCAAATTATCTGCCAATGCAGTAAGATATTTAGACTTGGTAAGATTTCTTAAAATAAGACGATATATCTAGGCATTTGAAGAATGGAAAAACTCTTGAAATAAACAGTAAAGCACTCATTCCAAGGACTGTACTAAGTCAAATAAACTTGATACTAGCTTCTCAATTCTTTTTTCACGTTTGCTTCTTTCTGGATTTGAATGAAAAGATCTTAAAACCAGACCTACTAACAGTGCAATTCTTCTTAATTTAAGTGTTCACAATATTAGCTTTTTTTTTCTCAAAATGAGACAAAGCATCCACCCCCCCTACGCCCACTCCCCCCCCAAAAAAAATAATTCAGCAAACAGAATTAATATTGTCAACAACTATTTATTCACTTAAATTGCTGACAGTGCCTTCACTGCCTTGTAATAAAAACGTCACTAAGGCATTGCATCTTAAAACAATCTCAAGCAATCATTTCTAGAACGCAAGTAATGTTTTGTTGTTACAATATTCACCGTCATCATTATTGAACATTGATTCAGATTCCCTGACACTCAGTTACACAAAAAAAACAAAAACAGTATGGGGACAGCATATAGTGTTGCGTTCCTATCACCACTGATAACATGTTTGTTCCAACAGACTCCCACCCACCCTCAAGTTACAACTACCAGGGGAGTGTATCGCTACCTATGCCTAGTACACAGCTCTACTCCCCAATAAAATCTTTCCATTCTGCCATGGTCTTTTTTGTATGAGGCTGTGGTGTCTCACTCATGGATAGTGTCCTGTAGCACTTCTGTCTGAATGACAGAGAGAAGGGTTGCCACACACTTTTGGATATGTGAGGTGCAGGGCATAGTAGTAACCCATCAGATGAAGCAGACCGTCACTCAAGTCTTCCGTGGCTCCAAGACAGATGAGACAGCGGGTCCCATCAAACAGCAACACAGGGGTGCAGAAAGACCTCTTCTGCGAGTACATTGTGGGATCTTCTGTTGGCTAAAGAAAAAGAAGAAGGAAACGCCACATCCATGCATGGAACTATGAAGTGTTGAATGTGAGAAAATGCGAACAAACTTTCACCTGAATGACATGAAGCAGTGCCTCACTGGCATGTCCCAGCTTCTTCGGTGGTGGACTTGGTGAAGGAAAGAGTGTGGGGAGTGCCCTGAGCAGCGCGATGGAATATTCCACTGGAATAGAAGAAATCAACTTTGAGTTCAAAGTTAGTCTTCCTAAAAATGAGTCTTATTAGGTTTGTGTTGATCACAAAAAAAATCTTATTTTTTCAACCTGAAGAGTATTACCATTCTGCATCTATTCATTCAGCGCAACATAAACCATCCTATGTCCAAGGAAACAGCTACACAGTCAATTAGAGACACAGCAAAATGACTCACCTACATCCAGCGTTATGCGTGGCTTCATCACTTCATTTTTTTTCCAAACACCAGAAAATTACACATTGGTGCAGAAGTCTTCCCATCTCTTTTTTTAGTTCATCAATGAATTTTCTGTTGCCCTTATCCAGAATGCGCCGCAGCTCATTCATCGCCTATAATGCAAGTCAGTGTTAAAATCTGCAAAAATGCTTGCTTTTCATCATAAACCAAAACAAGTTAATCACTTACACGATAAAGATCCTTGACACATGGATATGCATCCAGGATCTTTGTTGGCCTTGTCCTGTTCTTTCAGAACATCACTATCAATGAAGGATCTTCTTGCTTGAAACTGCAGGTCAAGAATTTGGGAGACAGCATCTTGGTTGGGTTTTGGTTTCTTGTACAGCTCCTGCAGGGTCTGATAATGTCTGGCCTGTGCTGTCAGACCATCTTTGGCTGATGAAATGGAGGAGACAAATCAGTAAATCAGTCAAATGGATGAAATTGTTTGGAGCATCAAAATATATCAAATGACAATTCAAATGTAAAAATGCCTGTGATATATCATGATATCCAAAACTATCATAACATTGCCTAGCTTTCATACATTATCATTATTATTAAAATGGACATGTTTCTACTTATGTGAAGTGTGGCCATTATCAGAACTGCGCCCTGGTGTGTGACACAAAATAATTGTTGATCCACCAATTGAGTCTGCATCATGATCTTCTTCTTGGTCACTTGCTGAGAAGTCAATGCGATGCCTTTTCTTCTTGTGGCCCCTCTCTGGTGAATCTCTTGTGAAGATTCTTGTAAGTGCTCGCTTGGTAAATAAAATTTCACTCATTGAAAGAACAAATAAAGATGGAAAGTGAACATGCACAGATAAAAAAAGTATCAGCCAAAAATAACCACACGCTTCAAAATCTAAGTGCGCAAAATAATATAATCACTTACATGTTTCATTGTTTTGTCTTAATCCTTCAGCATGGGATAATAATCCACTAGTCTTTGAGACATTGCAGTGACTTCATGCTTAGAAGGGTACCAGACCCCCTCTCCTTGCTGACTGGCTCTCAAGATAGAAATCATGCTGGTGACAGTGTTTCTCACCAGCCTGCATCTCAGCTCTTTGAACATGACACATTTCCCCTCACTGGCAGGGCGGGCCATCAGGAAGTAGTGCTTACGAGCTTGCTCCAACTCACTGTCTGTATAGAGGGTGGGCAAACTTTTTTAGCAACGGGCCACATGACAGACCTGCATCGAGTCGGCGGGCCACGGAAGGGGGGGTTGTAGGTAGGTACAGAATTAGTCCGGGTGCAGAATCGTTCTGGGTGTAGTGACTGCCCGATACGGCAACTCCATTGGGAAATACCTCTACATCGCGGTCGAACGTGATATATGGATAGATCACGGTCAAAACGCTATTTCGCGGGTGATAAATAGATAGATTGTGAGAGAATTTCGTGTATACAATATAATACAAAGTACTGTAAATACGGCAGGGATTGACAGAAAAAAAAGATAACTTTAATCAACCGATGTAGTTTGTCCTAATAGAGTTGCCGTATGTGACGTTGTTGGCATTCGCCCACTGGACAGAGGCGACTGCCAATTACGTCACATACGGCAACTCTATAAACATACCGCGATCTATCCATATATCACGTTCGAACGCGATGTAGAGGTATGTCCCAATGGAGTTGCCGTATCGGCAGTAACTTCTGCCTGGAACGATTCTGCACCCGGACTAATTCTGTACCTACACCTCGTTGACGGGGGGGAAGCACGCTATCGCTATCGCGCTACACTAACTCGGCAAAGTTACGTGCCGACAAAGTTTCGTTGGGGGGTGCGGTGTTGGGGGGGTTATGACTGGCTTCACGCGGGCCGGACAAAGACACGCAGCGGGCCGGATGTGGCCCGCGGGCCGGGGTTTGCCCATGTCTAGTATAGACAACATATTGTGGAGGAGCAGGAAGCTGTAGGGTCCTCTTTGGGCTGCTTTTCACCAAAGGAGTGGATGTCTGAGGACAGATTGGAGATGTTCCTCCTGGTGAAGACACAGTTCCTGGCTTCATTCGGGGCAGCCTTGTCTGGTATGGTGGAATTCTCAGCCGAGAGGAAACCAGATCCAAAACATTATGAACAAGAGAGAAACAATAGACACAATTAGGAAAAAAGAAAAAAAAAGTGTTATGCTCGATGTTTTCAGAGCAAAGTAGGTAACCAATCACATCTACACTAATAAGGGCCCAAATCCGTTTCCTCCTGAGAAAGTGTTCTGGTCCAGGAAAAAGGTCTCTCAAATCATCACGACTGAGGGTGTGGAGCAAGACTTCATCGATGTTGGCAGCTATAAAGACAGTCCAATCATTAACAAACCTTTTACACTTAACAACTCATACATTTTTTAACTAATGAATTTAATTCAACTTGACAAGTCAAACCAAGTTTGTTTTGTGCCAATTTCTGTTATCAGAATTAATTGTAAATGCAATTCAGTTTAGACATTTTGTCTCAAATTTGTAAAATACTTCTTTTTGAAATCAGTGTCAGCATACAGTTATTTTAATTACTTAGCGGACAAATCATAGTCATGGAAATTTTTTCATACCTACACATGACATACCATTTAAAATTGATACTGTGACATCATCCAGCTCATCCATTATTGGCCCCGGTTTGGATGTCCATTTAATTTCTCCTCAATCTGGCAGGGGAAAAAAAATCATCATATTAAGGTCACAATTAGGACAAGCTAGCCTTCCGACTCAAGATCCGTTTTTTTACAATGCCCATCTGCCATGGATCCCAAAGTTCCCATGCAATTAAAAGTTGTGACACCTTATCTGAATGATAACCCTAGACAGCTCAACGGATTGCTAGTCATACAGACAACAATCAAAATTGGAGTGAAACTTGTACCACAATGCCTGCAACATGGTGGTACTTATGGTAATAATCAACAAATACCAGTGTTCTTCGTGACAAAATGACAACATCTGATAGGATTGTGCCACCTTGAACTGCAATCAACTTAAATTTTGATAAAAACAAGCAAATTGTACCTAAACTACATCTTCAATCAATCCAATTTGAGCACCCTCTACCTCATAAACTGAAGATACTGCAATACAAACTTGGTAGTACAGTATTTTGTCATGCCACATATAACTAGGAATGCTAATTGCTTGTTCACATGACTAGAATTGCAGTACATCAATCCAATACAAAATACACACTTGTCATCAAGCTCATAAATCCATCGAGTCGAGATGAGCACGTGCAAGGAGTCGGACTCCGTGAGTTCACGTAAACAGAGCATTGCGTTTGCGTAAATTATGCACGGCTATCGAGCTAGAAGCCGAGTCCGATTTGGTGCACACAACCACACTATAATGCCTCTCAATGTCCTAACCCATGCCATGCAACAAACGTGAAGAACCGATTTGAGTTTCTCACGGGACCAGCAGTGAAGTCACAACCGTCGCCCCAAATGAAATGTCGCAGCAGGAGCCTGAGGATTTTCTGAGTCAACATGCTGATCAACAGGTAACGTAATGTTGGCTTCCTTGACGACATTAGACAACTCCCTGTTTATATTTTATTCATATTTTAGTACAAAGCCTCCTTGTTTTATGATCTTTGACTTGTTCGGTTTTTGTTTTGACATTATGCTGTTAGTGTTTATTTCAAATTAACAAGAAGTACCGGTACAGATAGTAGGAAATTAATATAACACTTGCGTCAAACAAAGAATAACTAACTGTACATATCATGTCTACAGGAAGGAGCTGGTACATTAAGTGAGAATATTCAAGAATATTAAGAGAAGATATATTCAAGGTTGTCCTGAGGTCAACTGTACCAACCATTGACAGAGCTTATGGAGCAATTTGATGTTATTGTACAGTAAACATGGAATATTGGAGCTGTCGCAAAACAAAACAAAAAGCCAACTTTAAGGCTTATTATCTCCAAAATGATACAGTAATCAATCACATTTAGAAATCAAATGTTTCTAAATGTCAAGTCAGTAATGTCAAGTCAGTGCTTGATGTGTCATCAGCAGGCGTCGGCGTCAGCAATGGGGCATCGGCGGGTTCCGGGCGGAATCACCAGGTGTTGGGAAGCATCGGCGGGTGTCGGGGGCTCGTGGCCAGGTGGCGGACGTCACGGCAGGCAGTGGCCAGGTGGGCTCAGTCCCGCAAACGCTGCTTACAGCTTTAATTTTGTATTGCTTTGATAACATTGTTTAAGTTGAGTTTAAATTTACACTATTTTTTTTTCTTAGCTGCTAATTGTTCAAAAATGCTGATGTTAAAAGTGTGTATGCACAGTATATGTTATGGCACTTTAATTCATATGGCAGTACATTTAAAATAACTGGCCGTCAAGTTCCAGGAACTGACAAACTGCACTGAGTTGAGTGAGATTCTCCAAAGGAACTCCAGTATAAATGTGGACTTTACATTCTAGTCCCCTGTGAAGAAAAACCCAAAAGTGAACGTTTTTGTGCCTCACCCTTTCTAACTGGGACATTTGCAAGGGAACGCAGACTGGTTATGCTGCTCCCTGATAAAAGAAAAATGTTTCTGCTGTTACCTCAGAAATTGCCTGTTATTATTGTGGCTCAGGATTTTGTAGGTAGATTTTTTTTATTTTTCATAAGGAACAGGATAACAGTAATGCCCTGGCATTGGCAATAAGCTTTAATTTTGTATTTGCATTTTTTTTAACTTTAGATTTACATTAAAAATGTTTCTGTGTAAAGTGCTGATGTTAAGTGTTTGCACGATAAATGTTATGGTGCTTTCGTTTATATGGCAGAACATTTAAATTAAAGTGTATGAAAGACTTCTTTTAAATTCATTATTGGCTTTTGCGTATACGACGTGATTAATCGTGATTGATCAGGTAAATCATGCGATTAATTGCGATTCAAATTTTTAATCGTTGCCCAGCCCCAGTAAAAACATTTTTCTGGTGCCAGCATTTCGTGAGGCAGAAGTTGATTCATACTTCAGTGCCTTGGAGCGAATAGCTTCGCCACTCAACTGGCCAAGAGACATGTGGCCTGTCCTTCTCCAATGCAAGCGGGTGGGAAAAGCACAGGAGTTGGTGTCTGCTCTTTTCTTAGAAGACAGCCTGCAATATGATGTGGTAAAGGAAGCAATTTTTCCTGCTTATGAGCTTGTTCCTGAGCACACTTGTCATCAAGCTCATAAATCCATCGAGTCGAGATGAGCATGTGCACGGAGTGGTCAAACCTTTGTCGAGTTTGCATGGGAGAAAAGCAACCTCTTTGATAAATGGTGTGCAGCTAATGATGTCAAAAATGACTTTGAGTCACTCCGTGAGCTCGTTCTTTTAGAAGATTTTAAAGACTCTTTGCCAGAGAAGGTGGTAATGTTCTTGAATGAACAGAAAGTGTCGTCATTGTCCAAGGCTGCTGTCCTCGCAGATGAGTTTGTGTTGACCCACAAAAATGTGATCTCATCTTCCCCCCCGATCGGACATGTCCTCTGCTTCTCGTCCCACAAGAGCCGAGTCTAGCCACCTCCCCCTTGAAAAGGCTAGAGGGAAGGGACTTCTGGTTTGGCCATAAAGCGGTAGACTGCGCGACACCAGGGCTCTCGACCATCCAGGGTAAAAATTCCCCGAAAACTTGAATAACTATTGTCAGATATCATATTAACTACAAAGTGATCAGGGGAACGTTGGAATGGGAAGGAAAACTCAATTCAACCAAAACAGAAACACGGTAACAGACAATATGGCGGAACTACCAGCTTGCTCTGAAACAGAGGGAGATGGCGAAACGAACTCCTCGTGACTAACGACGCGAAAAAGGGCTCGGACATAGAAATTATTAGCAAGGAGATACGGGATTTAAAAACGGAATCAAAAGAAGTCCTTCGCACGTTTGGAGAAACACTGAGGAACGACGTGGAAAAAGACTTGGACGACTTCAAAGACGAAATAAATCAACAACTTGCGAAAGTCATCACCGAACAGGAGCTCCAAACCAGCAAGATCAACGAGGCTGAGTCACGGATTGAAAAGCTAGAACGTTGGGCACAGGAAGCTAACACTCTGGTCATATCACTGAGAGAACAAAAAGCTCTTCAGGACAAGTTAACTGACCTGGAGTCCAGGCCGAGGAGAAACAACCTACGTATCTATGGAGTCACTGAAGGAGAGGAGGGAGAATCTGTGGCCAAGTTTGTGGAAGACCTGCTGAAAAGCGAACTGCACCTGCCAGCAGATTTTAATTTCCAAATTCAGAGAGCACACCGCTCACTTGCACAGAAACCAGCGGACGGTGCCCAACCGAGACCCATCATTGTTAACTTTCTGGAATTTACTACCAAAGAGAGGGTCCTGAGAGAGCTATGGACAAAGAAAATAGAACTGGGGAATAAAGTACCGTCATTCCATCACGATTATGTGACAGAGATGGTCCAAAAGAGAAAGGAGTACAACACTGCTAAAAGAATCCTGAAGGAGAAGGGCATCTGGTTCCAGACGCCATTCACCAAGATGAGGACCCACTGGGATACGGGAACTCGAACCTACAACAGCGCAGAGGAGGTCAAGGAGGAATTGGGGAGACGAGGCCTGGCGGAGAAGACGGCGGTGGCGACGGGTGCGGAGGGGCCTGCGGCACTCGGTGCCCCGCACTACGACGGAGTGGCAGTGCAAGGAGGGATCCTGGAGGGGCTACGCATCAGCAGCGACACGAGCCAGAGAAAAGCTACAAGAGTTTCAAAGATTCTTTGATTAAATTCAGAGAATAAAGGGAAGAAAGCTGGTAGGGATGTTCTAGTATGACCGGTGTTTTTAAGCTGACAAATTATTAAAATTGAATTCCCATGTTAATAGAAAAGAGACTGTGGGAAGTCCGGGTCGCTCCTTTTTTTCTAACGTTGGACTCATTTAGAACGACTAAAATAGTCATTGCAGGTTCAAGTGTCATTTCTAAGTTAGGTTAGATTTTTGACTGCCTTCACGCGGGCCAGACAGAGACACGCCATAGTTTGGCCATGCCTGATCTACAGGAAACACATCTCTCTCAGCAAGAGCTAAATCAACATGATTTAAAAGCTAAACTCGACACAACTAATGGCAACAGAAGTCAGACCCGCCTGTCGAAACTTGTCAACGTCTCTCTAGCCGAACTCGGGATGGTTGATGTTTGGAGGGACCTCCACCCGTTACAGAGGACTATTTTTTTTATTAACATTACAGACAGATACAGAATAGAGGAATGTAAAATAGGAACGATTGACTTGTACTGACACAGTATTAATTACCTTATTATTTGTCTAAATAAGAGGAAGAAAAACACACTTTGGAGATTAAATGTGGGTATGCTAAATAATCCAAAAACACTGGAGGAGGTTAAGAAAGAGATTAAATGCTCTATGGAGGAGAACATAGATAGTCCAGTAGACACTACCATACTGTGGGACACAATTAAAGCTGTGATGAGAGGGAGGTTAATAGCGAGGGCAGCCTATCAAAAAAAGACTAGATGTGGCGAGGGGGAGGGTCTGGCGGAGGTGGAGACAATTCAGATGGTGGGTATAAAGGAAAATTGGGGGGGGTGGGGGGGGTTGCCTGACAATGCCACCTGGGGAGTTGCACCCCAGGAAATAAACTATAATAAAATTCCACGGGCTACATAGGTTCGTTACGCTTTGAAATTTAAGAGGACGAGACGGACTTCCAATGAAACAGCTTTATTTGACAACAATTTAAAATAGACCAGGTTTAGCTGCCTGAGTGTCAAGGAAATAAGTACCATACCAAAAAGACTGTTCTACATAAGAAAATAAGGGGAACAGGGCCAAAGAAACCAAAGAAAACTCAAAAAAGGGAATAAACAAAGCTAAGGGAATCACTACAAACCAAAATTCACGCTACGCCAACTCCTGTCCTAAAGAAAAGAGAACAAAATTAACATACTAATACCTTGAGACACCCAGGCAAGCGTTAGAACAGTTAGAACGAAAGGAAAACTTTTATTTATTCTTCGCGCGCGCACACACACACACACACACACACACACACACACACACACACACACACACACACACACACACACACACACACACACACACACAAAACAGAGGAGGACGGAGCGACTGCACCCAGGCAGGGGGTTGAGACCAGCGTCCTTCCAGTACCCGTCTCGGCGCACCGGTGTTCAACTGCAAGGCAGCCTCCCCGCCGAGCGCCAGAGGAGGAGGCGGGGGGGGGGGGGGGGGCTTCAGCTTTAACAGCCAAGCGGTGAATGCACAACGATCACGCACACACAGCACCACCTCCCGATGAACGGGCACCCGGCAGGGTTCCTCCTCCAGCTGCGCTTATGGCCCAGCCCGCTCTGGGATTGCTAGCCGAAATGCTAAGAAGAACTGCGAAGTTCTCAGCGTGGACACGCCAGAGGAGTGCTGACTCCAGCCTGCGCTTGTTTTTAAAAGAGCTGCTTTCACTCTGCACTCTGGCGCAGGTGTAATCAGTGCGTTTACATGCAGAGCTTAATCGAACTAAGCAATAATTCGGTTTTCTCGTCCAATCGGAGTTCTCACCTTGTCCCCCTATACATGCAGCTGAGAAATTTGAATTACTGATGGGAACGTGTCCTTCTCCCAACAGTAGGGGGTGGAGTGAGCCTTTTCAGCTGGTCAGCT
This sequence comes from Nelusetta ayraudi, assembly GCF_046127955.1. Classification (NCBI taxonomy): domain Eukaryota; kingdom Metazoa; phylum Chordata; class Actinopteri; order Tetraodontiformes; family Monacanthidae; genus Nelusetta; species Nelusetta ayraudi. The sequence goes on from NW_027466078.1 coordinate 769,081, forward strand.
GCTTTCGGTTGACATATTACATCATTATGATATAGAATGATAGTTCATAATGTACGTGTTACTTACTTTGCAGATAAGCTGTACCCTATTTCTTGTTAACCATGAGACAAGACAATTCTGATGGTGGGTATAAAGGAAAATGGGGGCGGGGGGGTTGCCTGACAATGCCACCTGGGGAGTTGCACCCTAGGAAAAAAACTATAATAAAATTCCTTGGGCTACACAGGTTCGTTACGCTTTGAAATTTAAGGGGACGAGATGGACTTCCAATCAGTCAGCTTTTTTAACAGGTAGGCAGACTCAAGAAGACATTAGACGGGTCCTATACATAATAGATCAGATCCAAAAGCAGGGCCTGCGAGCTTTTACTGGTGAGCCTTGGCTGTGTGAATTGGAGATTTCTGTATCAAGTTCTTGGGAAACTGGGGTTCCAAGAAAAGTTAATACAGTGTATTCAAGGTCTCTACCAAGAACCTACGGCAAGGATAAAGATTAATGGTACTCGTCAAGGATGTTGCCTATGCGCTACATTGTTTGCTATGTTCATTGAGCCGCTGGCACAAATGATCAGACAAAGTAACAATCTAAAAGGAATACATATAGGAGAGCAGGGACATCTAACAGGGCTTTTTGCTGATGATATTATTTTGGTTCTCCAAGACTCGGACAGAACCTTACCTCATTTCATGTTGATAATAGAAACCTATGGTAAATACACAGGCAACAAGTTAAACATAGCAAACACTCAAATTCTCACGCTGAATTATCATCCAGGCCGAGAAATTAGAGGAAAATATAAAATCAAATGGAATTCCAAGGTTATCAAATATTTGGGTGTGCTATTGGCAAAAGATCTTTTGAAAAGGTTTGAAATCAATTAGAATGCTATTATCAATAATCTATAAGAGATCGAAGAAGAGTTTATGATTATTTTTTTTTACCCTGTGCATCTTTTGTTTTGTTAGTCGTACTTGTCATTGCTCCAACACGAATAAACATGCTGCATCCCACTAGATGGCGCATTTGCCTTATTTACAAGCACCACGGTCATCGGAGCTGATTGTTGCCACTCTCAGCAGCGTGCGTCTACTAAGGTCTACTAAGATTCCACAATCTATTACACCTCGTGAGCAAAACAGGCTACAGGTAAAATTAAACATCTTCAGTTGAGCAACTCAAGCAAGTTAAACTGATTTAAAAACAAACAAACACTATAATACTAGGAAAAGAATCCTCTATATGTCAATAAATACAACAGATTGAATATTCATAAAAAAAAAAAATGCTTACTTTAAATAAGAAAATCCAACAAACCAACAAGTGCAACACTAAAACGCAAACCAACAATCAAAATAATGCTTAATTGCCTTAGTTTCGTCCCACACTTATCAGCTTAGCTACTAAGAATAACACACATTATTCACCTGGACAGAAGGAGGTTCTGAGGAACGTGTTGGTCCTGGAGCTTCCTGGTCAGGATGTTCGGGAGATCCCTCTGGCTCAATGTCTGGAGTGCCAACATATTTTAGAATTGCTCCTGCAGAGACAAAGCTCATTAGATCATCAAGCAAAACAGATCAGAAGCGCATTTTCCTATTCTATTATTACAGTGATGTTGCAGTAATATAGGAAAATTAAAAATGAATTTGTTTTTAAATTAAACATTATGATTGCAGTGTCCCTTTAAAGCTTTTACCCAATTACAAAACTGTCACTTTTAAGAGTTTTTGGCATTACTTTACACACTGTACTAGTTAAAGTAATAAAACTAAGATAAATTACCCACTGCCACAACAGTCTAAAATAGTCAACACCATGCCAAATAAAGTATTTCCATAAAATATTTCTTTGAATTATAAAACAGTAGCACATTTCTAATTAAGGGCCTACAAAATACAAACTAAGCTTAGTAAATTCATCCTAAGTTAAGGCTAAAATAACATTAAGAGTCAAATATGTGAGAGACAACTTCCACTGAACGATAACAGGGGACTGACTACAACAACAACTACAACATGCCCTCCTTCACTCCCTCCCTCCCTGTTAGAATGTGAATAAACGGGTGTGGAGTCAATCACTCATTCCCATGGCAGGATAGGCCAACTTGGCAGGACATAGTCAACTTTCATAAAACAAACAAAACCGCTGATTCATGACGAACAAATATTAGCCAGCCAGCTAACATTTATCCGACGCTAGCTAGCTGGCTAGCAGGACAAATAAACAAACTTGAGGGGGGGGGGACAACAGCGTTTCCCCTCCACCTCTCCAGCCCACATCACAAACAAATAACTTACCTTTCCCCTTTGCAAGTTTTTCTTGATCAGTTTTCTTTTCCTTCCGTTTTTCCGCACCGCTGGGATAACTCCTTTTTGATGCCATAATGGTGTCTGTTTGTTTTTAATCCTCTCGCTAACGGGAACGAATGGTAGCTGTCAATCATTAACGTCATACCTGTGCGTCGCCGGCCCGCAACGTCACAACCTGCGTGACAGTGCGGCAAGCCCCCAGAGTCCAAGACGGCGTCTCATTCCTTTCAATGAAGTTGCTCACCCAGCGCATGGCTCCCAAAAACTTTTTGACTTCCGCATTGATGGGATAATAGAGCATGCGCAGTTGTGTCAGTGTGGAGACCGTCACTGACAGACGTGCGTGCTCACGAACCGTACAAAATTCAACATGGATATCAATGTATTTTTTACGGAACAACTGACGATTGTTGTTTGGAAATTTTAGAAATAATAATGATGATGATGATGATGATGATGACGATGATGATGATTATTATTATTATCATTATTATTATTATTATTATTATTATTATTATTATTATTATTATTATTATTATTATTATATTAATAAAATAGTATTATTATAATAATATACTATTATTTGTGTATTAAACAAGTGAGCAATGTGCCACTGAATAATAAATGATAATTCTTTGAAGCAACTCTCTTTGGAAAGCAGACAAAGTAATGAAATGATTGGTCTATTTATTTCATCAGAACTAAAAAAAAATAAAAATAAAAACTCAACGATCTTGAAAGTTCCTCCCTGAAAGTTCCTCCCTTTCTCTTGCACCTGTCGATGTGTGTAGCTAACACAAATTTGCAAATATTTTGTCGTCCTCATGGAATTAAACAGCACACCATGTTAATTTATCAGCGAGTGCTCTCTCTTTTCATGCAATTCATCACGCTTAACATGTAATGCTGAATCATGAAAGCTATGGAGCAAAAAATAATAATTACATAAACCACGAGTGAAATAAAATGTGTCATTCATTCAATAAAGATTTCATTCATTCATCTCCTATACCCGCTTATTCCTATTCAGGGTCACGGGGGTCTGCTGGAGCATATCCCAGCTGTCTTCGGGCGAAGGCAGGGTGACACCCTGGACAAGTCGCCAGTTCATCGCAGGGCCACATAGAGACAAACAACCATTCACACTCACATGCACACCTACGGACAATTTAGAACGTTCAATTGACCTCACGTGCATGTTTTTGGAGTGTGGGAGGAAGCCGGAGAACCCGGAGAGAACCCACGCAGACACAGGGAAAACATGCAAACTCCACACAGAAAGGTCCCAGGTCCAGGCCCCGGAATCGAACCCACGACCTTCTTGCTGTGAGGCGGCAGCGCTAACCACTGCACCACCGACTATTTTATTGCTTAGTTGAAAATGCCATTTTATTTCATTTAACAAAGCATATCATTATTTCATCATGCATTTAATTGTTTTGTGGTCCTGTGTTTTAGTGCTTCATAATTGTATTCTGTTGTCAAATTTGCCCATCAAAGTCAGATTAGTAATCCTGTACATCAGTTTAAGGAAAACCAATTCTAGGTAATGGATTGCAGATCTTGTAGTGACCTGTTACAATGGAAAGAAATGTATACATAATAAGTACGTCTGTGTGCCCGATATTTTAGCTAACACTAAACTTTCTGCACAACTGTCTGCATTGTGCTTTTTCTTCGGCCACAGAGAACAGAAACGTCTGTAGTTCTTTGTTCACCCATGGTACAGTTTCATAAGCTTTTCAGTTTTTAATACGTGTTAATGTAAAAATCCACACGCGAGGCATTTAAAAATGGCGGTTTTGGTCTTTCGTGAAAGACTGCCTTTGGCCAATCAGTGTCCTGAACGTTGCTACGTCACCCTTATGGTCTCAGCTCTGCTCGCTTCAAAACCCCAACGAGGCAGGTACCAAAATCCTAACCCCTGGGAACGTGACAATTGTTTTTTTCAATTGAAGTTTTCGTTATTTTGTTCGTTTTCGTTAACTATTATAACCGTGGTCAGGACCTCCAGTGAGAAGATCCACTGGAGGACATTTAGAGCAAACAGTCAGACAACAGCAGCTTCACCACATTAGCTGAAAAATGGAGTTTGGATGCTTTCAGCTTCAAGTCGTGGACAGAAAATGATGCTCACACTGTCACACTGATGTTTTCTTCTCCAACCTTCTCTCAGCTCCAGAGGTTGGTGGTCTGCAGGAGCTTCTACAGCAGCAGAAGATCAGTCTGGAGAGGAGATGTGAACGTGTGACTGAAGGTGAAGAAGCAGGAAGTCAAACTCTCCTCAACAGCATCTACACTGAGCTCTACATCACTGAGGGACTGAGTGAGGAGGTCAACAGAGAGCATGAGGTCAAACAGCTGGAGACCAAGAAGACCAAGAAGACCAAGGAGATCCTCCACGACCGTCCAATCCGGTGCAGCTGAGCAGCAGGGACTCAGGGAGTCACAGTGGTGCTGACCAGGTCTCTGGGCTGGACTGGGAAGCCTTGGGGTCCCACTGGAGAAGCTGGAGGAGGTGACTGGGTCCAGGGAAGTCTGGGGGTCTCTGCTGAGGCTGCTGCCCCCGAGACCTGACTCCAGATACGGCAGTAGAAGATGGATGGATGGATGGATGGATGGATGGATGCCAGGTGATAGAGCATTTCATAAAAACAGACTCTGCATTATAACTTCTATTACACTCTAAATAACTCACTCCAATATAACTGCACTCGTCCTTCTCTCACATTACATTGGATCACAATGACCAAACAACACAACAAAGACAATGATCCAACTGTACTGCCACGTCCATACTCAGTGTAGGTCTGTAGGCCTCTTGGACCTTCATGTGAACCACTGCGTGTTGACTGGAGGTGAAACATGACTGACTGCTGTCCTCCTACCTGGACAATGCAATCTCACTTTCATTCTGCTGCAGATGGCCATTTTCATTTTACACCGTCCAAATTTACAGCTCAGGGCGCTGGGACGAATTCCAAATTGTGTGCAGATACAGGCCTACACTTCAAATAATTATGAGAAAAATCCAACGTAAAGAGAGCACTTCCATTAGGAAATAGTCAACATGAAATTTCGTCTTCTACTGACACCTGCTGGTCAAATTGAATAGTTGCAAATATTGTGAAGAAGTTGTCATCTAATTCTAATCCTAAACAATATGGCCATTTGAAGTCAAGTATTAAGACAATTAATCAGGTTTGTACTGCTTGATTGAACACATTCATCCCGTTCCAGTGCACTAAAACCCACTTCCCTTCAGGACCGTGTCAGCGAAGCCAAAACTTCCTTGAGTGACGCTGTTTCCCAGCATGCAATGCGAGCTAGCGATTCACAATACTATTTCATCACAAACATGGATGTAAAAAATAAAAAGGGACGAAAAATGAAACTTCAGGAACAGCAACCGTTGCAATACAAGCAGAACTGGGCCGAAGTTTTATATTATGTACACCATAATACAGCCTTCTAGTGGACAAGCTATTTAATCCGTGTCTTCCTATGACACTTCCGTGGGTGGAAGCTCGTCTTAGAAGTCACGTGCTGGGTGGGTCACCCCACCAACCACCTAGGGGAAGGTCTAAGACAATAGCCAATCGTTCATCACCTGATACGGGTGAGCGAGTGAACAAAAAATATGGGTCAACGTGGGCAGTCTTAACAGGAGAAGCCTGCTGGCGGAAATGATGAACTACAAGTGGATGTGACGCTAATGAGTGCGATGGATGAGGTAGAGCAATGCTCCAGAACCCGATTCAGACTACTCTCCCTCCACTTTTTTTTTTGTATGAGCGTTTAAAAAAACAACATCATGATAATCGAATAAGCTTTAGTTTATTAATCAGAATTAAAACAAGTAGGTTTTGCCCTTACAAGGTTGTAGATTTGTTATAGATGAGTTCCTTTGTTGTAGTTTGGCGCTTGAAAAACTATATATGGGATGTACCATGACCTGAGGGATTTCCTCATCCCATCCCAGCTTGGTTCTGATGCTGAATGTGAATGTATCTTGCTGTACATCCCACTGAGTTCCAAGGGCCCTCTCCATAGGGAGCTGGTCTCTGGCAAGGTTAAGTGTTTTTACCTCTTTAGCTCTCTGCTCTTCAGGAATGGCGGCCAGCACCGAGCGATGATTGCTCACCCACTTATTGAGCTTAAATCCACCTCTACCGCACAGGTCTGTTTGCTGCTGGTACAGATGTATTGCTTGTTCCGCCGTGCTGACGGCCTTTAGACAATCATCCACGTAGAAATTTTGACAAACAGTGTTTATAACCTCGGCTGGGAAATCATGCTGATTGTCGTCAGCTGCTTTCAGCAGGGCGAATGAAGCACAGCTTGGGGATGACACTGCCCCAAAGATGTGGACCAGCATCCTGTGCTCTTGTCGGTCCTTTGTAATGTCCCCATCTGGTCAACAGAGGAAGCGTAAGAAGTTTACATCCTGGTTGGAAACTCTTACTTGATGAAACGTTCCCTCAATGTCAGTCATGAATGCTACAGGGCCTTGGCGAAAACGAAGCAGCACACCTAGCAGTGTACTTGTCAAATTGGGACCCTGCAGGATCTCTTTATTTAATGATGTTCACTCACTTTCAATCTCACAGCCACTAAAAAACCTGATTGTGATTGAGAGGTCCTCAGCAGCCAATCACTGTTGGGAGTCCAGCCTTCAAACACTCCTCCTGAATCCAGAGTCACATCTGTGAGCATCTGGAACTTTGGCCCCGATCCTCCACACCACACAACTTGGGATGACAGCGCCACCTACCTGTATCCTTTCAGCAGCCAGTCCATGCTCTGACCCGTTTCCACTGTGGCCTGTTGTGTCATCTGGACCGGAGTCTGGATCATCAGTGTCCAGGTTCATGGAATCTGTCAGAGTGCCGCCGTCCTGTGATGTAATGATAGAGAATCACTCTATTTATACTAATGTGCAGAACCACTAGAGTGTCATTTCTTCACTGCTGTCAGCAACAAGCATTTGGTGTCACACTGGTGTACAACACTTATGGGGTAATTAATTAGAAATGACATATTTATGAATCACCTGCAATGCCCAGATTGTTGCTGCTTATCTGCTGATATTAGCCGTCAACTGTTGCAATATAGAACCACAGGCAGGAAATTACAATTAGTGTAGAGTGTATTATAATTTAAAAGTTTACTTACGGTAGTTCTTTAAAGAATTTAGCAGGGATGGAACAGGCTAACGTGACGACGTCACCTGTAACACGGTAGGAGCTCAACCTGCTGTCACGGCGAAAACTCCGTGTTACGTCCCGTCTAGGGGGACCGAGACGCAACGTGTGGGACACCTTCCCCCACTCCCAAGCCTCATTAATTTTTCGCTGCAGTTGGCAGTTTCAACAAAAAACATTTTATTAATCAGTAAATGAAATAAACAAAACAACTTAACCGGTGGGCAGCAAAGGCTTCAGGGTGGGCCCAGGCCAAAATAATAAACCAAACTCCAACTAGCTCGCCTTAAGAACTAACTAAAGAAAGAAAGAGAACCCAAACACAGAAAGGCTAACCTCCCTACATACTTAATAAACAGGAGAAAAGAGGGGACAAAGAAAATGGCAGCCCACCCCTACGGCTGCGTGCTCTAACGCCATTTCAGAAGTGACTAACTGCAGAGTTGGGAGCGGAGGAGGGATGACCGTCAGGCTGGCTCGACTGCTCCTCCTTCTCAGCCGTGGCGCGTCCAATCAGCAGCCGACATCCAGGACCGCAACTGCAAGGGGTCATCCAATCTCTCACACACAGACACAGACACACACACACACACAGACACAAAGATAGAGGCACCAAGACCCACCTGTGGGTCATAACACCCCCTCCCTTAAGAACTAAACCCTATTAACATACCTACAAATAAAACTAAACAAGAAAAACCTCACTTCCCCCGAAATAAGAATTCCGCAGCTAGTCCACATGATAATGCATCTGCCAACACATTATCAACCCCCCTTCCTGTGGCAAATCTGGAGATTGAAGTCTTGTAAGAGCAGAGACCACCACATCTTCGAGGGCATTATGGTCTGTAAAAACCTGACCCCAAACATCAAGATGGGCACTGTCAGAAGGAGAGCCAAAGCTTCTTTCTGAACTTCCCAATATTGACTCTGTGTGCGTGCTGCTTACTTGTGGCATGTCCCTCTACTTTATGTCATGGTGCAAAACTGACATACGGCGGGGGTGGTCAGAAAACAATAGTGGGTGGCCCTCAATTAATTTAACAATATCATGACGGGCTGATGCAGGCAAATGGGACAAAAACAAGCTTAAATTATTCATAATTTCAGAGTTTCCCAGGCGCGCCGAAGGAACACCGATTTTTTTTTTTTTTTTTTTCAATGAGCCCTCCCTCCGCCAATGGGCACGGAGGGGGCGGAGCCCCAGGCGACACATTTTTCCGAGCAACGTAACGCCCGGTTCACACTGGACGGGGAAGCGCCACGAAGCGCCGCGAAGCGCCGCGGAGCGCTTCCATTCGGCGCCCATGTTAATCAATGTGGTGGTTCACAGTAGACGCGAACAGGCACGCGGCTCGCGGCATGCATTTGTTGTTTCGGCGTCTGCTCTATTTCGTGCGTGAGCCGCGAGCGATCCTCGTCTACAGTACAGGACGTCGCTCAATAAAAACGAGAAAATCTGGTGAATTTTCAAAATAAACTCATTTCAAAAGAAAAACCGAATGACAAATTCGATCATATATCATATTTGTATGTTATATTTGTCAGTACATTGTATCAGAGTGCGAGAGAGATTAAACACACACACACACACACACACAGGAAGACTTGATCAAAATACGTCTGTTTGATCCTAGAGATGCCGGTCAATGATCATTATGAAAGAGGTCTTGTCTTGAGATGGACACCTGAGTGTGTGTTTCTATTTATTTACACACACACACACACACACACACAAAAGTAAGCTACGGGCTGGCTACGGGGCGAGGGGGGGCGATGATGAAAATGATTTTTTTTTTTTTTTTTTTTTTAAAGAAAAAAAAAAGAAGCTCAAGTGGGAGTGAAAAGAAGACTGCAGCTGAGCAGAAGCGCTTGTCGACCGTCGCGGAGCTGTTCGCGTCTGGTGTGAACCAGTTGGAGCCTCGCTCGCGAAATTCGTCGGCGCTCCGCTTCGCGGCGCTTCCGCTTCCATTGAAATGAATGGCACGAGCCGCGCGCCTGTTCGCGTCTGGTCTGAACCACTACATTCAGTGCCTTTACATGGCACTAGAGAAAATCTAATTATTGCCTTAGTCCGATTATGATCGGAGAACTCACGTGCGTGGAAACACCTTACTCCGATTATGATTGGAGTTTGAGAACTCCGATTGGAATCGGAGAACTCCGATTGAGACACCCAGATAATGCGATTGGAATTCAAATTTCTAGGCCATGTATACGCCTTAATCGGACTATTAACTGGACAATGCGAGTGCGCATGCGCCACGCCTCGCTCTCGCGACTCATGACCGCACAACTACGTCGTCTAACAAAACAGACGGCGCGAAACAACCTGGCAAACGCGAATAAGAATGTTGACATTTGGAGAGAGGATGAGACCGGGGCGATGCTTTCTCTTCTAAAAGAGATGGACATATTAAAATAACGCGCAACGGAGACCTTTTTAAAAAGGGTAGCGCAGCAAATGCAGGGCTCCGGCTTTGCGCACCCCTGAACAAATACGTATTCCTTCGTATTTATATTTCTACCTTTTCGTTCACATTTTTTGGAAGTAAGAAGAATTTTAACTTTGTAAATAAAAGCACAGCAAAGACATGTTTTTCTGATTTTTTTTTATTTTGGTAATTTCGCTGTTATTCTGCTGGAAACGGCGTGCAGTGGCACCAGCTTCCTCCACGGTCGGCACTTTAATGAGCGTGTGTATAACTGAAGACACCGTTCCTTTGCAAAACCTGTACACAAACTCTCCCACCAGTCTGCTCCAAACCCGAATCCAACAAGAACGAGAGTTTGGGGTCCGTAGCGACGGCACAAAGCGTAGCATCGAAGTGTTGTTGTAGCCCTCCAACAGCAAACAACGTTCTTGTCTGCCTTTTAAAATAACCAGGAGCACAAGAAATAGGGTACACCTTATCTGCAAAGCAAGTAACACGTACATTATGAACTATCGTTCCATATCACAATAGATTTAATATGTCAACCGAAAGCAGCTGACTATATATATATATATATATATATATATATATATATGTATATATATATATATATAAATATATATATACATATATATATACATATATTAATTAACCTCTGTCATTGAACTCCAAAACATACATGGTCAATATCCATATTATTATTATGTTGTTTTTTTTTAAATGCTCATACAAAACAAAAAAAAAGTGTGACATCTACATGTAGTGCATTATCTTCGCCAGCAAGCTTCTCATGTTACGACTGACCACATTGACCCATATTTTCCATATACTCACCTGAATCAGATGCCCTGCAGATCGCCTGCAAGGGCCCCGAGGGGTGACGCACAACCAGCACGTGACCTCTACCATGTGCTTCCACCCACGGAAGTGCCATAGGAGGACACGGCTTAAATAGTATGGCTTGTACACTAGAAGGCTGTATTATGGTGTACATAATATAAAAGTTCGGCCCAGTTCTGCTTGTATTGCAATGGTCTGTGTTCCTGAAGTTTCATTTTTCCCTTTTTCCCTTTTTATTTTTTACATCCATGTTTGTGATGGAATAGTATTGTGAATCGCTAGCTCGCATTGCATGCTGGGAAACAGCGTCACTCAAGGAAGTTTTGGCTTCGCTGACACGGTCCTGAAGGGAAGTGGGTTTTAGTGCACTGGAACGGGATGAATGTGTTCAATCAAGCAGTACAAACCTGATTAATTGTCTTAATACTTGACTTCAAATGGCCATATTGTTTAGGATTAGAATTAGATGACAACTTCTTCACAATATTTGCAACGATTCAATTTGACCAGCAGGTGTCAGTAGAGGACGAAATTTCATGTTGACTATTTCCTAATGGAAGTGCTCTCTTTACGTTGGATTTTTCTCATAATTATTTGAAGTGTAGGCCTGTAGTTGATGAGGAATCACGGTGTGCTAACGCTACTCAAACAGCTTAGATGAAAAAAAGGGAGTGTGATTTGGGTTTGTGGTACATTATGACAATCTTGGACTTGCAAGACTGAGGCGACGCTTCAATTCCCATCAATGTGTATTATATATGTGTTATTTAGCTCATCTATTCTACATTTTAAATAGATCACATTTGACATCTGACCCACTGAACACTTACTATTGAACATATTTTTAAACTATGGGCTATTTAGTCTTGTTTTAGGATATAATATAATTCATTGCACAAACTGTCAGGCTAAGTATAAGAGCTATAGTCTACTACAATCAGTCGTGCCAAAAAAGAGACATTGTCTTTATTTTTCATTTTCATTTTATTGTGTCAGCATTGAACCATACAAGCATGTAGTGTTGTCCAACAAAAATGCATGGCGAATCAAATCCCAAACAATCTATGAAACAATGAACACGTTTCCATTGCACTTCATTTTATTGAGCACTAGATGACCTCCTCGAGCACTGTGTCATTGAAGCCTCGAGTAATGAACCATTTTTTGAAACAAGTGTTGAAGCTTCAACAAAGCCTCCATCGGCCATCACTACCTACGGCTGCGTGCTCTAACACCATTTCAGAAGTGACTAACTGCAGAGTTGGGAGCGGAGGAGGGATGACCGTCAGGCTGGCTCGACTGCTCCTCCTTCTCAGCCGTGGCGCGTCCAATCAGCAGCCGACATCCAGGACCGCACCTGCAAGGCGTCATCCACTGTCAGACACGCACACACACACAAAGATAGAGGCACCTAGACCCACCCGTGGGTCATAACACTCCGTGTGGATCTTTTCACTCTGGCATTGAAAGGGGGTGCTAGCGCTAGCCGTTTGCTAAGCTATGTACAGACAGCACCACCGCTTGCCGAACCACATAGTCACACCGTTTATATACAACAACTCGTCATCAATATCTCTAAAGTAGAAGTCAAGAACTTTTTTCAAAAACGATAACTAACTCAAACTTTTTTGTGTGTTTATAAAAACAAACTAAAACAAACTTAAATTGAAGTCATATTTCACTTTGTTTACGTCTGTCAAATGAATATTTGCCCAGGAAAATCTTTTAGTTTTACGCAGCAGCACCTAAATGCACCTCGCGTTCTGTGACGTCACCCCTCTTTCACAGCAGTATGTTGACGAGCGACTCGCGGCGGGAAAGTCCGATATGCCACAGTAGTGAACATGTTTATTGAGACTGGGAAGTAGACACGACAGTTTGACTCAGTTGACTCAAATATCCTGTGGCGATGAGAGTGGTTATGGCTATCTGATAAAGCAAGATTTAATATTGGGAATTTAACAAAATGAAAAGGAACCGACAACGCCACCCTGGGAATTTCACCCAGGGAGTTCTACTAAACACAAAAGTAATAATTAGGCACACAGGTAAGTTCTACGAGGAAGGAGTAGGAGACGTGGTTCAGAATGTTTAAAATATGAAACCAACTTTTATTCAACATTTAAAAATAAAAGGAACAAACAGACCAACACTTAAAACTAGCTACTGAGCTCCTTATTCTTGGTGTAGAAACTGAGGCTTACCGATGAGGGGGCCAAACGGGGGAGGAACCAAAGAAAACAAGGAACACCCCACTCACACGTGACACACCTGCAAAGAAAGTGAAGTGCAAAAAAAAAGAAGAAAACAACCACAATCCCGGGTCACAGCACGCGAAGGGGCCCACCACCCGGGACACCGCCACAACCAGCAGCTCTCAGCGACTACAAAAGAAAAGATAAACAGTTGGTTACTAAAAGTTCCCTAAAATCTGTCACATGTACTGAAATAGCAAGAAAAACAAACAAACAATGCAATTACACACACACACACACACACACACACACACACACACACACACACACACACACACACACACACACACACACACACACACACACACACACACACACGTTCCCACCAACCACGCACACGCATACACGCACACACACCACTGTGGCTGGACCGGCGACTTGATAGTGTAACTGTTGTGTCGTAGACAGTAAATAAGTACGAGTAGTCGGGCGAATTCAGGAACACGTTTTTACTTAGTTTTCTTCTCAGGCTATTCACCAGCACAGTCTATATGTTAGATTGCCACCTCAAGGTGGAACACTGTCAATGCAGGCAAATACCACATATCCCCCTTTTTAAGAAAAACAAAGGATATCCATTATGGAACTCAAAGTTAATTTACCCATGCCCATATTACTTAACACGTTAAGTATAAACTGAAATTACACATTCACCTTTTTGCAATAGGGGAACTAAACAACTGTAACGTATTGCATTTATTTTTCTTTTAGTAAACTTGCTGGGCAAACTGGTTGAATGTGAGAAACAGAAATTGAAGAATATAGATTTATGCAAAATATTTAACAGAATGAAAACCACAGTACCAATCAGATAAACATTTCACACTCTCCCCCCAAACCTGCTAGGTTTCAAAATCACCCAACCAAACAGGCGGACGAATCTGCCTGCGACACCTCTGGGACCTGGCAGGTAGTTCAACAGGTGGAAGTGTCTGAGGGGGTACATAAATGTCCTCGGCCCGGACACCATCATTGTCTGAGGGGCCCGCACAAAAAGGAAAATTAGCACGAGACAGGTGTATGGCATTCCATACTTTCCCATCAGAAAGTTCAAAGGTTGCAGGACCTCTCTGAGCAACCACCTGCAGGGGCCTTGTGTATCGAGAGTGTCCTTTCTTTATGATTCCAGGCTTTTTTACCCTGACATAGGACCCACACTGGAACTGGGGAGACTGTGCTCCTCGATGCTTATCGGTGTAGTGCTTGACTTTAGCTTGTTTCAGAACCACCCGGTCTTTCAACCCAGCACGGTGAAGAGTAACAGGAGGAGAAGAAAAGTCCCTAATGTTCAACTTAGTGCGGAACGGGCGTCCATGAAGCAGTTCAGCAGGAGAGATTTGAGTCAGGGCGTGAGGAGTGGCACGATATGTAAAAAGGAAATTGGAAACAAAAGATTTCCAAGGTTGACCTTCTATGTCAGCAGTTTGTAAACAGTCCTTCAGAACCCTGTTCCATCTCTCTACTTCACCATTGCTTTGTGGGTAATAGATGGAACTGCGGCGGTGTGTAATGTCCCGAGCTGCTAGGAAAGCCTCAAACTCGGCAGACACAAATGAAGGGCCGTTTGTCAGTCACCAACTCCATTGGATTACCTTCTCGACTGAAGACGGTAGACAGAAATTAAATTACAGTAGCAGATGAAACATTGGATGTGAATGCAACCTCGGGCCATTTGCTGTAATAATCCACCAAGGTAATAGCAAAACGGCAGTCTGGCGGAGCAGAGTGGAATGGGCCCACAATATCCATGGCCAGCTTCTCCCAGGCCGCATTGGGCAACGGCACTGGTTGCAGTGGGGCAGCTCGAGTTATTGCTGTCTTGTCATGCTGGGAACAAGTAGTGCAGGATCGAATGGCAGCTTCAACATCAGTGTCCATACCAGGCCAACAATAAAGCTCTCTCAGTCTTTGCTTAGTCCTGACCATACCTTGGTGCGTATCATGGGCTAACTGAATGAGGCGTGGTCGCAAAGCCCAGGGAATCACAACTGTATGAGGACCTCTCACCAAAACCCCTTCCAGCTCAGCCAGTTCAGTCTGTATTCTGTAAAAGGGCAGCAGGGCAGGATCCAAGCCTTTGGCTGCACGGGGCCAGCCATTTCTGAGATGCATGAGCACTTTCTGCAGAACTGGGCAATCTTGGTAGGCGTTATGTAGCTGGTCAGTAGTAACAGCTGTCAGTTCCACAGTCACCATCGCAATTTCGTCCTCCTCCAACTCCTGCGGTTCAGAAGATGGCAGGGGTAGACGTGACAAACAATATGCTACAACGTTTTCTCGACCAGGCTTGTACTCCACAGTGTAGTTGAAGCACATTAGACGAGCAGACCATATTGAAATCCTCATACCTGCTCTTCTGAAGCCTTTTGTGGACAGCAGGGTGGTGAGAGGGCTATGGTCCGTTCGCAGGGTGAAATGCCTTCCCCAGAGGTATGTGCGCCAGCGTTCAGCCGACCACACACACGCCAGAGCCTCTTTTTCTATAATGGAATACTTTCTCTCGCACTCTGTGAGAGACCTGGATGCAAATGCGATAGTTTTTTCACAGTCACCATGCAGCTGAGTTAACACTGCACCTATCCCGTAGTCACAGGCATCTGTAGTGACCAGAGTTGGGAGAGCAGGGTCGAACAGTGTCAGTGCAGGACTTGAAGCAATCAATTCTTTTACACGAGAAAAAGCTACTTGGGCAGCATCAGTCCACGTAAATCCAGAATTCCCTCTGAGCAGCGCACGAAGAGGTTCCACAACAGAGGCATAACAGGGGATGAACTTGGAATACCAACCGGTGAGGCCCAGGAAGGACTGTAGGGCTGTAGCACCACGCGGAGGTGGAGCCTCTGTAATGGCAGTGACATGATCTGGGTTTGGACGGATGCCTGAAGCGGAAACAACGTGGCCCAAAAATGAAAGTTCATTTTGTCTGAACAAGCACTTCTCAGCATTCAGTTTTAGTCCACGGTCATTCAGTCGTTGCATCACAGCTTGAAGTCGAATCTCATGCAGTGTAGGGGTGTCAGCATACACAATTATGTCATCCAAGTAACACTGCACACCCTCCAAACCTGCGAGAATCTGAGACATCATCCTCTGAAATGCACTTGGGGCAGATGCCAGACCAAAAGGCACTTTCGTAAATCGAAAAAGTCCCTCATGAGTAATGAAAGCAGTGAGGTCCCGACTCTCTAGGTGAAGAGGTACTTGGTGATAGGCATTTTGAAGATCAATAGAGGAAAAGATCTTTGCTCCACGAAGCTCATGGAACACTTCCTCTATATGTGGCAGTGGGTGGCTGTCGATTACGACGGACTTGTTGGGCTCACGCAAATCTGGACATATCCTGAGCCGGCCTGACTTTCGGTTCACCACCACAATTGATGACACCCACGGGGAGGAGTCGATTCGCTCAATAACACCATCCTGCTCAAGTCTTTTTAATTCCTGAGACACTGCATCACGTATGGCAAATGGCAGGCGACGTAACTTCTGCTGCACAGGCTGTATATCTGGTTTCACCATCACTTTATGTACAAATCCAGAAACTGTTCCAGTGCCTGATTTTCCTGCCACAGCAACTGTGTACTGCACTGAGATAGCAGGAGCTTTAGTAGTAACGATGCCATCCCTTATCTCGAGTTGAAGAGCATTAAAAAGATCCATGCCTAAAATCGGTGTGCCTCTTGGAACAATATGAATGTACTCAGATGTGCTTTTTGTCATGAACTTTACTAAAAGTTCCAAACAACCAAGAACAGAAATTGGTTCCCTTGTGTAAGTAGCCAGATTTCTTCTGGGACTCAGGAGAGGTGTATGGCTAAAATGGGTTTTATACAGGTGCTCTGGAAGAATGGAAACACCTGAGCCAGTATCCACAATCAGGTCAACAGTAACTGGAGAGCCAACAGCAGCCATCAAGGAAACTGTGCATGACAACTTACTGCTTCTTGTATTAGTGTCATTCTCGTCCACCAGCAGCACTGTGACATTTTCACCAGAAACTTCTCCCACGCTGCTAGAAGCATCTCACCCTGGATAAATGTCCATGCTTAGTGCACAGTCTGCAAGTAGCTGATTTAGCTGGGCACTTGGGGTGATTTGCAACATGTGATGACGAACCACATCTGTAGCAAGTCTTACCAGCAACCTTCTGTCCAACACAGAGAGTAGCAGCTGCCGTCTGTGGCGGCTTGCAATGATAGCTGGAATACCTTTGCTGCTTCTGTCTCCCGCCACGAAAAGTAGTTCCACGGACAACGCCGACGACAGACTCCGCTCCTCCACCTGAGGAAGCGATCGTCTTTGCTTCAGCAGCAGCATTCTCGATCTGGGCAGAAATCCTCAGTGCCTTATCCAGGGTTAACGTATCCTCCAGCAACAGGCGTTCTCTGATCCGTGCATTTGACGTCTTCTCCACAATCTGGTCCCGAATCATGTCTTCAGATAAAGCGCCGAACTCACATGTCGTAACGAGCTCCCGAAGAGTCGCTGCGTACTGAGCCGTAGATTCGCCGGCACGTTGGGCTCTCTGGCGAAACTTATTCCGCTCCGCGACAACATTCAATTTCGGCACAAAAAAATCCTTCAAAGCTTTCAGTGCATCATCGTATGAATCACCGATCGCTGGCAGCGTGTAGAAAATGCGCTGTGCTTCCGCGCCGACCGTGTGAATTAGCAGTGCAAGTTTTATCTTGTCTTCGATTCTGTCGGCCAGAGTTAGCACGTAGTTGTCAAACATGCGAAGCCACGTCTCAAAGGGTACCGTAGGCTCACCCGGGTTTTGCAAAAACGCCGGAGGTGGCAAAATCCCATACAGAGCCATCCTCGTCGCCAATATGTTGTGTCGTAGACAGTAAATAAGTACGAGTAGTCGGGCGAATTCAGGAACACGTTTTTACTTAGTTTTCTTCTCAGGCTATTCACCAGCACAGTCTATATGTTAGATTGCCACCTCAAGGTGGAACACTGTCAATGCAGGCAAATACCACAGTAACGTCTGCTGTCTGAGGGTCAGCAGTGGCGACGTAAGCAAACAAAGAAAAACACAACGAGAACGGAAAAACAACAAGTAAAACCAAGGCGGGACGGAAGCAACATGCACCGTCCACCGTCTGTACGGGGCGGCTAGCACAATCAAGTGCGGGCGAAGCGGCAGTGTTCCTGCACTTATCTTATAGGACCGAGTTTTGGGCCACAGGTCTTGATCACCAAGCGTCCTCCAGGTGAGGAGAACAACGAGGAGGCTCTGCGCAGCTTTGTGCTCGCAGGCGGCTGTAGGGTGCCGGTGAGGTGTTCAGGAAGCACTGTAAAAAGAACGGACAGGTGAGGTACTACGTACCTATGCTAATAAGCCATAATAATTTAAATGCTAAAATGTCCGCACCTGATCCTCTTACAACTCGGGCACACAAAGTGGATGTTCAGTGTCCCATTGACCACGATGGATCCCCAAAAAAAGATTTTAAGAAAAATGGGAAATGAAGCCACTGAGAGCTAAAACAACATGCAAACAATGCCACAGTGCAGCTTTTCTCAAACGGGTCAATTTTGAAATCATTTTAATCAACTCTGTCTTCATTGATCAGAAGGTTTTTGCAGATTTGGAATTAAAAAAATTTAACTGCAGGAATCATAAAATCGTCTCATCAGTGACGTTTATAGAGCCATTAAAAAATGTAATATGTGCTGAACAGACAAACGGAGGTGTAAGAGGCCTGCGTGACCAGCAGGGGGCAGCAGAGGACCGACAGCCGCAAGTTCCTCCTCAGAGAGGCCTGAGAAGGTTCTGCACCTTCAGCTCCTCCAGGAGGTCCTCAGCAAAGTGTCAGAGTTTGTTGGTTTTTTACCTCGGTCGGCAGAGTCACAGTATGAAACTTGTAGCCAGGGGGCGCTGCAGCTCACTCAACACCTACAAGGTTTGAAAAGGAAATTGAGTGGAATTCATCTGGAATGAAAAGAAAAGCACAACTACAGCAGAAAAACTGAACACAAAGACGCACAAAGTTTGAACTACACACTGATTTTCTTCTTCTGTTGATTCAAATGAATTTGACAGAAATAATATCTGAAAAAATAGAAACCAAATGTTAAATTTCGACATTTAAAAAATGGACAGATTCATTTACACCCAGTAAGATAAGAAGATATTTAGCTCTCAGCCAATTCGAGCTGCTGCTCCTGTGTGTGTGTGTGTGTGTGTGTGCGTGTGTGTGTGTGGATGTGGTGGTGTGTGTGGATGTGGTGGTGTGTGTACCTGAATGTGGGAGTGGGTGTGTTTAAGTACGTCACTGGAAGTAGGCTGCCAATTAGTGCGGCCTCCGAGGCCGCAACCGCCCCACGCCAGCGACAAGCCCGGGGGGGGGGGGGCCCGGACACGGCACACCCGCCGCAATGCCGGCCAGGAAGAGGCCCGAAGCAGCAGGCCCCCGGACCGGAGGGCACCCGCCCCACGAGGAGCCAGGGCAAGATGACAGGGAGGCAGATACCCCAAGGAGAAGGGACACCACCCAGGGCGAACAGACAGCAGAGCCCGGCCCCCGGACGGGGGCCCCCCAGGGCAAGCGAGACCAGACTCATCCCCATGACAGGACCCAGCCCCTTCACCCACCAGGAGGATTGGTACCCAAGGCAGGCCCGGGCACCCAGATGCCCCCCCCCTACGGACCCAGTATGGCGCATCGCCGCAAGTGGCGAGGTCCCCATAGGCCCAGCCGGTCTCGCACCCCAGGGGCACCGGACTGCACAGGGCCCATCCAGAGTGGGAAAGATGCCGGATCCCGCCCCTGCTAGCAGGCCGACCCCACTGTGTGCAGGGGTGTCAGTGTGTGTTTATGTGCACTTGCTGGTGTGTTGAACTATGGTGCGTTTAAAATGGAAGGGTGGTAAGGCCCTGGGGCAACCACACTGCTGCTGAGCAGGGCGGCGGCCGCAGTGCACGAACCACCCCCCCAGGCCCTAAGTGTCTATAATGCTATTAAGATTGGAGAGGGTCTTAAGGCCAGAAGGCCGGGCAGCGACCACCCAAGACACAAATCCCCCGAAACAGAAGAAAATAAATTAATTAATTAAAAATTTAGGGAAAAAAAATAAATTAAAAAAAAAAAAAAAAAAACACCTATTATGTGACCAGGGGGGACTCCCGGTCAGGGCGCCCCCTGAGCGACATCGGGGCCGGGGACACCACAGGGATCCAGGAGCCAAAGGGGGCCCGCCCCTCACCGCACCGCACCACCCGGGCACACAGGAGCGGTAGCCGGCGAACGCGCAGCCCCACCCCAGGCATGCGACCCCACCGTGTACGATCCAGCGCCAGTCCCCAGACACAGGGACGGACCAGCCCCCCCACCAACAAGGGAGCCCACAGACCAGAGCCAGGGACCCCCCCCCCCCTCCCCCAGAGCACCACCCCCGGAGCACCACCCACCAACCACCAGGCCCAGCCCCCCGCGTGGTAGACATCCCCCGCTGGGGCACCCAACCCCCGACCCCCCACCAACCCGCAAAGCAGCCCAACCCCCCACGCCCAACCCCCCCCCCCCCCCCCCCCCCCCCCCAGACCGCACCCGGCCCGCGGCAGCACGACCACCGCTGCCCACATCAACCAGCAGCCTCAGCTATTGATTGATTACTAGTTAGTTATAGGATGAAGCAGACATTCCTACCAAGGAGGTGTGGTCTAACAGTAAGTTCCTATATTGTGCAATGTGCAGGTGTTGTTTTGTTTTCCAGTTTGTGAGGATTGTTTTCTTAGCGATAGATAAGGAGGTGATCAGCATGCGAGATTCTGCCTTATCTGATGTGATATCACTGAGGTCCCCTATGAGACAAAAAGAAGGAGTGGCTGTGATGTTGTAACCAACCTGTGCTGATAGATCATTGCATACTACGTGCCAGAATTTATTTACTGGTGGGCAATGCCATACAGCGTGTAGGTAATTATCTGGGACATTAACTGTGCAGTGTGAGCAGGTCTGAGAGGCGGTCATGCCCATCTGAAACATCCGCTGTCCAGTGTAGTGGATCCTGTGGAGTACTTTAAAATGTATTAATTGTAGAATAGGTTGTTTTATCAGTGAAAAGGTGTTCAGGCAGATTGTTCTCCAGAAATTAGAGTGAGGCTGGAGAGACAGGTCTCTTTCCCACTTAACAATTGGGATAGAAATCGTGCGATCTGTATTTGTAAGAAACTCACTCCAATAGAACTGCACTCGTCCTTCTCTCACATTACATTGGATCACAATGACCAAACAACACAACAGTCCCATGTTCTGACCCGTTTCCACTGTGGCCTGTTGGCTCATCTGGTCCAAAGTCTGGATCATCAGTGTCCAGGTTCATGGAATCTGTCAGAGTGCCGCCGTCCTGTGATGTAATGATAGAGAATCACTCTATTTATACTAATGTGCAGAACCACTGAAGTGTGGAAGCAGACAGTTACCATAATCCAAATGAAAAAGCAACAGCAGAAATGCTTTTTCATTTTAAGAACGTGGCTGCATTATTTGACTCATAATTAAAATGGTTAATAAATAATCCAAACTGCATTTTCATTTTCTTATTCATGACTGCTCATTCTTGTACTTAATTCAAATGAAGGAAAACACATTTGAGATTTAATTTTCAAAACATGCACCAGCAAAGAGTGACCAAAATTCAATATGAAATGTAAAATTCAAAAATGAAAAAGCAATAGCAGAATGCTTTTTCATTTTAAGAACGAAGCTGCATTATTTGACTCATAATTAAAATCATTAATAAATATTGCTATATGCATTTTCATTTTCTTATTCGTGTCGCACCTTTTATGACACAATCAAAAAGAAAACTGAGGGCATTGCTTTTTAATTTTCATGGTCCTGCCCTGCACAAGAGTTACCACAACTCGAAAACCAAATCGCAATCTCAAAGTAAGCGCGCGGCGCAGGAAAGTGACGTCAGCAGCTCTCCACCTCCGCTGTGGGTATGGCGGTATGACGCCAAGTGTCATTTGCCTCCTGTTATGTGTAAATTCTAATGTTTGTGAATTTAATAAAGATATATATACATATATATATATATATATATATATATATATATATATATATATATATATATATATATATATATACATATATATATTTTTTTTTTATTTAAAAAGAAAAGAAAAGAAAAAAAAGGTATGGCGGTATGACACCACTTTGCCATCGTTACTTCTTTCACGTCATTGAAGTTGCCGGTAATCGAGATTTAAATCGGCGAAAAACGTGGACCACTGACAGATCTCGCACCAGCATCTGCCACCAGTCGACGGATTGATCTGTTGCTTTGCATCCTTCGTCGGATGGACTGGTGGCCGACGCCGAACGGAAGCAATGATCCGTTGCATCGCATCCTGCGACGGATGGACTGGTGGCCGACGCCGAACAGCTGTTACTCCACCCATGTAACAAATAGCTTTAGCTTTGATGTTGTGCTGGTGCATCAAGGTGTTCCATAACTGACAACAGGTTGGCTTGGGCAACCTTGTTTGCGTCCGTATCTGGGACGGCAGAATACCTGCTCAACTCGGTCCCGAGCATCAGATTCAGATACACTATTCAACTCCACCTGGGAAGCTAAATCCAGCAGGGTTTGAACAATTGTGTCAATGTGCGCCATGCTCAAATCTGTCCGACCAACGAGATCCGTCAGTGGTCCACGTTTTTCGGCGATTTAAATCTCGTTTACCGGCAACTTCAATGACGTGAAAAGTAACGATGGCAAAGTGGTGTCATACCGCTATACTTTTTTTTTTTTTTTTAAATATACAGTATATATATACATTTATTAAATTCACAAACATTAGAATTTACACATAACAGGAGGCAAATGACACTTGGCGTCATACCGCCATACCCACAGCGGAGGTGGAGAGCTGCTGACATCACTTTCCTGCGCCGCGCACTTACTTTGAGATTGCGATTTCGTTTTCGAGTTGTGGTAACTCTTGTGCAGGGCAGGACCATGAAAATTAAAAAGCAATGCCCTCAGTTTTCTTTTTGATTGTGTCATAAAAGGTGCGACACGAATAAGAAAATGAAAATGCATTTAGGAATATTTATTAATGATTTTAATTATGAGTCAAATAATGCAGCTTCGTTCTTAAAATGAAAAAGCTGTTATTATATTCTTATTTTAATTTGGATTATGGTAACTGCTTCCATAAAAAACAAATACATCCATAAATATATACAATGTGAGAATTGTTTCTTGCAAGAGCTGTACTTCAACCCATGACCATCGATAAAAGTGTACACATCTAATCGTAAACAATCTGCTGCAACCTGAATTTCCACTTCTGTGTCTATAAACCAGTCACAGCTTGACTGATGGCTCTGAAGAAGCAGTTTCCATCAGCCTCTACATTCTCATTTGTACACGGCGAACCTAATGGGCCATTGCAATCAGAAATTGGAAAACTCGCACGGTCCAAATGAATCTTCAAGTTTTTGCAAAGGTCTAAACAAACATCAACATCAAGGGGAGAGAAGTTACACTCTTCATTGGTCACAGCACTGACAAACTCTACGTCAGAATTATCCATGTCAAAGTGAGGAGTTTTGCTCTTCTGAAGTGACTCACTGTTGCCAGCTGGTGCTGGAATTTTAAACCGTGACCGGTTTCGCCTTGATGAAAAGAACCATGCAGAACCTTGGCTAATCTAATACCAGTGCCATGATCTGCCACTGCATCTTCACTAGTACTAACTGATGATGGATCACAAATCACATGTGCGAGGCGTAGAACGAGCGGAGCAGTCAGAGGCAACAGAAGAAGAAAGAAAAGCCTCCTTAGCTTAGTTGATCTTCTGTGTTGCCTCCTGGACGGTGCTGGCCTCCTCTGGCTTGGTGCTGGAAACCACGGGAGCCACAGGAACCACGGGCACAGCTCTGGTCATCTGTGGCGTCGCCTCCACCTGATTAAAATAAGAAAGATGTGATTTTATGCCAATAAACATAGAAAGGAAAACACTAGGCTTTACACGATCACGATTTTTGTGCCGATCACCGATCAGTGAGTTTAAATAAACCGATCACCGATCACCGATCCAATCACGTTAGGGGCAATAAATACTTGTTTCTGTACACCCCTTGCCTTCTCACGAGCACCGTCTAAAGTTGTTTGCTTTAGCATCCGTTTCAGAGTTTGCTTTTCTTTTTCCGCGTGTTTCTTGAACTCGACATGCTCCTCCGTGTGTATCTTTTCCAAGCGCCTGATTAAATTTGTGGTGTTGAAGTTTTTGCCAAAGTTGCCCCGCTAGGTACTGTAGCGTTGCATATATTGCAGATAGCTTGTGCTATGTCTGTTTCTCTCACTTTGAAAAACTTCCACACCCCCGACACGTTTGTTTGTGTCGCCCATGGATGTTGCTGTCGTGAAGATTCAAAGAAACTTTATTTTCCGTCACATAGCGACAGTACTCAAAACAGGAAGAGGCACGAAGACGAAAATGAAGGTTTTTGAATCATGAATCATTAGCTCTCGGATACAAACAAATAAACATGTCGATGCTGTGAAACTACTTTGGAGGAAATGAGACAGGTTAAAAATGTTTCAACACGACCATGACGTCATTGATCGGTGATTCATGACATGACGCCCGATCATGAACGTTTCTAAAAATGCCAAATATCGGCCGATCCGATACAGCCGATAAGATCGGTGTAAAGCCTAGAAAACACACACAGGTGATGAAGTGGAAATGAATAAGTACAAACCTGCTGCACTGCTGTGACATTGCTGGAGGCAGACTCAGTCATGTGGACAGTTGAACGTGTTGCCCACACCTGCAAATACAAGGACACAAAGTAACGTTTAAAGAACTGCATTTATTGTCCTATCACAAAGATGCACACAATGAAATACACATATCCCAAATACCAACATGTCACTTGTTTGTTTTGGTTTTTGAGGCAACGCGTGCTGATCGATGTCTCAGGCTGGACATCTGGAAGAACATAAAGAAATTAATTCATAAACAAAGTAACACACTAATTAAACTGTACATGTACTGTACATATGTGATCTTGTGTTGATAATAGGGGTGGGGCGATACGGCTAACCCACGATTCGATACTGTGACGATATTTGGCCCACGATAATGACAAATCACGACACACGATATCTTCGATATCTTCGAAATTTTGCAGACGATATGTGACTGAAAAAGAAAAAAATACCCATAAAAAGGAAAATGCCTGTGATCTTGCATTTATTCCAAAACTTTGTATAATGTACAAACAAACGTGCACTGCACAAGCAAACATATTAATGAACATTAATAACTTTCATGTAAACAAGGACAGTGCTTTCTGGTAATGTAAAGTCAGTAGCAACTTGTTTTATCTCAACTTGGGGACTTGGGATATACAAACCGACGGGAAGATGAAAAAGCGAAAAAAAATCCTTTCACTGCCCCGATTCTGAAAATCAATAAAAAATTATGCAGACAAAATAAATAAATAAATAACCGCGTCCCCAAAATATACGGGACAAAGTGAAGTGCGTCCCCCATCAGTTCATTACGGGACAGGCTTTTTAGTTGCCAAATATGGGACAATCGCGTATTTTACGGGAGGGTTGGCAACCCTATCTAGACCACAGACGGAAATTAAATGAGGTTTTGTCATTTTCCATAAAAAACGGGACAAATTGTGTCCCGGGAGAGATCTTATCTTTCCCGGGACAGGTGGTGAAAAAAGAGAACAATTCTGGGAAAAACGGGACGGGTGATAGCGAACGAGGCAGCTCTGCAGATTCGTAGTGTTGCCATTGTATTTTACCTTCGCAAAACAGTTGTTGCAGATTGCATATTCTTTATGAAGTTTCCTCCCGTCATCCGTCTCGTAAAAGCCAAAGTGGGTCCACACTTTCGAGCGGTAACTTGCGGGTGGGTCTTTGATTTGTTTTCCGTTGTTGGTATTTTCCGCCGTTCTTGCATGTGCTCTTCCGTTGTTAACTCGTCTTATTCACCGGCCGCTGCTTACGCCTACTTGACTCTTACGGGATGAGCGCCCCCACAAACAGGACAGGAGAGATTAAGCCTTTAGCCTCACTGAACCACACGGGATTGGACGGGATGTCTGTGTGAAATGCAGTCTCAACAGCTGTTGGTACTGTCTATAAAAAAAAGAAGAGAGGAAATCAGAGTCAACTTAGGATAAGTGTTCATTTTTAAAATAAAAAGTTGCACTGTTTGAAAAATACACGAATGGGGGAAAAAAAAAAAAGAGGGATGAACAGGTTACCTCAACCTCCTGTCCAACAAGAGTCCATTCAGGAGCAGGTCCATACACTGGCATGTGGACAGGACCTGTCACAACCACTCTGGGAGACACCCTGGGCGATGATTGGTTGTGGCACAACACCCCTGGCCTAGGTGAAGGGGGTGCGAGCTGATGGAGCACTGCAGCATGCAGACGCTCCACCAAAATCAGTCCTGAGGTGCACCTAAACAGAAAACAACATGTTAACACATATTTGTCATATCAAATGAAGAGCAAGTAAGGCTGAAGAAGGCAAAACTTACACCATCATAACACCACCATGTACAGCTGACGAAGGGGGAGGTGATCGGCCATATACACAAATGTTACACCTGGAAGAAGTGTCACATAATCAATTATGTAATCACACAATTCTAAGAAATATCTGTTAGCACAGTGTCACTGAAGAGAAAAAAATACAACAAAAATATGTATTTTACACACCCATGCGTGCAGCAACACGATGATATACTTGACGTAGCGCTGTTTGTAGTTCTGGCTTGACAGTCAGGCGAGGTGGAAAGTCAAGCACAAACACCTACAAAATAGTTGTATATAAAAAAAAAAACCCAAACAAACATAAAAATGCAAAATAAATTCATGAATATTCTTGTTATTGAACTATGGATCATGGAATTACTTGATATTGATAAAACAAAGTGGCGATGACATTCATGTGTTCAAATTTGTTTGTCACAGCAGATAAACAAACCTTGGGCCAGCGGTCCAACACAGTTGCCAGTAGCGCAGCAAAATCCTGGGCGGAGTCTGTTACAAGCCTGTGTTCAAGGTTGTTGCCCGGGGCGAGAACACAAAACCATCCACAAGTGGACAGAGATGTGAGTCTCCCACCACCAGAACAAAAACATAAAGAAACTCGTGGCTTGACAAAATCACGACCCATACCTTCTTGTCTGGTTGCTGGGCCTTAAGAACGAACTTGCACTGTTTTGTCAGTCAGGAGCAAAACGGGCCATCTTCGCACCCAGGTCGCTGACCAGTACCGCGCCCTGTGTAAATTGACAAAAAAGAAAAATCTAAATATGTTTTTGTAAGATTTATTTGGAATACAACATAACACAGGCAGAACATGAAATCATGAACGTGGAAGTACTCACGACGTTCAAAGTCCTTCCGAGGTGGAAAAGGTGTCCAATCCT
This sequence comes from Nelusetta ayraudi, assembly GCF_046127955.1. Lineage (NCBI taxonomy): Eukaryota > Metazoa > Chordata > Actinopteri > Tetraodontiformes > Monacanthidae > Nelusetta > Nelusetta ayraudi. The sequence continues at coordinate 796,564 of NW_027466078.1, forward strand.
GTTTTTGCTCCAGGCGTCGTTTCATGGCCAGAGAGCGACGGAATGCCTTGGTGTTCGGCATCTGAACAATGAAATGAAAGATTGTGTCATTTTCAATGAAGGACAATGATAACACAAGTTTACAGAAAAAAGTGATGTTTTCTCACACACAACATCAAAACACAGAAAGGTTTCTATACCTTTGCAGCTGGAGACGATGAGCTTAAATCAATAAAGCAAAAGAAAATGTGTATGTGTACTCTTGGACCCTAGCCCTAATGCCATACAAGTCTATGGGGTGAAATTTCAACTTTGTCCTACAGATATGGGGCCACTTGCTTTTTCATCAGGAGCCCCCAAGAAGAACCCACGCCAAATTTGGGGCTTCTAGTACTTGAGGAACCCTGAAACCCTAACCCTAGTTTCAGCCTTATTGTTAACCCTAATTCAATGCAAGTCTATGGGGTGAATTTTCAACTTTGTCCTAGAGACATGGGGCCACTTGCTTTTTCATCAGGAGCCCCCAAGAAGAGCCCACGCTAGATTTGGGGCTTCTAGCCAATGAGGAAAAATTTGGAGCAGACACGAAAGGGTTACAGCTGAGAAGGCACTTAAGATCCTCAAAGGACTGTTGCCACTCACTAGACCAAACAAATGGTTTCAATGGACTGGTTAATTCTTCTCTCGTGGCCGGCAGCTCCACTGCCTTAGTGCTGGAGATGCCCGCTCAGGGGCGCCGCCAGGAATTTTGGGCCCCCTTCAAAAAAACAAAAACAAATGGGCCTCCTTTGCGCAGCGCTTGTCAAAAGCTTCACATCACTCTAAAAATGCAGTATAGTTCAATAATTGTGCTTCAGTCCATCTTGACAGTGTCAATGTATTTTTTATTGTGAATTCTCCACTAAGCAAACTCTTAACATTTATGAATGATTCATGAAAAAAACACTTGATGTCTCTCGGACAAAGTTGAGCTTTGACCTTCATAGACTTGCACTGCATTAGGGTTTAGCGATAAGGCTGGAATTAGAGTGAGGGTTTCGGGGTTCCTCATGGGCTAGAAGCCCCAAATTTGGCGTGGGTGTGTCCAGGAGGATCCTGATGAACCTGAAAGTGGCTCCATGTCCCTAGGACAAAGTTGACCTTTGACCCTCATAGACTTGTATGGCATTAGGGTTATTGATAAGCGATACAAACCTGGTGAGTTTAAGACTTAGTGACTCTACGTACATGAATATATGGGGTACCCCGTCCTTACCTTGTTCCAACCTTCCCTCCACAAACCTGGCTGTCCAGTGCAGAAGTCAAAGTGAGAGAGAGAACAAAGAAGGAGGAGGGCCTGTGACACCGCTGCTGATTGGCTCGTTGGTCGGTTGAATGAGCCAATTCTAGAGCTCCCCTCGGTGTCCACACACTGCAAAATATATCTAAGAAATAAACACTTAAATTGAGAAAGAACAGGCTAGAAACAAGTCAAATTATCTGCCAATGCAGTAAGATATTTAGACTTGGTAAGATTTCTTAAAATAAGACGATATATATAGGCATTTGAAGAATGGAAAAACTCTTGAAATAAACAGTAAAGCACTCATTCCAAGGACTGTACTAAGTCAAATAAACTTGATACTAGCTTCTCAATTCTTTTTTCACGTTTGCTTCTTTCTTAATTTGAATGAAAAGATCTTAAAACCAGACCTACTAACAGTGCAATTCTTCTTAATTTAAGTGTTCACAATATTAGCTTTTTTTTCTCAAAATGAGACAAAGCATCCACCCCCCCTACGCCCATTCCCCCCCCCCAAAAAAATAATTCAGCAAACAGAATTAATATTGTCAACAACTATTTATTCACTTAAATTGCTGACAGTGCCTTCACTGCCTTGTAATAAAAACGTCACTAAGGCATTGCATCTTAAAACAACCTCAAGCAATCATTTCTAGAACGCAAGTAACAATTGTTACAATATTCACCGTCATCATTATTGAATATTGATTCAGATTCCCTGACACTCAGTTACACAAAAAAAAAAAAAAAAAAAAAGCATGGGGACAGCATATAGTGTTGATATATACTGATAACATGTTTGTTCCAACAGACTCCCACCCACCCTCAAGTTACAACTACCAGGGGAGTGTATCACTACCTATGCCTTGTACACAGCTCTACTCCCCAATAAAATCTTTCCATTCTGCCATGGTCTTTTTTGTATGTGGCTGTGGTGTCTCACTCATGGATAGTGTCCTGTAGCACTTCTGTCTGAATGACAGAGAGAAGGGTTGCCACACACTTTTGAATATGTGAGGTGCAGGGCATAGTAGTAACCCATCAGATGAAGCAGACCGTCACTCAAGTCTTCCTTGGCAAGCGTGGTGGCGGGAGTGGCTCCAAGACAGATGAGACAGCGGGTCCCATCAAACAGCAACACAGGGGTGCAGAAAGACCTCTTCTGCGAGTACATTGTGGGATCTTCTGTTGGCTAAAGAAAAAGAAGAAGGAAACGCCACATCCATGCATGGAACTATGAAGTGTTGAATGTGAGAAAATGCGAACAAACTTTCACCTGAATGACATGAAGCAGTGCCTCACTGGCATGTCCCAGCTTCTTCGGTGGTGGACTTGGTGAAGGAAAGAGTGTGGGGAGTGGCCTGAGCAGCGCGATGGAATATTCCACTGGAATAGAACAAATCAACTTTGAGTTTAAAGTTAGTCTTCCTAAAAATGAGTCTTATTAGGTTTGTGTTGATCACAAAAAAAAATCTTTTTTTTTCAGCATGAAGAGTATTACCATTCTGCATCTATTCATTCAGCGCAACATAAACCATCCTATGTTCAAGGAAACAGCTACACAGTCAATTAGAGACACAGCAAAATGACTCACCTACATCCAGCGTTATGCGTGGCTTCATCACTTCATTTTTTTTCCAAACACCATAAAATTACACATTGGTGCAGAAGTCTTCCCATCTCTTTTTTTAGTTCATCAATGAATTTTCTGTTGCCCTTATCCAGAATGCGCCGCAGCTCATTCATCGCCTATAATGCAAGTCAGTGTTAAAATCTGCAAAAATGCTTGCTTTTCATCACAAACCAAAACAAGTTAATCACTTACACGATAAAGATCCTTGACACATGGATATGCATCCAGGATCTTTGTTGGCCTTGTCCTGTTCTTTCAGAACATCACTATCAATGAAGGATCTTCTTGCTTGAAACTGCAGGTCAAGAATTTGGGAGACAGCATCTTGGTTGGGTTTTGGTTTCTTGTACAGCTCCTGCAGGATCTGATAATGTCTGGCCTGTGCTGTCAGACCATCTTTGGCTGATGAAATGGAGGAGACAAATCAGTAAATCAGTCAAATGGATGAAATTGTTTGGAGCATCAAAATATATCAAATGACAATTCAAATGTAAAAATGCCTGTGATATATCATGATATCCAAAACTATCAAAACATTGCCTAGCTTTCATACATTATCATTATTATTAAAATGGACATGTTTCTACTTATGTGAAGTGTGGCCATTATCAGAACTGCGCCCTGGTGTGTGACACAAAATAATTGTTGATCCACCAATTGAGTCTGCATCATGATCTTCTTCTTGGTCACTTGCTGAGAAGTCAATGTGATGCCTTTTCTTCTTGTGGCCCCTCTCTGGTGAATCTCTTGTGAAGATTCTTGTAAGTGCTCGCCTGTGGTAAATACAATTTCACTCATTGAAAGAACAAATAAAGATGGAAAGTGAACATGCACAGATAAAAAAAGTATCAGCCAAAAATAACCACACGCTTCAAAATCTAAGTGCGCAAAATAATATAATCACTTACATGTTTCATTGTTTTGTCTTAATCCTTCAGCATGGGATAATACTCCACTCGTCTTTGAGACATTGCAGTGACTTCATGCTTAGAAGGGTACCGGACCCCCTCTCCTTGCTGACTGGCTCTCAAGATAGAAATCATGCTGGTGACAGTGTTTCTCACCAGCCTGCGTCTCAGCTCTTTGAACATGACACATTTCCCCTCACTGGCAGTGCGGGCCATCTGGAAGTAGTGCTTACGAGCTTGTGAAGAGAGAGAGAGAGAGAGAGAGAGAGAGAGAGAGAGAGAGAGAGAGAGAGAGAGAGAGAGAGAGAGAGAGAGAGAGAATTTCGTGTATACAATATAATACAAAGTACTGTAAATACGGCAGGGATTGACAGAAAAAAAAAGATAACCTTAATCAACCGATGTAGTTTGTCCTACTGGACAGAGGCGACTGCCAATTACGTCACATACGGCAACTCTATAAACGTACCGCGATCTATCCATATATCACGTTCGAACGCGATGTAGAGGTATGTCCCAATGGAGTTGCCGTATCGGCAGTCACTTCTGCCCAGAACGATTCTGCACCCGGACTAATTCTGTACCTACACCTCGTTGACGGGGGGGGAAGCACGCTATCGCTATCGCGCTACACTAACTCGGCAAAGTTACGTGCCAACAAAGTTTCGTTGGGGGGGTGCGGTGTTGGGGGGTTATGACTGGCTTCACGCGGGCCGGACAGAGACACACAGCGGGCCGGATGTGGCCCGCGGGCCGGGGTTTGCCCATGTTTAGTATAGACAACATATTGTGGAGGAGCAGGAAGCTGTAGGGTCCTCTTTGGGCTGCTTTTCACCAAAGGAGTGGATGTCTGAGGACAGATTGGAGATGTTCCTCCTGGTGAAGACAGTTCCTGGCTTCATTCGGGGCAGCCTTGTCTGGTACGGTGGAATTCTCAGCCGAGAGGAAACCAGATCCAAAACATTATGAACAAGAGAGAAACAAAAGACACAATTAGGAAAAAAGAAAAAAAAAAGTGTTATGCTCGATGTTTTCAGAGCAAAGTAGGTAACCAATCACATCTACACTAATAAGGGCCCAAATCCGTTTCCTCCTGAGAAAGTGTTCTGGTCCAGGAAAAAGGTCTCTCAAATCATCACGACTGAGGGTGTGGAGCAAGACTTCATCGATGTTGGTAGCTATAAAGACAGTCCAATCAGTAACAAACCTTTTAGACTTAACAACTCATACATTTTTTCACTAATGAATTTAATTCAACTTGACAAGTCAAACCAAGTTTGTTTTGTGCCAATTTCTGTTATCAGAATTAATTGTAAATGCAATTCAGTTTAGACATTTTGTCTCAAATTTGTAAAATACTTCTTTTTGAAATCAGTGTCAGCATACAGTTATTTTAATTACTTAGCGGACCAATCAAAGTCATGGAAATTTTTTCATTTCATTCCATTGGCAATAAGCTTTAATTTTGTATTTGCATTTTTTTTAACTTTAGATTTACATTAAAAATGTTTCTGTGTAAAGTGCTGATGTTAAGTGTTTGCACGATAAATGTTATGGTGCTTTCGTTTATATGGCAGAATATTTAAATTAAAGTGTATGAAAGACTTCTTTTAAATTCATTATTGGCTTTTGCGTATACAACGTGATTAATCGTGATTGATCAGGTAAATCATGCGATTAATTGCGTTTAAAATTTTTAATCGTTGCCCAGCCCCAGTAAAAACATTTTTCTGGTGCCAGCATTTCGTGAGGCAGAAGTTGATTCATACTTCAGTGCCTTGGAGCGAATAGCTTCGCCACTCAACTGGCCAAGAGACATGTGGCCTGTCCTTCTCCAATGCAAGCGGGTGGGAAAAGCACAGGAGTTGGTGTCTGCTCTTTTCTTAGAAGACAGCCTGCAATATGATGTTGGAAAGGAAGCAATTTTTCCTGCTTATGAGCTTGTTCCTGAGCCCTACCGGCAAAAATTTAGGAACCATAGAAAATCCAGTGGTCAAACCTTTGTCGAGTTTGCATGGGAGAAAAGCAACCTCTTTGATAAATGGTGTGCAGCTAATGATGTCAAAAATGACTTTGAGTCACTCCGTGAGCTCGTTCTTTTAGAAGATTTTAAAGACTCTTTGCCAGAGAAGGTGGTAATGTTCTTGAATGAACAGAAAGTGTCGTCATTGTCCAAGGCTGCTGTCCTCGCAGATGAGTTTGTGTTGACCCACAAAAATGTCATCTCATCTTCCCCCCCGATCGGACACGCCTTCTGCTTCTCGTCCCACAAGAGCCGAGTCTAGCCACCTCCCCCTTGAAAAGGCTAGAGGGAAGGGACTTCTGGTTTGGCCATAAAGCGGTAGACTGCGCAACACCAGGGCTCTCGACCATCCAGGGTAAAAACTCCCCGAAAACTTGAATAACTATTGTCAGATATCATATTAACTACAAAGTGATCAGGGGAACGTTGGAATGGGAAGGAAAACTCCATTCAACCAAAACAGAAACACGGTAACAGACAATATGGCGGAACTACCAGCTTGCTCTGAAACAGAGGGAGATGGCGAAACGAACTCCTCGTGACTAACGACGTGAAAAAGGGCTCGGACATAGAAATTATTAGCAAGGAGATACGGGATTTAAAAATGGAATCAAAAGAAGTCCTTCGCACGTTTGAAGAAACACTGAGGAACGATGTGGAAAAAGACTTGGACGACTTCAAAGACGAAATAAATCAACAACTTGCGAAAGTCATCACCGAACAGGAGCTCCAGACCGGCAAGATCAACGAGGCTGAGTCGCGGATTGAAAAGCTAGAACGTTGGGCACAGGAAGCTAATGACACTCTGGTCATATCACTGAGAGAACAAAAAGCTCTTCAGGACAAGTTAACTGACCTGGAGTCCAGGCCGAGGAGAAACAACCTACGTATCTATGGAGTCACTGAAGGAGAGGAGGGAGAATCTGTGGCCAAGTTTGTGGAAGACCTGCTGAAAAGCGAACTGCACCTGCCAGCACATTTTAATTTCCAAATTCAGAGAGCACACCGCTCATTTGCACAGAAACCAGCGGACGGTGCCCAACCGAGACCCATCATTGTTAACTTTCTGGAATTTACTACCAAAGAGAGGGTCCTGAGAGAGCTATGGACAAAGAAAATAGAACTGGGGAATAAAGTACCCTCAGACAAGACAATTCTGATGGTGGGTATAAAGGAAAATGGGGGGGGGGGGGTTGCCTGACAATGCCACCTGGGGAGTTGCACCCCAGGAAATAAACTATAATAAAATTCCTCGGGCTACACAGGTTCGTTACGCTTTGAAATTTAAGAGGACGAGACGGACTTCCAATGAAACAGCTTTATTTGACAACAATTTAAAATAGACCAAGTTTAGCTGCCTGAGTGTCAAGGAAATAAGTACCATACCAAAAAGACTTCGGCTTTAACAGCCAAGCGGTGAATGCACAACGATCACGCACACACAGCACCACCTCCCGATGAACGGGCACCCGGCAGGGTTCCTCCTCCAGCTGCGCTTATGGCCCAGCCCGCTCTGGGATTGCTAGCCGAAATGCTAAGAAGAACTGCAAAGTTCTCAGCGTGGACACGCCAGAGGACAGAGTGCTGACTCCAGCCTGCGCTTGTTTTTAAAAGAGCTGCTTTCACTCTGCACTCTGGCGCAGGTGTAATCAGTGCGTTTACATGCAGAGCTTAATCGAACTAAGCAATAATTCGGTTTTCTCGTCCAATCGGAGTTCTCACCTTGTCCCCCTATACATGCAGCTGAGAAATTTGAATTACTGACGGGAACGTGTCCTTCTCCCAACAGGAGGGGGTGGAGTGAGCCTTTTCAGCTGGTCAGCTGCTTTCGGTTGACATATTACATCATTATGATATAGAATGATAGTTCATAATGTACGTGTTACTTACTTTGCAGATAAGCTGTACCCTATTTCTTGTGCTCATGGTTATCTTAAAAGATAAGATAATGGTTATCTTAAAAGATAACCATGAGACAAGACAATTCTGATGGTGGGTATAAAGGAAAATGGGGGGGGGGGGGGGGGGGGTTGCCTGACAATGCCACCTGGGGAGTTGCACCCTAGGAAAAAAACTATAATAAAATTCCTTGGGCTACACAGGTTCGTTACGCTTTGAAATTTAAGGGGACGAGATGGACTTCCAATCAGTCAGCTTTTTTAACAGGTAGGCAGACTCAAGAAGACATTAGACGGGTCCTATACATAATAGATCAGATCCAAAAGCAGGGCCTGCGAGCTGTTACTGGTGAGCCTTGGCTGTGTGAATTGGAGATTTCTGTATCAAGTTCTTGGGAAACTGGGGTTCCAAGAAAAGTTAATACAGTGTATTCAAGGTCTCTACCAAGAACCTACGGCAAGGATAAAGATTAATGGTACTCGTCAAGGATGTTGCCTATGCGCTACATTGTTTGCTATGTTCATTGAGCCGCTGGCACAAATGATCAGACAAAGTAACAATCTAAAAGAAATACATATAGGAGAGCAGGGACATCTAACAGGGCTTTTTGCTGATGATATTATTTTGGTTCTCCAAGACTCGGACAGAACCTTACCTCATTTCATGTTGATAATAGAAACCTACGGTAAATACACAGGCAACAAGTTAAACATAGCAAACACTCAAATTCTAAAGCTGAATTATCATCCAGGCCGAGAAATTAGAGGAAAATATAAAATCAAATGGAATTCCAAGGTTATCAAATATTTGGGTGTGCTATTGGCAAAAGATCTTTTGAAAAGGTTTGAAATCAATTAGAATGCTATTATCAATAATCTATAAGAGATCTAAGAAGAGTTTATGGTTATTTTTTTTTACCCTGTGCATCTTTTGTTTTGTTAGTAGTAATTGTCATTGCTCCAACACGAATAAACATGCTGCATCCCACTAGATGGCGCATTTGCCTTATTTACAAGCACCACGGTCATCGGAGCTGATTGCTGCCACTCTCAGCAGCCTGCGTCTACTAAGGTCTACTAAGATTCCACAATCTATTACACCTTGTGAGCAAAACAGGCTACATGTAAAATTAAACATCTTCAGTTGAGCAACTCAGGCAAGTTAAACTGATTTAAAAACAAACAAACACTATAATACTAGGAAAAGAATCCTCTATATGTCAATAAATACAACAGATTGAATATTCATAAAAAAAAAATGCTTACTTTAAATAAGAAAATCCAACAAACCAACAAGTGCAACACTAAAACGCAAACCAACAATCAAAATAATGCTTAATTGCCTTAGTTTCGTCCCACACTTATCAGCTATAGCAAAAGCTTATTAGCTTAGCGACTAAGAATAACACACATTATTCACCTGGACAGAAGGAGGTTCTGAGGAACGTGTTGGTCCTGGAGCTTCCTGGTCAGGATGTTCGGGAGATCCCTCTGGCTCAATGTCTGGAGCGCCAACATATTTTAGAATTGCTCCTGCAGAGACAAAGCTCATTAGATCATCAAGCAAAATAGATCAGAAGTGCATTTTCCTTTTTTTTTTTATTACAGTGATGTTGCAGTAATATAGGAAAATTAAAAATGAATTTGTTTTTAAATTAAACATTATGGTTGCAGTGTCCCTTTAAAGCTTTTACCCAATTATAAAACTGTCATTTTTAAGAGTTTTTGGCATTACTTTACACACTGTACTAGTTAAAGTAATAAAACTAAGATAAATGACCCACTGCCACAGCAGTCTAAAATAGTCAACACCATGCCAAATAAAATATTTCCATATTTCTTTGAATTATAAAACAGTAGCACATTTCTAATGAAGGGCCTACAAAATACAAACTCAGTAAATTCATCCTAAGTTAAGGCTAAAATAACATTAAGAGTCAAATATGTGAGAGACAACTTCCACTGAACAATAACAGGGGACTGACTACAACAACAACTACAACATGCCCTCCCTCCTGCCCTCCCTGTTAGAATGTGAATAAACGGGTGTGGAGTCAATCACTCATTCCCATGGCAGGATAGGCCAACATGGCAGGATATGGTCAACTTTCATAAAACAAACAAAAACGCTGATTCATGACGAACAAATATTAGCCAGCCAGCAAACATTTATCCGACGCTAGCTAGCTAGCTGGCTAGCAGGACAAATAAACAAACTTGGGGCGCGGGGGGGCGTTTCACCTCCACCTCTCCAGCCCACATCACAAACAAATAACTTACCTTTCTCCTTTGCAAGTTTTTCTTGATCGGTTTTCTTTTCCTTCCGTTTTTCCGCACCGCTGGGATAACTCCTTTTTGATGCCATTACGGTTTTTGTTTTTAATCCTCTTGCTAACGGGAACGAATGGTAGCTGTCAATCATACCTGTCGGCGTCGCCTGCCCTCCACGTCACTAACTGCGTGACAGTGCGGCAAGCCCCCAGATGGCGTCCCATTCCTTTCAATGAAGTTGCTCACCCAGCGCATGGCTCCCAAAAACTTTTTGACTTTCGCATTGATGAGATAATACAGCATGCGCAGTTGTGTCAGTGTGGAGACCGTCACTGACAGACATGCGCGCTCACGAACCGTACAAAATTCAACGTGGAAATCAATGTATTTTTTACGGAACAACTGACGATGTTTCGAAATTTTATAAATAATAATAATAATAATAATAATAATAATAATAATAATAATAATAATAATAATAATATTTATTATTATTATTATTATTATTATTATTATTATTATTATTATTATTATTATTATTATTATATTAATAAAATAGTATTATTATAATAATATACTATTATTTGTGTATTAAACAGGTGAGCAATGTGCCACTGAATAATAAATAATAATTCTTTGAAGCAACTCTCTATGGACCATAACAGCACTGCCACATATATTTTTTTAATTAATAACCTCTTTGGAAAGCAGACAAAGTAATGAAATGATTGGTCTATTTATTTCATCAGAACTAAAAAATAAAAAATAAAAACTGAACGATCTTGAAAGTTCCTCCCTTTCTCTTGCACCTGTCGACCGGTCAACTTTTGGCTTCTCTACAGTGTTCGAGAAAATGCCGACCTGTGCTGCAATTAACTGTGTCACCCGATCAACAGGCAAAGGGTGCAAAGGACCCACGTTATTTCGGTAAGAATGATTAATGAAATGACTGTAAGGAACTTTTATACCGCTGACGTTTTTACGTACGTACGTCCGTGTGTGTGTCGCTAACACAAATTTGCAAATATTTTGTCGTCCTCATGGAATTAAACAGCACACCATGTTAATTTATCAGCGAGTGCTCTCTCTTTTCATGCAATTCATCACGCTTAACATGTAATGCTGAATCATGAAAGCTATGGAGCAAAAAATAATAATTACATAAACCACGAGTGAAATAAAATGTGTCATTCATTCAATAAAGATTTCATTCATTCATCTTCTATACCCGCTTATTCCTATTCAGGGTCACGGGGGTCTGCTGGAGCCTATCCCAGCTGTCTTAGGGCGAAGGCAGGGTGACACCCTGGACAAGTCGCCAGTTCATCGCAGGGCCACATAGAGACAAACAACCATTCACACTCACATGCACACCTACGGACAATTTAGAACGTTCAATTGACCTCACATGCATGTTTTTGGAGTGTGGGAGGAAGCCGGAGAGAACCCGCGCAGACACAGGGAGAACATGCAAACTCCACACAGAAAGGTCCCAGGTCCAGGCCCCGGAATCGAACCCACGACCTTCTTGCTGTGAGGCGGCAGCGCTAACCACTGCACCACCGACTATTTTATTACTTAGTTGAAAATGCCATTTTATTTCATTTAACAAAGCATATCATTATTTCATCATGCATTTAATTGTTTTGTGGTCCTGTGTTTTAGTGCTTCATAATTGTATTCTGTTGTCAAATTTGCCCATCAAAGTCAGATTAGTAATCCTGTACATCAGTTTAAGGAAAACCAATTCTAGGTAATGGATTGCAGATCTTGTAGTGACCTGTTACAATGGAAAGAAATGTATACATAATAAGTACGTCTGTGTGCCCGATATTTTAGCTAACACTAAACTTTCTGCACAACTGTCTGCATTGTGCTTTTTCTTCGGCCACAGAGAACAGAAACGTCTGTAGTTCTTTGTTCACCCATGGTACAGTTTCATAAGCTTTTCAGTTTTTAATACGTGTTAATGTAAAAATCCACACACAAGGCATTTAAAAATGGCGGTTTTGGTCTTTTGTGAAAGACTGCCTTTGGCCAATCAGTGTCCTGAACGTTGCTACGTCACCCTTATGGTCTCAGCTCTGCTCGCTTCGAACCCCAACGAGGCAGGTACCAAAATCCTAACCCCTGGCAACGTGATAATTGTTTTTTTCAATTTAAGTTTTCGTTATTTTGTTCGTTTTCGTTAACTATTATAACCGTGGTCAGGACCTCCAGTGAGAAGATCCATTGGAGGACATTTAGAGCAAACAGTCAGACAACAGCAGCTTCACCACATCAGCTGAAAAATGGAGTTTGGATGCTTTCAGCTTCAAGTCGTGGACAGAAAATGATGCTCACCCTGTCACACTGATGTTTTCTTCTCCAACCTTCTCTCAGCTCCAGAGGTTGGTGGTCTGCAGGAGCTTCTACAGCAGCAGAAGATCAGTCTGGAGAGGAGATGTGAACGTGTGACTGAAGGTGAAGAAGCAGGAAGTCAAACTCTCCTGAACAGCATCTACACTGAGCTCTACATCACTGAGGGACTGAGTGAGGAGGTCAACAGAGAGCATGAGGTCAAACAGCTGGAGACCAAGAAGACCAAGAAGACCAAGGAGATCCTCCACGACCGTCCAATCAGGTGCAGCCAGATCTTTGAAGCCTCACCTGAGCAGCAGGGACTCAAGGAGTCACAGTGGTGCTGACCAGGTCTCTGGGCTGGACTGGGAAGCCTTGGGGTCCCACTGGAGGAGCTGGAGGAGGTGACTGGGTCCAGGAAAGTCTGGGGGTCTCTGCTGAGGCTGCTGCCCCCGAGACCTGACTCCGGATACGGCAGTAGAAGATGGATGGATGGATGGATGGATGGATGGATGGATGGATGCCAGGTGATAGAACATTTCATAAAAACAGACTCTGCATTATAACTTCTATTACACTCTAAAATACTCACTCCAATATAACTGCACTCGTCCTTCTCTCACATTACATTGGATCACAATGACCAAACAACACAACAAAGACAATGATCCAACTGTACTGCCACGTCCAGACTCAGTGTAGGTCTGTAGGCCTCTTGGACCTTCATGTGAACCACTGCGTGTTGACTGGAGGTGAAACATGACTGACTGCTGTCCTCCTACCTGGACAATGCAATCTCACTTTCATTCTGCTGCAGATGGCCATTTTCATTTTACACCGTCCAACTTTACAGCTCAGGGCGCTGGGACGAATTCCAAATTGTGTGCAGATACAGGCCTACACTTCAAATAATTATGAGAAAAATCCAACGTAAAGAGAGCACTTCCATTAGGAAATAGTCAACATGAAATTTCGTCTTCTACTGACACCTGCTGGTCAAATTGAATAGTTGCAAATATTGTGAAGAAGTTGTCATCTAATTCTAATCCTAAACAATATGGCCATTCCAAGTCAAGTATTAAGACAATTAATCAGGTTTGTACTGCTTGATTGAACACATTCATCCCGTTCCAGTGCACTAAAACCCACTTCCCTTCAGGACCGTGTCAGCGAAGCCAAAACTTCCTTGAGTGACGCTGTTTCCCAGCATGCAATGCGAGCTAGCGATTCACAATACTATTCCATCACAAACATGAATGTAAAAAATAAAAAGGGACGAAAAATGAAACTTCAGGAACAGCAACCATTGCAATACAAGCAGAACTGGACCGAAGTTTTATATTATGTACACCATAATACAGCCTTCTGGTGGACAAGCCATACTATTTAATCAGTGTCTTCCTATGGCACTTCCGTGGGTCGAAACTCGTCGTAGAGGTCACGTGCTGGGTGCTCGTCACCCCACCAACCACCTCGGGGAAGGTCTAACAGGAGAAGCTTGCTGGCGGAAATGATGCACTACAAGTGGATGTGACGCTCATGAGTGCGATGGATGAGGTAGAGCAATGCTCCAGAACCCGATTCAGACTACTCTCCCTCCACTTTTTTTGTTTTGTATGAGCGTTTAAAAAAAACAACATAATGATAATCGAATAAGCTTTAGTTTATTAATCAGAATTAAAACAAGTAGGTTTTGCCCTTACAAGGTTGTAGATTTGTTATAGATGAGTTCCTTTGTTGTAGCTTGAAAAACTATATATGGGATGTACCATGACCTGAGGGATTTCCTCATCCCATCCCAGCTTGGTTCTGATGCTGAATGTGAATGTATCTTGCTGTACATCCCACTGAGCTCCAAGGGCCCTCTCCATAGGGAGCTGGTCTCTGTCAAGGTTAAGTGTTTTTACCTCTTTAGCTCTCTGCTCTTCAGGAATGGCGGCCAGCACCGAGCGATGATTGCTCACCCACTTATTGAGCTTAAATCCACCTCTACCGCACAGGTCTGTTAGCTGCTGGTACAGATGTATTGCTTGTTCTACCGTGCTGACGGCCTTTAGAATATCATCCACGTAGTAATTTTGACGAACAGTGTTTATAACCTCGGCTGGGAAGTCATGCTGATTGTCGTCGAATGAAGCACAGCTTGGGGATGACACTGCCCCAAAGATGTGGACCAGCATCCTGTGCTCTTGTAGGTCCTTTGTAATGTCCCCATCTGGCCACCAGAGGAAGCGTAAGAAGTTTACATCCTGGTTGGAAACTCTTACTTGATGAAACGTTCCCTCAATGTCAGTCATGAATGCTACAGGGCCTTGGCGAAAACGAAGCAGCAAACCTAGCAGTGTACTTGTCAAATTGGGACCCTGCAGGAGCTCTTTATTTAATGATGTTCACTCACTTTCAATCTCACAGCCACTAAAAAACCTGATTGTGATTGAGAGGTCCTCAGCAGCCAATCACTGTTGGGAGTCCAGCCTTCAAACACTCCTCCTGAATCCACAGTCACATCTGTGAGCATCTGGAACTTTGGCCCCGATCCTCCACACCACCCAACTTGGGATGACAGCGCCACCTACCTGTATCCTTTCAGCAGCCAGTCCATCCTCTGACCCGTTTCCACTGTGGCCTGTTGTGTCATCTGGACCGGAGTCTGGATCATCAGTGTCCAGGTTCATGGAATCTGTCAGAGTGCCGCCGTCCTGTGATGTAATGATAGAGAATCACTCTATTTATACTAATGTGCAGAACCACTAGAGTGTCATTTCTTCACTGCTGTCAGCAACAAGCAATTGGTGTCACACTGGTGTACAACACTTATGGGCTAATTAATAAGAAATTACATATTTATGAATCACCCGCAATGCCCAGATTGTTGCTGTTTATCTGCTGATATGAGCCGTCAACTGTTGCAATATAGAACCACGGACAGGAAATTACAATTAGTGTAGAACGTATTATAATTTAAAAGTTTACTTACGGTAGTTCTTTAAAGAATTTAGCAGGGATGGAACAGGCTAACGTGACGACGTCACCTCTAACACGGTAGGAGCTCAACCTTCTGTCACGGCGAAAACTCCGTGTTACGTCCCGTCGAGGGGGGCCGAGACGCAACATGTGGGACACCTTCCCCCACTCCCAAGCCTCATTAATTTTTCACTGCAGTTGGCAGTTTCAACAAAAAACATTTTATTAATCAGTAAATGAAATAAACAAAACAACTTAACCGGTGGGCAGCAAAAGCTTCAGGGTGGGCCCAGGCCAAAATAATAAACCAAATTCCAACTAGCTCGCCTTAAGAACTAACTAAAGAAAGAAAGAGAACCCAAATACAGAAAGGCTAACCTCCCTACATACTTATTAAACAGGAGAAAAGAGGGGACAAAGAAAATGGCAGCCCACCCCTACAGCTGCGTGCTCTAACACCATTTCAGAAGTGACTAACTGCAGAGTTGGGAGCGGAGGAGGGATGACCGTCAGGCTGGCTCGACTGCTCCTCCTTCTCAGCCGTGGCGCGTCCAATCAGCAGCCGACATCCAGGACCGCACCTGCAAGGTGTCATCCAATCTCTCACACACAGACACAAAGATAGAGGCACCTAGACCCACCTGTGGGTCATAACACCCCCTCCCTGAAGAACTAAACCCTATTAACATACCTACAAATAAAACTAAACAAGAAAAACCTCACTTCCCCCGAAATAAGAATTCCGCAGCTAGTCCACATGTACACGTGATAATGCATCTGCCAACACATTATCAACCCCCCTTCCTGTGGCAAATCTGGAGATTGAAGTCTTGTAAGAGCAGAGACCACCACATCTTCGAGGGCATTATGGTCTGTAAAAACCTGACCCCAAACATCAAGATGGGCACTGTCAGAAGGAGAGCCAAAGCTTCTTTCTGAACTTCCCAATATTGACTCTGTGTGCGTGCTGCTTACTTGTGGCTTGTCCCTCTACTTTATGTCATGGTGCAAAACTGACATACGGCGGGGGTGGTCAGAAAACAATAGTGGGTGGCCCTCAATTAATTTAACAATATCATGACGGGCTGATGCAGGCAAATGGGACAAAAACAAGCTTAAATTATTCATAATTTCAGAGTTTCCCAGGCGCGCCGAAGGAACACCGATTTTTTTTTTTTTTTTTTTTTTTTCAATGAGCCCTCCCTCCGCCAATGGGCACGGAGGGGGCGGAGGCTCAGGCTACACATTTTTCCGAGTAACGTAACGCCCGGTTCACACTGGACGGGGAAGCACCATGAAGCGCCGAGCGCTTCCATTCGGCGCCCATGTTAATCAATGTAGTAGTTCACACCAGACGCGAACAGGCGCGCGGCTCCCCTCGCGGATCGCGCCATGCATTTAACGTCAGTTCACTGGACGTGGAAGCGAAGCGCCGCCGAGCGCTTCCATTCGGCGCCCACGTTAATCAATGTGGTGGTTCACAGTAGACGCGAACAGGCACGCGGCTCGCGGCATGCATTTGTTGTTTCGGCGTCTGCTCTATTTCGTGCGTGAGCCGCGAGCGATCCTCGTCTACAGTACAGGAAGTCGCTCAATAAAAACGAGAAAATCAGGTGAATTTTCAAAATAAACTCATTTCAAAATAAAAACCGAATGACAAATTCGATCATATATCATATTTGTATGTTATATTTGTCAGTGCGAGAGTGCGAGAGAGATTAAACACACACACACACACACACACACACACACACACAAAAGTAAGCTACGGGCTGGCTACGGGGCGAGGGGGGGCAATGATGAAAATGATTTTTTTTATTTATTTTTTTTTTAAAGAAAAAAAAAGAAGCTCAAGTGGGAGTGAAAAAAAGACTGCAGCTGAGCAGAAGCGCTTGTCGACCGTCGCGGAGCTGTTCGCGTCTGGTATGAACCAGTTGGAGCCTCGCTCGCGAAATTCGTCGGCGCTCCGCTTCGTGGCGCTTCCGCTTCCATTGAAATGAATGGCACAAGCCGCGCGCCTGTTCGCGTCTGGTCTGAACCACTACATTCAGTGCCTTTACATGGCACTAGAGAAAATCTAATTATTGCCTTAGTCTGATTATGATCGGAGAACTCACGTGCGTGTAAACACCTTACTCCGATTATGATTGGAGTTTGAGAACTCCGATTGGAATCGGAGAACTCCGATTGAGACACCCAGATAATGCGATTGGAATTCGAATTTCTCTGCCATGTATACACCTTAATCGGACTATTAACTGGACAATGCGAGTGCGCATGCGCCACGCCTCGCTCTCGCGACTCATGACCGCACAACTACGTCGTCTAACAAAACAGACGGCGCGAAACAACCTGGCAAACGCGAATAAGAATGTTGACATTTGGAGAGAGGATGAGACCGGGGCGATGCTTTCTCTTCTAAAAGAGATGGACATATTAAAATAACGCGCAACGGAGACCTTTTTAAAAAGGGTAGCGCAGCAAATGCAGGGCTCCGGCTTTGCGCAGCCCTGAACAAATACGTATTCCTTCGTATTTATATTTCTACCTTTTCGTTCACATTTTTTGTAAGTTAGAAGAATTTCAACTTTGTAAATAAAAGCACAGCAAAGAGATGTTTTTCTGATTTGTTTTTATTTTGGTAATTTCGCTGTTATTCTGCTGGAAACGGCGTGCAGCGGCACCAGCTTCCTCCACGGTCAGCACTTTAATGAGCGTGTGTATAACTGAAGACACCGTTCCTTTGCAAAACACAAACTCTCCCACCAGTCTGCTCCGAACCCGAATCCAACAAGAAGGAGAGTTTGGGGTCCGTAGCGACGGCACAAAGCGTAGCATCAAAGTGTTGTTGTAGCCCTCCAACAGCAAACAACGTTCTTGTCTGCCTTTTAAAATAACCAGGAGCACAAGAAACAGGGTACACCTTATCTGCAAAGCAAGTAACACGTACATTATGAACTATCGTTCCATATCACAATAGATTTAACATGTCAACCGAAAGCAGCTGACTATATATATACATATATATGTATATATATATATATATATATATACATATATATATATATATATATATATATATTCATACATATATATATTAATTAACCTCTGTCATTGAACTCCATATTATTAATATATGTTGTTATTTTTTTTTAAATGCTCATACAAAAAAAAAAAAGTGTGACATCCACATGTAGTGCATTATTTTCGCCAGCGAGCTTCTCATGTTACGACTGACTGCATTGATCCATATTTTCTATATACTCACCTGAATCACATGCCCTGCAGACTCCCTTGCAAGGGCCACGAGGGGTGCCGCACAACCAGCACGTGACCTCTACCATGTGCTTCCAACCACGGAAGTGCCATAGGAAGACACGGTTTAAATAGTATGGCTTGTCCACCAGAAGGCTGTATTATGGTGTACATAATATAAAACTTCGGCCCAGTTCTGCTTGTCTTGCAATGGTTGCTGTTCCTGAAGTTTCATTTTTCCCTTTTTCCCTTTTTATTTTTTACATCCATGTTTGTGAAATAGTATTGTGAATCGCTAGCTCGCATTGCATGCTGGGAAACAGCGTCACTCAAGGAAGTTTTGGCTTCGCTGACACGGTCCTGAAGGGAAGTGGGTTTTAGTGCACTGGAACGGGATGAATGTGTTCAATCAAGCAATACAAACCTGATTAATTGTCTTAATACTTCACTTGGAATGGCCATATTGTTTAGGATTAGAATTAGATGACAACTTCTTCACAATATTTGCAACGATTCAATTTGACCAGCAGGTGTCAGTAGAGGACGAAATTTCATGTTGACTATTTCCTAATGGAAGTGCTCTCTTTACGTTGGATTTTTCTCATAATTATTTGAAGTGTAGGCCTGTAGTTGATGAGGAATCACGGTGTGCTAACGCTACTCAAACAGCTTAGATGAAAAAAAGGGAGTGTGATTTGGGTTTGTGGTACATTATGACAATCTTGGACTTGCAAGACTGAGGCGACGGTTCAATTCCCATCAATGTGTATTATATATGTGTTATTTAGCTCATCTATTCTACATTTTAAATAGATCACATTTGACATCTGACCCACTGAACACTTACTATTGAACATATTTTTAAACTATGGGCTATTTAGTCTTGTTTTAGGATATAATATAATTCATTGCACAAACTGTCAGGCTAAGTATAAGAGCTATAGTCTACTACAATCAGTCGTGCCAAAAAAGAGACATTGTCTTTATTTTTCATTTTCATTTTATTGTGTCAGCATTGAACCATACAAGCATGTAGTGTTGTCCAACAAAAATGCATGGCGAATCAAATCCCAAACAATCTATGAAACAATGAACACGTTTCCATTGCACTTCATTTTATTGAGCACTAGATGACCTCCTCGAGCACTGTGTCATTGAAGCCTCGAGGAATGAACCATTTTTTGAAACAAGTGTCGAAGCTTCAACAAAGCCTCCATCGGCCATCACTACCTACGGCTGCGTGCTCTAACACCATTTCAGAAGTGACTAACTGCAGAGTTGGGAGCGGAGGAGGGATGACCGTCAGGCTGGCTCGACTGCTCCTCCTTCTCAGCCGTGGCGCGTCCAATCAGCAGCCGACATCCAGGACCGCACCTGCAAGGCGTCATCCACTGTCAGACACACACACAGACACAAAGATAGAGGCACCTAGACCCACCCATGGGTCATAACACTCCGTGTGGATCTTTTCACTCTAGCATTGAAAGGGGGTGCTAGCGCTAGCCGTTTGCTAAGCTATGTACAGACAGCACCACCGCTTGCCGAACCACATAGTCACACCGTTTATATACAACTCGTCATCAATATCTCTAAAGTAGAAGTCAAGAACTTTTTTCAAAAACGATAACTAACTCAAACTGTTTTGTGTGTTTATAAAAACAAACTAAAACAAACTTTAATTGAAGTCATATTTCACTTCGTTTACGTCTGTCAAATGAATATTTGCCCAGGAAAATCTTTTAGTTTTACGCAGCAGCACCTAAATGCACGTCGCGTTCTGTGACGTCACCCCTCTTTCACAGCAGTATGTTGACGCGCGACTCGCGGCGGGACAGTCCAATATGCCACAGTAGTGAACATGTTTATTGAGACTGGGAAGTAGACACGACAGTTTGACTCAGTTGACTCAAATATCCTGTGGCGATGAGAGTGGTTATGGCTATCTGATAAAGCAAGATTTAATATTGGGAATTTAACAAAATGAAAAGGAACCGACAACGCCACCCTGGGAATTTCACCCAGGGAGTTCTACTAAACACAAAAGTAATAATTAGGCACACAGGTAAGTTCTACGAGGAAGGAGTAGGAGACGTGGTTCAGAATGTTTAAAATATCAAACCAACTTTTATTCAACATTTAAAAATAAAAGGAACAAACAGACCAACACTTAAAACGGAGCTACTGAGCTCCTTATTCTTGGTGTAGAAACTGAGGCTTACCGATGAGGGGGCCAAACGGGGTAGGAACCAAAGAAAACAAGGAACACCCCACTCACACGTGACACACCTGCAAAGAAAGTGAAGTGCAAAAAAAAAAGAAAAAAACAACCACAATCCCGGGTCACAGCACTCGAAGGGGCCCACCACCCGGGACACCGCCACCACCAGCAGCTCTCAGCGACTACAAAAGAAAAGATAAACAGTTGGTTACTAAAAGTTCCCTAAAATCTGTCAAATGTACTGAAATAGCAAGAAAAACAAACAAACAATGCAATTACACACACACACACACACACACACACACACACACACACACACACACACACACACACACACACACACACACACACACACACACACACACACGTTCCCACCAACCACGCACACGCATACACGCACACACACCACTGTGGCTGGACCGGTGACTTGATAGTGTAACGTCTGCTGTCTGAGGGTCAGCAGTGGCGACGTAAGCAAACGAAGAAAAATACAACGAGAACGGAAAAACAACAAGTAAAACCAAGGCGGGACTTAAGCAACATGCACCGTCCACCGTCTGTACGGGGCGGCTAGCACAATCAAGTGCGGGCGAAGCGGCAGTGTTCCTGCACTTATCTTATAGGACCGAGTTTTGGGCCACAGGTCTTGATCACCAAGCGTCCTCCAGGTGAGGAGAACAACGAGGAGGCTCTGCGCAGCTTTGTGCTCGCAGGCGGCTGTAGTGTGCCGGTGAGGTGTTCAGGAAGCGCTGTAAAAAGAACGGACAGGTGAGGTACTACGTACCTATGCTAATAAGCCATAATAATTTAAATGCTAAAATGTCCGCACCTGATCCTCTTACAACTCGGGCACACAAAGCGGATGTTCAGTGTCCCATTGACCACAATGGACCACTAAACGAAGCTTTTAAGAAAAATGCGAAATGAAGCCACTGAGAGCTAAAACAACATGCAAACAATGCCACAGTGCAGCTTTTCTCAAACGGATCAATTTTGAAATCATTTTAATCAACTCTGTCTTCATTGATCAGAAGGTTTTTGCAGATTTGGAATTAAAACATTTTAACTGCAGGAATCATAAAATCGTCTCATCAGTGACGTTTATAGAGCCATTAAAAAATTGAATATGTGCTGAACAGACGAACGGCGGTGTAAGAGGCCTGTGTGACCAGCAGGGGGCAGCAGAGGACCGACAGCCGCAAGTTCCTCCTCAGAGAGGCCTGAGAAGGTTCTGCACCTTCAGCTCCTCCAGGAGGTCCTCGGTCGGCAGAGTCACAGTATTAAACTTGTAGCCAGGGGGCGCTGCAGCTCACTCAACACCTACAAGGTTTGAAAAGGAAATTGAGTGGAATTCATCTGGAATGAAAAGAAAAGCACAACTACAGTAGAAAAACTGAACACAAAGACGCACAAAGTTTGAACTACACACTGATTTTCTTCTTCTGTTGATTCAAATGAATTTGACAGAAATAATATCTGAAAAAATAGAAACCAAATGTTAAATTTCGACATTTAAAAAATGGACAGATTCATTTACACCCACTAAGATAAGAAGATATTTAGCTCTCAGCCAATTAGAGCTGCTGCTCCTGTGTGTGTGTGTGTGTGTGTGTGTGTGGATGTGGTGGTGTGTGTACCTGAATGTGGGAGTGGGTGTGTTTAAGTACGTCACTGGAAGTAGGCTGCCAATTAGTGCGGCCTCCGAGGCCGCAACCGCCCCACGCCAGCGACAAGCCCGGGGGGGGGGTGCCCGGACACGGCACACCCGCCGCAATGCCGGCCAGGAAGAGGCCCGAAGCAGCAGGCCCCCGGACCGGAGGGCACCCACCCCACGAGCCAGGGCAAGATGACAGGGAGGCAGATACCCCAAGGAGAAGGGACACCACCCAGGGCGAACAGACAGCAGAGCCCGGCCCCCGGACGGGGGCCCCCCCAGGGCAAGCGAGACCAGACTCATCCCCATGACAGGACCCAGCCCCTTCACCCACCAGGAGGATTGGTACCCAAGGCAGGCCCGGGCACCCAGAGGCCCCCCCCCTACGGACCCAGTATGGCGCATCGCCGCAAGTGGCGAGGTCCCCATAGGCCCAGCCGGTCTCGCACCCCAGGGGCACCGGACTGCACAGGGCCCATCCAGAGTGGGAAAGATGCCGGATCCCGCCCCCGCTAGCAGGCCGACCCCACTGTGTGCAGGGGTGTCAGTGTGTGTATATGTGCACTTGCTGGTGTGTTGAACTATGGTGCGTTTAAAATGGAGGGGTGGTAAGGCCCTGGGGCAACCACACTGCTGCTGAGCAGGGCGGCGGCCGCAGTGCACGAACCACCCCCCCAGGCCCTAAGTGTCTATAATGCTATTAAGATTGGAGAGGGTCTTAAGGCCAGAAGGCCGGGCAGCGACCACCCAAGACACAAATCCCCCGAAACAGAAGAAAATAAATAAATAAATTAAAAATTTAGGAAAAAAAAAAAAAAAAAATTAAAAAAAAAAAAAAAACACCTATTATGTGACCAGGGGGGACTCCCGGTCAGGGCGCCCCCTCAGCGATATCGGGGCCGGGGACACCATAGGGATCCAGGAGCCAAAGGGGGCCCGCCCCTCACCGCACCGCACCACCCGGGCACACAGGAGCGGTAGCCGGCGAACGCGCAGCCCCACCCCAGGCATGCGACCCCACCGCGTACGATCCAGCGCCAGTCCCCAGACACAGGGACGGACCAGCCCTCCCACCAACAAGGGGGCCCCCAGACCAGAGCCAGGGACCCCCTCCCCCCCCCCGGAGCACCACCCCCGGAGCACCACCCACCAACCACCAGGCCCAGCCCCCCGCGTGGTAGACATCCCCCGCCGGGGCACCCAACCCCCGACCCCCCACCAACCCGCAAAGCAGCCGAACCCCCCACGCACAAACCCCCCCCCCCCCCCCCCCCCCCCCCCCAGACCGCACCCGGCCCGCGGCAGCACGACCACCGCTGCCCACATCAACCAGCAGCCTCAGCTATTGATTGATTACTAGTTAGTTATAGGATGAAGCAGACATTCCTACCAAGGAGGTGTGGTCTAACAGTAAGTTCCTATATTGTGCAATGTGCAGGTGTTGTTTTGTTTTCCAGTTTGTGAGGATTGTTTTCTTAGCGATAGATAAGGAGGTGATCAGCATGCGAGATTCTGCCTTATCTGATGTGATATCACTGAGGTCCCCTAAGAGACAAAAAGAAGGAGTGGCTGTGATGTTGTAACCAACCTGTGCTGATAGATCATTGCATACTACGTGCCAGAATTTATTTACTGGTGGGCAATGCCATACAGCGTGTAGGTAATTATCTGGGACATTAACTGTGCAGTGTGAGCAGGTCTGAGAGGCGGTCATGCCCATCTGAAACATCCGCTGTCCAGTGTAGTGGATCCTGTGGAGTACTTTAAAATGTATTAATTGTAGAATAGGTTGTTTTATCAGTGAAAAGGTGTTCAGGCAGATTGTTCTCCAGAAATTAGAGTGAGGCTGGAGAGACAGGTCTCTTTCCCACTTAACAATTGGGATAGAAATCGTGCGATCTGTATTTGTAAGAAACTCACTCCAATAGAACTGCACTCGTCCTTCTCTCACATTACATTGGATCACAATGACCAAACAACACAACAGTCCCATGTTCTGACCCGTTTCCACTGTGGCCTGTTGGCTCATCTGGTCCAAAGTCTGGATCATCAGTGTCCAGGTTCATGGAATCTGTCAGAGTGCCGCCGTCCTGTGATGTCATGAGAATCACTCTATTTATACTAATGTGCAGAACCACTGGAGTGTGGAAGCAGACAGTTACCATAATCCAAATGAAAATCAACAGCAGAAATGCTTTTTCATTTTAAGAACGTGGCTGCATTAGTTGACTCATAAAAAAAATCGTTAATAAATAATCCAAACTGCATTTTCATTTTCTTCTTCAAGACTGCTCATTCTTGTACTTAATTCAAATGAAGGAAAACACATTTGAGATTTAATTTTCAAAACATGCACCAGCAAAGAGTTACCAAAATTCAATATGAAATGTAAAATTCAAAAATGAAAAAGCAATAGCAGAATGCTTTTTCATTTTAAGAACGAAGCTGCATTATTTGACTCATAATTAAAATCATTAATAAATATTCCTATATGCATTTTCATTTTCTTATTTGTGTCGCACCTTTTATGACACAATCAAAAAGAAAACTTAGGGCATTGCTTTTTCATTTTCGTGGTCCTGCCCTGCACAAGAGTTACCACGACTCGAAAACGAAATCGCAATCTCAAAGTAAGCGCGCGGCGCAGGAAAGTGACGTCAGCAGCTCTCCACCTGTGGCTAATCTAACACCAGTGCCATGATCTGCCACTGCATCTTCACTAGTACTAACTGATGATGGATCACAAATCACATGTGCGAGGCGTAGAACGAGCGGAGCAGTCAAAGGCAACAGAAGAAGAAAGAAAAGCCTCCTTAGCTTAGTTGATCTTCTTTGTTGCCTCCTGGACGGTGCTGGCCTCCTCTGGCTTGGTGCTGGCAACCACGGGAGCCACAGGAACCATGAGCACAGCTCTGGTCATCTGTGGCGTCGCCTCCACCTGATTAAAATAAGAAAGATGTGATTTTATGCCAATAAACATAGAAAGGAAAACAGTAGGCTTTACACGATCACGATTTTTGTGCCGATCACCGATCAGTGAGTTTAAATAAACCGATCACCGATCACCGATCACGTTAGGGGCAATAAATACTTGTTTCTGTACACCCCTTGCCTTCTCACGAGCACCGTCTAAAGTTGTTTGCTTTAGCATCCGTTTCAGAGTTTGCTTTTCTTTTTCTTTCTCCGCGCTGCGTTTCTTAAACTCGACATGCTTCTCCGTGTGTATCTTTTCCAAGTGCCTGATTAAATTTGTGGTGTTGAAATTTTTTGCCAAAGTTCCCCCGCGAGGTACTGTAGCGTTGCATATATTGCAGATTCAAAGAAACTTTATTGTCCGTCACATAGCGACAGTACTCAAAACAGGAAGAGGCATGAAGACGAAAATGAAGGTTTTTGAATCATGAATCATTAGCTCTCGGTGTTATGCCCCGGCCTAGGGGGAACCGGGACACAACATAAAGGCTCCCCCCCCTTCTCCCAGCTCTCAAATTAGACAAAGGTGCTTCGTCCACAGGATGGTTTTTATTAAACGTCACCATCATTGCACTGGCGTCAGGGAGGGCATGGCCAAAACAACAAACAAAATGGCTCTCTTATGGATCTTACCTATGAAGAAAACAATCAAATAAATGACAGTCAAACTAACCTCCTTAACTAAAACACAGGAGAAAAGGGTCACAACACAAATGGCTTCCCTCCCCTACGGGCTACGTGGACACAAAGGGAACTGAAATAGATTACAAAACAGAATTGATGGCTGAACACAGAATGCTGCTGCTGCGGCACATGGCCTCTGGTTGGGAGCTGGGAGAAGGACAAAGAGACCGAGGTGTTGAAGTCCTCCTCCTTTAATATTGGCACCAGCCAATCACCTTTCCGCACCTGGAACAAGCAAAAAAAAGGGAACACAGGATCTACTGCGCCATCTAGTGCCCAAACGGACACACAGCAGACAAAAGGAACTGACAACAATGTAAACCCAAATCTATAGATTTACATAACACTCGGATACAAACAAATAAACATGTCGATGCTGTGAAACTACTTTGGAGGAAATGAGACAGATTAAAAAAGTTTCAACACGACCATGACGTCATTGATCGGTGATTCATGACATGACGCCCGATCATGAACGTTTCAAAAAATGCCAAATATCGGCCGATCCGATACAGCCGATAAGATGGGTGTAAAGCCTAGAAAACACACACAGGTGATGAAGTGGAAATGAATAAGTACAAACCTGCTGCACTGCTGTGACATTGCTGGAGGCAGACTCAGTCATGTGGACAGTTGAACGTGTTGCCCACACCTGCAAATACAAGGACACAAAGTAACGTTTAAAGAACTGCATTTATTGTCCTATCACAAAGATGCACACAATGAAATACACATATCCCAAATACCAACATGTCACTTGTTTGTTTTGGTTTTTGAGGCAACGCGTGCTGATCGACGTCTCAGGCTGGACATCTGGAAGAACATAAAGAAATGAATTCATAAACAAAGTGACACACTAATTAAACTGTACATGTACTGTACATATGTGATCTTGTGTTGATAATAGGGCTGGGGCGATACGGCTAACCCACGATTCGATACTGTGACGATATTTGGCCCACGATAATGACAACATCACGACACACGATATCTTCGATATCTTCGAAATTTTGCAGACGATATTGTCATAACCCGGCTCAAGAGTTATGACAATAACGGAAGGGACACTGCGGATTGCAATTAATCAAAAGGTTTATTATAACAAAATAGATAATTGTAAGCAAAATAATGAAATATATGGTGTGTGTTTGTCAGTATTCATCAGTAATGTAAGTGTGGATGAGTGAATAATAGGATGTGGGGTGTTGTCAGGTGCAAAACAGAACAGAAGAAGCTGAGAGTCGGCCAGACGCCCATGGCTGCTGGATGGAGAATGGGGAAGAGACCGAGCGGCACACGCAGTCGGCCTTTTATGCTGCGGGGGGCATCGGCACAGGTGTCCTAATCGGAAGATGCCACTCCCACATCCACCGCTACCTAGAAATGGGAAAACAGCTGGGAGCCACAACAAGTTATATAGAGACAGGGTCGTCACAATATGTGACTGAAAAAGAAAAGAATACCCATAAAAAGGAAAATGCCTGTGATCTTGCATTTATTCCAAAACTTTGTATAATGTACAAACAAACGTGCACTGCACAAGCAAACATATTAAAGTGCATGAACATTAATAACTTTCATGTAAACAAGGACAGTGCTTTCTGGTAATGTAAAGTCAGTAGCAACTTGTCTTATCTCAACTTGGGGACTTGGGATATACAAACCGACAGGAAGATGAGAGAGGGAAAAAAAGTCCTTTCACTGCCCCGATTCTGAAAATCAATAAAAAAAAAAATGATGCAGACAAAATAAATAAATAAATAAACGCGTCCCCAAAATATACGGGACAAAGTGAAGTGCGTCCCCCATCAGTTCATTACGGGACAGGCTTTTTAGTTGCCAAATATGGGACAATCGCGTATTTTACGGGAGGGTTGGCAACCCTATCTAGACCACAGACGGAAATTAAATTAGGTTTTGTCATTTTCCATAAAAAACGGGACAAATTGTGTCCCGGGAGAGATTTTATCTTTCCCGGGACAGGTGGTGAAAAAAAGAAAACAATTCTGGGAAAAACGGGACGGGTGATAGCGAACGAGGCAGCTCTGCAGATTCGTAGTGTTGCCATTGTATTTTACCTTCGCAAAACAGTTGTTGCAGATTGCATATTCTTTATGAAGTTTCCTCCCGTCATCCGTCTCGTAAAAGCCAAAGTGGGTCCATACTTTAGAGTGGTAACTTGCGGGTGGGTCTTTGATTTGTTTTCCGTTGTTGGTATTTTCCGCCGTTCTTGCATGTGCTCTTCCGTTGTTAACTCGTCTTATTCACCGGCCGCTGCTTACGCCTACTTGACTCTTACGGGATTAGCGCCCCCACAAACAGGACAGGAGAGATTAAGCCTTAGCCTCACTGAACCACACGGGATTGGACGGGATGTCTGTGTGAAATGCAGTCTCAACAGCTGTTGGTACTGTCTATAAAAAAAAGAGGAGAGGAAATAAGAGTCAACTTAGGATAAGTGTTCATTTTTAAAATAAAAAGTTGCACTGTTTGACAAATACACGATTGGGGGGGGGAAAAAAAGAGGGAAGAACAGGTTACCTCAACCTCCTGTCCAACAAGAGTCCATTCAGGAGCAGGTCCATACACTGGCATGTGGACAGGACCTGTCACAACCACTCTGGGAGACACCCTGGGCGATGATTGGTTGTGGCACAACACCCATGGCCTAGGTGAAGGGGGTGCGAGCTGATGGAGCATGCAGCATGCAGACGCTCCACCAAAATCAGTCCTGAGGTGCACCTAAACAGAAAACAACATGTTAACACATATTTGTCATATCAAATGAAGAGCAAGTAAGGCTGAAGAAGGCAAAACTTACACCATCATAACACCACCATGTACAGCTGACGAAGGGGGAGGTGATCGGCCATATACACAAATGTTACACCTGGAAGAAGTGTCACATAATCAATTATGTAATCACACAATTCTAAGAAATATCTGTTAGCACAGTGTCACTGAAGAGAAAAAAATACAACAAAAATATGTATTTTACACACCCATGCGTGCAGCAACACGATGATATACTTGACGTAGCGCTGTTTGTAGTTCTGGCTTGACAGTCAGGCGAGGTGGAAAGTCAAGCACAAACACCTACAAAATAGTTGTATAAAAAAAAAAACCCAAACAAACATAAAAATGCTAAATAAATTCATGAATATTCTTGTTATTGAACTATGGATCATGGAATTACTTGATATTGATAAAACAAAGTGGCGATGACATTCATGTGTTCAAATTTGTTTGTCACAGCAGATAAACAAACCTTGGGCCAGCGGTCCAACACAGTTGCCAGTAGCGCAGCAAAATCCTGGGCGGAGTCTGTTACAAGCCCGTGTTCACGGTTGTTGCCCGGGGAGAGAACACAAAACCATCCACAAGTGGACAGAGATGTGAGTCTCCCACCACCAGAACAAAAACATAAAGAAACTCGTGGCTTGACAAAATCACGACCCATACCTTCTTGTCTGGTTGCTGGGCCTTAAGAACGAACTTGCACTGTTTTGTCAGTCAGGAGCAAAACGGGCCATCTTCGCACCCAGGTCGCTGACCAGTACCGCGCCCTGTGTAAATTGACAAAAACGAAAAATCTAAATATGTTTTTGTAAGATTTATTTGGAATACAACATAACAACACAGGCAGAACATGAAATCATGAACGTGGAAGTACTCACGACGTTCAAAGTCCTTCCGAGGTGGAAAAGGTGTCCAATCCCGTTTTTGCTCCAGGCGTCGTTTCATGGCCAGAGAGCGACGGAATGCCTTGGTGTTCGGCATCTGAACAATGAAATGAAAGATTGTGTCATTTTCAATGAAGGACAATGATAACACAAGTTTACAGAAAAAAGTGATGTTTTCTCACACACGACATCAAAACACAGAAAGGTTTCTGTACCTTTGCAGCTGGAGACGATGAGCTTAAATCAATAAAGCAAAAGAAAATGTGTATGTGTACTCTTGGACCCTAACCCTAATGCCATACAAGTCTATGGGGTGAAAATTCAGCTTTGTCCTACAGATATGGGGCCACTTGCTTTTTCATCAGGAGCCCCCAAGAAGCGCCCACGCCAAATTTGGGTCTTCTAGTCCTTGAGGAACCCGAAACCCTAACCCTAATTTCAGCTAACCCTAACCCTAACCCTAGTTTCAGCCTTATTGTTAACCCTAATTCAATGCAAGTCTATGGGCTGAATTTTCAACTTTGTCCAAGAGACATGGGGCCACTTGCTTTTTCATCAGGAGCCCCCAAGAAGCGCCCACGCCAAATTTGGGGCTTCTAGTCCTTGAGGAACCCCGAAACCCTAACCCGAATTTCAGCTAAGCCTAACACTAACCCTAGTTTCAGCCTTATTGTTAACCCTAATTCAATGCAAGTCTATGGGGTGAATTTTCAACTTTGTCCTAGAGACATGGGGCCACTTGCTTTTTCATCAGGAGCCCCCAAGAAGCGCCCACGCCAAATTTGGGGCTTCTAGTACTTGAGGAACCCCGAAACCCTAACCCTAATTTCAGCTAAGCCTAACCCTAACCCTAGTTTCAGCCTTATTGTTAACCCTAATTCAATGCAAGTCTATGGGGTGAATTTTCAACTTTGTCCAAGAGACATGGGGCCACTTGCTTTTTCATCAGGAGCCCCCAAGAAGCACCCACGCCAAATTTGGGGCTTCTAGTCCTTGAGGAACCCCGAAACCCTAACCCGAATTTCAGCTAAGCCTAACCCTAACCCTAGTTTCAGCCTTATTGTTAACCCTAATTCAATGCAAGTCTATGGGGTGAATTTTCAACTTTGTCCTAGAGACATGGGGCCACTTGCTTTTTCATCAGGAGCCCCCAAGAAGCGCCCACGCCAAATTTGGGGCTTCTAGTACTTGAGGAACCCCGAAACCCTAACCCTAATTTCAGCTAAGCCTAACCCTAACCCTAGTTTCAGCCTTATTGTTAACCCTAATTCAATGCAAGTCTATGGGGTGAATTTTCAACTTTGTCCTCGAGACATGGGGCCACTTGCTTTTTCATCAGGAGCCCCCAAGAAGCGCCCACGCCAAATTTGGGGCTTCTAGTACTTGAGGAACCCCGAAACCCTAACCCTAATTTCAGATAACCCTAACCCTAACCCTAACCCTAGTTTCAGCCTTATTGTTAACCCTAATTCAATGCAAGTCTATGGGGTGAATTTTCAACTTTGTCCTAGAGACATGGGGACACTTGCTTTTTCATCAGGAGCCCCCAAGAAGTGCCCACGCTAGATTTGGGGCTTCTAGCCAATGAGGAAAAATTTGGAGCAGACACGACAGGGTTACAGCTGAGAAGGCACTTAAGATCCTCAAAGGACTGTTGCCACTCACTAGACCAAACAAATGGTTTCAATGGACTGGTTAATTCTTCTCTCGTGGCCGGCAGCTCCACTGCCTTAGTGCTGGAGATGAACGCTCAGGGGTGCCGCCAGGAATTTTGGGCCCCCTTCAAAAAAACAAAAACAAATGGGCCTCCTTTGCGCAGCGCTTGTCAAAAGCTTCACATCACTCAAAAAATACAGTATAGTTCAATAATAGTGCTTGAGTCCATCTTTGACAGTGTCAATGTATTTTTATTGTGAATTCTCCTAAAAAGCAAACTCTTAACATTGATGAATGATTCATGAAAAAAACACTTGATGTTTCTCGGACAAAGTTGAGCTTTGACCTTCATAGACTTGCACTGCATTAGGGTTTAGCGATAAGGCTGGAATTAGAGTGAGGGTTTCGGGGTTCCTCATGGGCTAGAAGCCCCAAATTTGGCATGTGTGTGTCCAGGAGGATCCTGATGAACCTGAAAGTGGCCCCATGTCTCTAGGACAAATTTGACCTTTGACCTCCATAGACTTGCATTGAATTAGGGTTAACGATAAGGCTGAAACTAGGGTTAGCTGAAATTAGGGTTAGGGTTTTGGGGTTCCTCAAGAACTAGAAGCCCCAAATTTGGCGTGTGCGCTTCTTGGGGGCTCCTGATGAAAAAGCAAGTGGCCCCATGTCCCTATGACAAAGTTGACCTTTGACCCTCATAGACTTGTATGGCATTAAGGTTATCGATAAGCGATACAAACCTGGTGAGTTTAAGACTTAGTGACTCTACGTACATGAATGTATGGGGTACCCCGTCCTTACCTTGTTCCAACCTTCCCTCCACAAACCTGGCTGTCCAGTGCAGAAGTCAAAGTGAGAGAGAGAACAAAGAAGGAGGAGGGCCTGTGACGCCGCTGCTGATTGGCTCGTTGGTCGGTTGAATGAGCCAATTCTAGAGCTCCCCTCTGTGTCCACACACTGCAAAATATATCTAAGAAACAAACACTTAAATTGAGAAAGAACAGGCTAGAAACAAGTCAAATTATCTGCCAATGCAGTAAGATATTTAGACTAGATTTCTTAAAATAAGACGATATATCTAGGCATTTGAAGAATGGAAAAACTCTTGAAATAAACAGTAAAGCACTCATTCCAAGGACTGTACTAAGTCAAATAAACTTGATACTAGCTTCTCAATTCTTTTTTCACGTTTGCTTCTTTCTTAATTTGAATGAAAAGATCTTAAAACCAGACCTACTAACAGTGCAATTCTTCTTAATTTAAGTGTTCACAATATTAGCTTTTTTTTCTCAATATGAGACAAAGCATCCACCCCCCCTACGCCCAAAAAAGATAATTCAGCAAACAGAATTAATATTGTCAACAACTATTTATTCACTTAAATTGCTGACAGTGCCTTCACTGCCTTGTAATAAAAACGTCACTAAGGCATTGCATCTTAAAACAATCTCAAGCAATCATTTCTAGAACGCAAGTAACAATTGTTACAATATTCACCGTCATCATTATTGAATATTGATTCAGATTCCCTGACACAAAAAAAACAAAAACAGTATGGGGACAGCATATAGTGTTGTGTTCCTATCACCACTGATAACATGTTTGTTCCAACAGACTCCCACCCACCCTCAAGTTACAACTACCAGGGGAGTGTATCACTACCTATGCCTAGTACACAGCTCTACTCCCCAATAAAATTTTTCCATTCTGCCATGGTCTTTTTTGTATGAGGCTGTGGTGTCTCACTCATGGATAGTGTCCTGTAGCACTTCTGTCTGAATGACAGAGAGAAGGGTTGCCACACACTTTTGGATATGTGAGGTGCAGGGCATAGTAGTAATCCATCAGATGAAGCAGACCGTCACTCAAGTCTTCCTTGGCAAGCGTGGTGGCGGGAGTGGCTCCAAGCCAGATGAGACAAAGGGTCCCATCAAACAGCAACACAGAGGTGCAGAAAGACCTCTTCTGCGAGTACATTGTGGGATCTTCTGTTGGCTAAAGAAAAAGAAGAAGGAAACGCCACATCCATGCATGGAACTATGAAGTGTTGAATGTGAGAAAATGCGAACAAACTTTCACCTGAATGACATGAAGCAGTGCCTCACTGGCATGTCCCACTCACCTACATCCAGCGTTATGCGTGGCTTCATCACTTCATTTTTTTTCCAAACACCATAAAATTACACATTGGTGCAGAAGTCTTCCCATCTCTTTTTTTAGTTCATCAATGAATTTTCTGTTGCCCTTATCCAGAATGCGCCGCAGCTCATTCATCACCTATAATGCAAGTCAGTGTTAAAATCTGCAAAAATGCTTGCTTTTCATCAGAAACCAAAACAAGTTAATCACTTACACGATAAAGATCCTTGACACATGGATATGCATCCAGGATCTTTGTTGGCCTTGTCCTGTTCTTTCAGAACATCACTATCAATGAAGGATCTTCTTGCTTGAAACTGCAGGTCAAGAATTTGGGAGACAGCATCTTGGTTGGGTTTTGGTTTCTTGTACAGCTCCTGCAGGGTCTGATAATGTCTGGCCTGTGCTGTCAGACCATCTTTGGCTGATGAAATGGAGGAGACAAATCAGTAAATCAGTCAAATGGATGAAATTGTTTGGAGCATCAAAATATATCAAATGACAATTCAAATGTAAAAATGCCTGTGATATATCATGATATCCAAAACTATCATAACATTGCCTAGCTTTCATACATTATCATTATTATTAAAATGGACATGTTTCTACTTATGTGAAGTGTGGCCATTATCAGAACTGCGCCCTGGTGTGTGACACAAAATAATTGTTGATCCACCAATTGAGTCTGCATCATGATCTTCTTCTTGGTCACTTGCTGACAAGTCAATGCGATGCCTTTTCTTCTTGTGGCCCCTCTCTGGTGAATCTCTTGTGAAGATTCTTGTAAGTGCTCGCCTGTGGTAAATAAAATTTCACTCATTGAAAGAACAAATTAAGATGGAAAGTGAACATGCACAGATAAAAAAAAGTATCAGCCAAAAATAACCACACGCTTCAAAATCTAAGTGCGCAAAATAATATAATCACTTACATGTTTCATTGTTTTGTCTTAATCCTTCAGCATGGGATAATACTCCACTAGTCTTTGAGACATTGCAGTGACTTCATGCTTAGAAGGGTACCGGACCCCCTCTCCTTGCTGACTGGCTCTCAAGATAGAAATCATGCTGGTGACAGTGTTTCTCACCAGCCTGCGTCTCAGCTCTTTGAACATGACACATTTCCCCTCACTGGCAGTGCGGGCCATCTGGAAGTAGTGCTTACGAGCTTGTGAAGAGAGAGAGAGAGAGAGTGAGAGAGAGAGAGAGAGAGAGAGAGAGAGAGAGAGAGAGAATTTCGTGTATACAATATAATACAAAGTACTGTAAATACGGCAGGGATTGACAGAAAAAAAAAGATAACCTTAATCAACCGATGTAGTTTGTCCTAATAGAGTTGCCGTATGTGACGTTGTTGGCATTCGCCAACTGGACAGAGGCGACTGCCAATTACGTCACATACGGCAACTCTATAAACGTACCGCGATCTATCCATATATCACGTTCGAACGCGATGTAGAGGTGTGTCCCAATGGAGTTGCCGTATCGGCAGTCACTTCTGCCTGGAACGATTCTGCACCCGGACTAATTCTGTACCTACACCTCGTTGACGGGGGGGAAGCACGCTATCGCTATCGCGCTACACTAACTCGGCAAAGTTACGTGCCGACAAAGTTTCGTTGGGGGGTGCGGTGTTGGGGGGTTATGACTGGCTTCACGCGGGCCAGACAGAGACACGCAGCGGGCCGGATGTGGCCTGCGGGTCGGGGTTTGCCCATGTCTAGTATAGACAACATATTGTGGAGGAGCAGGAAGCTGTAGGGTCCTCTTTGGGCTGCTTTTCACCAAAGGAGTGGATGTCTGAGGACAGATTGGAGATGTTCCTCCTGGTGAAGACACAGTTCCTGGCTTCATTCGGGGCAGCCTTGTCTGGTACGGTGGAATTCTCAGCCGAGAGGAAACCAGATCCAAAACATTATGAACAAGAGAGAAACAATAGACACAATTCGGAAAAAAGAAAAAAAAAGTGTTATGCTCAATGTTTTCAGAGCAAAGTAGGTAACCAATCACATCTACACTAATAAGGGCCCAAATCCGTTTCCTCCTGAGAAAGTGTTCTGGTCCAGGAAAAAGGTCTCTCAAATCATCACGACTGAGGGTGTGGAGCAAGACTTCATCGATGTTGGCAGCTATAAAGACAGTCCAATCATTAACAAACCTTTTACACTTAACAACTCATACATTTTTTCACTAATGAATTTAATTCAACTTGACAAGTCAAACCAAGTTTGTTTTGTGCCAATTTCTGTTATCAGAATTAATTGTAAATGCAATTCAGTTTAGACATTTTGTCTCAAATTTGTAAAATACTTCTTTTTGAAATCAGTGTCAGCATACAGTTATTTTAATTACTTAGCGGATCAATCAAAGTCATGGAAATTTTTTCATACCTACACATGACATACCATTTAAAATTGATACTGTGACATCATCCAGCTCATCCATTATTGGCCCCGGTTTGGATGTCCATTTCATTTCTCCTCAATCTGGCAGGGAAAAAAAAATCATCATATTAAGGTCACAATTAGGACAAGCTAGCCTTCCGACTCAAGATCCGTTTTTTTACAATGCCCATCTGCCATGGATCCCAAAGTTCCCATGCAATTAAAAGTTGTGACACCTTATCTGAATGATAACCCTAGACAGCTCAACGGATTGCTAGTCATACAGACAACAATCAAAATTGGAGTGAAACTTGTAACCACAATGCCTGCAACATGGTGGTACTTATGGTAATAATCATCAAATACCAATGTTCTTCGTGACCAAATGACAACATCTGATAGGATTGTGCCACCTTGAACTGCAATCAACTTAAATTTTGATAAAAACAAGCAAATTGTACCTAAACTACATCTTCAATCAATCCAATTTGAGCACCCTCTACCCCATAAACTGAAGAAACTGCAATACAAACTTGGTAGTACAGTATTTCGTCATGCCACATATAACTAGGAATGCTAATTGCTTGTTCACATGACTAGAATTGCAGTACATCAATCCAATACAAAATACACACTTGTCATCAAGCTCATAAATCCATCGAGTCGAGATGAGCACGTGCAAGGAGTCGGACTCCGTGAGTTCACATAAACAGAGCATTGCGTTTGCGTAAATTATGCACGGCTATCGAGCTAGAAGCCGAGTCCGATTTGGTGCACACAACCACACTATAATGCCTCTCAATGTCCTAACCCATGCCACGCAACGTGAAGAACCGATTTGAGTTTCTCACGGGACCAGCAGTGAAGTCACAACCGTCGCCCCAAATGAAATGTCGCAGCAGGAGCCTGAGGATTTTCTGAGTCAACATGCTGATCAACAGGTAACGTAATGTTGGCTTCCTTGACGACATTAGACAACTCCCTGTTTATATTTTATTCATATTTTAGCACAAAGCCTCCTTGTTTTATGATCTGCTCCTGTTTGACTTGTTCGGTTTTTGTTTTGACATTATGCTGTTAGTGTTTATTTCAAATTAACAAGAAGTACCGGTACAGATAGGAGGAACTTAATATAACACTTGTGTCAAACAAAGAATAACTAACTGTACATATCATGTCTACAGGAAGGAGCTGGTACATTAAGTGAGAATATTCAAGAATATTAAGAGAAGATATATTCAAGGTTGTCCTG
The DNA here is from genome assembly GCF_046127955.1 of Nelusetta ayraudi. Classification (NCBI taxonomy): domain Eukaryota; kingdom Metazoa; phylum Chordata; class Actinopteri; order Tetraodontiformes; family Monacanthidae; genus Nelusetta; species Nelusetta ayraudi. The sequence goes on from NW_027466078.1 coordinate 833,765, forward strand.
AGGTCAACTGTACCAACCATTGACAGAGCTTATGGAGCAATTTGATGTTATTGTACAGTAAAAATGGAATATTGGAGCTGTCGCAAAACAAAACAAAAAGCCAACTTTAAGGCTTATTATCTCCAAAATGATACAGTAATCAATCACATTTAGAAATCAAATGTTTCTAAATGTCAAGTCAGTAATGTCAAGTCAGTGCTTGATGTGTCATCAGCAGGCGTCGGCGTCAGTAATGGGGCATCAGCGGGTTTCGAGCGGAATCGCCAGGCGTTGGGAAGCGTCAGCGGGTGTCGGGGGCTTGTGGCCAGGTGGCGGACGTCACGGCAGGCAGTGGCCAGGTGGGCTCAGTCCCGCAAACGCTGCTTACAGCTTTAATTTTGTATTGCTTTGATAACATTGTTTAAGTTGAGTTTAAATTTACACTATTTTTTTTTTCTTAGCTGCTAATTGTTCAAAAATGCTGATGTTAAAAGTGTGTTTGCACAGTAAATGTTATGGCACTTTAATTCATATGGCAGTACATTTAAAATAACTGGCCGTCAAGTTCCAGGAACTGACAAACTGCACTGAGTTGAGTGAGATTCTCCAAAGGAACTCCAGTATAAATGTGGACTTTACATTCCAGTCCCCTGTGAAGAAAAACCCAAAAGTGAACGTTTTTGTGCCTCACCCTTTCTAACTGGGACATTTGCAAGGGAACGCAGACTGGTTATGCTGCTCCCTGATAAAAGAAAAATGTTTCTGCTGTTACCTCAGAAATTGCCTGTTATTATTGTGGCTCAGGATTTTGGAGGTAGATTTTATTTTATTTTTCATAAGGAACAGGATAACAGTAATGCCCTGGCATTGGCAATAAGCTTTAATTTTGTATTTGCATTTTTTTTAACTTTAGATTTACATTAAAAATGTTTCTGTGTAAAGTGCTGATGTTAACTGTTTGCACGATAAATGTTATGGTGCTTTCGTTTATATGGCAGAACATTTAAATTAAAGTGTATGAAAGACTTCTTTTAAATTCATTATTGGCTTTTGCGTATACGACATGATTAATCGTGATTGATCAGGTAAATCATGCGATTAATTGTGATTAAAATTTTTAATCGTTGCCCAGCCCCAGTAAAAACATTTTTCTGGTGCCAGCATTTCGTGAGGCAGAAGTTGATTCATACTTCAGTGCCTTGGAGCGAATAGCTTCGCCACTCAACTGGCCAAGAGACATGTGGCCTGTCCTTCTCCAATGCAAGCGGGTGGGAAAAGCACAGGAGTTGGTGTCTGCTCTTTTCTTAGAAGACAGCCTGCAATATGATGTTGTAAAGGAAGCAATTTTTCCTGCTTATGAGCTTGTTCCTGAGCCCTACCGGCAAAAATTTAGGAACCATAGAAAATCCAGTGGTCAAACCTTTGTCGAGTTTGCATGGGAGAAAAGCAACCTCTTTGATAAATGGTGTGCAGCTAATGATGTCAAAAATGACTTTGAGTCACTCCGTGAGCTCGTTCTTTTAGAAGATTTTAAAGACTCTTTGCCAGAGAAGGTGGTAATGTTCTTGAATGAACAGAAAGTGTCGTCATTGTCCAAGGCTGCTGTCCTCGCAGATGAGTTTGTGTTGACCCACAAAAATGTCATCTCATCTTCCCCCCCGATCGGACAGGCCTTCTGCTTCTCGTCCCACAAGAGCCGAGTCTAGCCACCTCCCCCTTGAAAAGGCTAGAGGGAAGGGACTTCTGGTTTGGCCATAAAGCGGTAGACTGCGCGACACCAGGGCTCTCGACCATCCAGGGTAAAAACTCCCCGAAAACTTGAATAACTATTGTCAGATATCATATTAACTACAAAGTGATCAGGGGAACGTTGGAATGGGAAGGAAAACTCGATTAAACCAAAACAGAAACACGGTAACAGACAATATGGCGGAACTACCAGCTTGCTCTGAAACAGAGGGAGATGGCGAAACGAACTCCTCGTGACTAACGACGCGAAAAAGGGCTCGGACATAGAAATTATTAGCAAGGAGATACGGGATTTAAAAATGGAATCAAAAGAAGTCCTTCGCACGTTTGGAGAAACACTGAGGAACGACGTGGAAAAAGACTTGGACGACTTCAAAGACGAAATAAATCAACAACTTGCGAAAGTCATCACCGAACAGGAGCTCCAAACCGGCAAGATCAACGAGGCTGAGTCGCGGATTGAAAAGCTAGAACGTTGGGCACAGGAAGCTAATGACACTCTGGTCATATCACTGAGAGAACAAAAAGCTCTTCAGGACAAGTTAACTGACCTGGAGTCCAGGCCGAGGAGAAACAACCTACGTATCTATGGAGTCACTGAAGGAGAGGAGGGAGAATCTGTGGCCAAGTTTGTGGAAGACCTGCTGAAAAGCGAACTGCACCTGCCAGCACATTTTAATTTCCAAATTCAGAGAGCACACCGCTCATTTGCACAGAAACCAGCGGACGGTGCCCAACCGAGACCCATCATTGTTAACTTTCTGGAATTTACTACCAAAGAGAGGGTCCTGAGAGAGCTATGGACAAAGAAAATAGAACTGGGGAATAAAGTACCGTCATTCCATCACGATTACGCGACAGAGATGGTCCAAAAGAGAAAGGAGTACAACACTGCTAAAAGAATCCTGAAGGAGAAGGGCATCCGCTTCCAGACGCCATTCACCAAGATGAGGACCCACTGGGATACGGGAACTCGAACCTACAACAGCGCAGAGGAGGTAAAGGAGGAATTGGCGAGACGCGGCCTGGCGTAGAAGACGGCGGTGGCGACGGGTGCGGAGGGGCCTGCGGCACTCGGTGCCCCACACTACGACGGAGTGGCAGTGCAAGGAGGGATCCTGGAGGGGCTACGCATCAGCACGACGCATCAATACGCATAGATCATCATCTATCAAAAAAAGACTAGATGTGGCGAGGGGGAGGGTCTGGCGGAGGTGGAGACAATTCAGATGGTGGGTATAAAGGAAAATTGGGGGGGGTGGGGGGGGGGTTGCCTGACAATGCCACCTGGGGAGTTGCACCCCAGGAAATAAACTATAATAAAATTCCTCGGGCTACACAGGTTCGTTACGCTTTGAAATTTAAGAGGACGAGACGGACTTCCAATGAAACAGCTTTATTTGACAACAATTTAAAATAGACCAGGTTTAGCTGCCTGAGTGTCAAGGAAATAAGTACCATACCAAAAAGACTTCGGCTTTAACAGCCAAGCGGTGAATGCACAACGATCACGCACACACAGCACCACCTCCCGATGAACGGGCACCCGGCAGGGTTCCTCCTCCAGCTGCGCTTATGGCCCAGCCCGCTCTGGGATTGCTAGCCGAAATGCTAAGAAGAACTGCAAAGTTCTCAGCGTGGACACGCCAGAGGACAGAGTGCTGACTCCAGCCTGCGCTTCTTTTTAAAAGAGCTGCTTTCACTCTGCACTCTGGCACAGGTGTAATCAGTGCGTTTACATGCAGAGCTTAATCGGACTAAGCAATAATTCGGTTTTCTCGTCCAATCGGAGTTCTCACCTTGTCCCCCTATACATGCAGCTGAGAAATTTGAATTACTGACGGGAACGTGTCCTTCTCCCAACAGTAGGGGGTGGAGTGAGCCTTTTCAGCTGGTCAGCTGCTTTCGGTTGACATATTACATCATTATGATATAGAATGATAGTTCATAATGTACGTGTTACTTACTTTGCAGATAAGCTGTACCCTATTTCTTGTGCTCATGGTTA
>NW_027466078.1:845000-935000 GCF_046127955.1 Nelusetta ayraudi
CATGTTTTGTTGGCTGTTTCAAGGGTTTATTTAGTTTGTTGTGACACAATCTAAGGTTCAATTTGTAAAGAAATAAAAGTTTTTGTGAAAAAAGATAGTGGTCAAAGTGATTGATATTTGTGTTTGTGTTTTTTGTAGTCTTGTCTGGATTTGTCCTGTTCGTTTCTGGTCTGTGTTTGTGTTCCCACTCTTGGCCTTCACCTTGTCGTGGTGAGTGGGCTTTTAACTAAGACAGGCCAATTATATATATTGTGTGAAGCCAGCAAAACAGTCATTATTATGAGAATTACAACTGAAGCACACTAAATAATACACCATAAGTCACATTTTGCTTTTCTGTTATTAATCTAATGTGTGTTATGTCAAGCCTCCACAGTGGCGTGCTGCAGTCAGGATGAGACGAACAAGGTGAATGGATGGACGGATTGATGAGCCCAGCGAGCCTCCACCATCCACAGACAAGCCAGTCCCATCTTCAACACATTTGTTGTGGTTTTATATTAAAGCAGATAGTCAAACGTAAATGTAGCATGGTAATGTTGCGAAGACACATTTATTTTTGTTTTTCTTTGTTTCTTTAGAAGCTTTTATTTTGGTTTTCTGTGGAAGCACAACAGACAACACACATGTTAACGTCCGCTACTACGGTTCGCTCCGCATAGGTCTCACGAGCCACTTGAGAGACTTCCTCTCGAGCGTTATCTACTTTTTACATTTCAAAACACAGATCCATACCCGACTTCGACTTGAACTTATTAATCATGTCGTTTCCCACATTTCCCACATCACTCAGAGACGATACATTCAAAACGTAAATTTAACTCACATACCCTCGATCTCAGACTTCAATTACGAAACAGCCACACATACATTTGCTCTTATTTTCAACCATTTCCCCTTCTCACCTGTGGAAGCACAACAGATAACACACACGTTAACGTCCGCTACGACGGTTCGCTCCACATAGGTCTCATGAGCCACTTGAGACCTCTCTAGCGTTATTCCCCGGGGCGAACACGACCTCCACTGGTAGAAGTGGGTAACTGCACCCTGCTCACTGATCACTCTCACACACGCCACAAACCACAACAAAAGCAGGAACAGTGCTTTGCCACAATTATGCTACATAAACACGTCCTGGTCCCCTCTGGATCCTCTTTTCCGGTCCTCGCGATCACTCTCTTGGCTGCGGTGGGCATGGTTCTTCCTTTGTCAGGGCATTCTCTGGCCCAGTGACCCATTCGGCCGCAGATGTGGCACGCCCCCTTTTCGCCTCTGTCTCCGCTAGTCGCCCTTCGTCGGTTGTCGTTGTTCCTGTAGGGCCGTCTCGCCGTGTCACTGAGGTGCTTCATCATGGTGAGGGAGGCACGCTTTATCTTCTTGTCCTCTGCATCGCTGGCCTCCTGCAGAAGCCTCTCAGCGTGCACTGCATGACGTCGGACCTCTGTCAGCCGGGCATCTTCAATCCCCACGCAGCAGCTTGTGTTAACTGCTTTGGCGATCTGGGGGAGCAGCCCTTGTCTGAAAGCAGTGATGAGGCTGGCCGTTTGGTTGACGGCAGTCCTGATGAAGGTGGCGACGCTGCGGCGTCGGTGCTGGAGTGCGCAGGGTTGTACGGTGGTAGCGTTGGATGAGGGCAGGCGGGAGGAGGGAAGACAGGCATGTCCAGGAGAGGGTCCCTCGGGCCTGTAAGAGAAGGATACAGACGATTTGGTGCATTTGAATGCTCGTGTGTGAGCGGCTCCTTTTCTCCCTCCTCTGGGGAGTGTGTGTGAGTGTGTGCACCCTCTGCCGTTATCTCTGTCACCCCTGTGCTCCAGCGCCCAGCGCTGTTCACACGTTTGTTTTTGTTTTCTTTACTTGTTTCCTGTCCCTGACCTCTGCTTCAGGTTTCCAGAATGAAAAACACCTTTCATGATCTTTGATGATTTGAATCTCCCACCTGTTTGGGTTTTTCTTTTTTGTAACCTTTCCCTCTGCTATCTTCAATTTATCCCGGAGGTTTCTCAATTCCTCCAAACTCAGTGATCCCCCTGCTGGGAAATCATACTTTTCAACCCAAATTCCCAACATGTCAAGACAATCTGGACCATATTTTTTCCTCATGTCGTCCACAATTGGTCCCCCCTGGGGAACAGCAGCAGCCACTTTGCTCTGGTTCTTCCCCAGCACTGTCTAGCTAGACTTATTACTCTGACTTTTCACTAAGTTTTCACAAAATTCCAAGTCAGAAAATACACAGGCGTCCCCGTGCACCCCTTTTTCTTACTCTGGAGCAAAAAGGTGGAGAAAAAACTCACCCCTCTGGTAGTTTACCTACCAGAAGCTTCCGGCTCACTTGTGGAGCGGGAATTTCAGTGTTGATTCAGAATCAACACCGACCTGAAAGGCACGGTTAACGTATGCGCTCCGTCCTGCCCCGGGACCGTTCGTAAACGACAAGGAAAACAACCCACTGGTCACTGATATGTCTGAGACAAGAACAATTACTTCTCACCCGATCTCTGAATCAGCACTTCCCTTCCAGGTTCGCTTGGATAGACGTGAAGCCGATCAGATCCACTCTTAGACGCCGATCCTCTCATCTCTGAATGCTTGGTTCGAGGTAGAGGGGGAACGAGGAGTTTCCTCCGTTCCTGGTCCCGGGCCCTCAACGTCCCAGAGTTCCACTGACGGGTCTCCAGCAATCCTATTCGTGACGCCAAATTGTTGTGGAAAAGAGCGAAGAGGAATACTGGGATAATAAGTAATTTAATGAACAAACAATAAAAAAAGGGATCGGAGCTCCGAGGCACAAAACACAGTAAAATGGGAGTGCGAGTGCGAGGTGGGAAGGAGGAAGAAGGTCTCTTATACACAGGACTGGGAGGGGATAAGATAAGGAAACAACAGGGAGGAGAACAGAGAGAGACAAACCAACGACTATACGATAGTTGACCGATTTCACAGCTCATATCCTGTACAGGGAGAGGATGAGCACATCAGTGGCAGGCCATAAAACAAAGTGAAATACGATGCGTATATGTTAGCCTAGGATTCTAACAGTTTACACGTGCTACTAGTGATCATACAATATAAACCAAGGTAAAGAATAACACAAGAATACTCTATCATGTTCGACCCATCTTAATAACCGAGATTTTTTTTCCAGGTGTGCTTTGCTCATCTCTTTGTACCAAATATTTAGGGGAGTTTTTATAACATCACATAGATTATTAGAGTATATAGTCTTGAAAGCTTTGTCACCCAGCAGAGATTGAAGTGGGATATCTCGTTGGTCAAATTCTAGCTCCTTCCATTTTGCATCGTAACCCGCCCTGCACCAGTAGACTATATACTGCAGTTGTGCTGCTTTATAGTAGTCCTCCAAGCATGGGAGTGACATCCCTCCCTGTTAAGTGTAATGTTTTGTAGCGTACCCTTGGTTTCTTGTTCTGCCATATGAATCTAGAAATGATCCGATTCCATTCACTGAATTTCTTATTGGGTATTTCTACAGGTAGCGATTGGAGTAGAAATAACAATTGTGGTAAAATAACCATTTTTTAAGTATCTATTCGGTTGTAAAAATCAAGTACTAGGGGGGTCCAACTGTCCAGATCATTTTTAATTTTGGTCGTGATGCTACCGTAGTTTACACTATATAAATCTTTGGGGGTCTTGGGAATATGAAGACCTAGGTATTTCAAAATTCTGGTTTTCCATTTAAATTTAAAGGACTTACGTATGTTTTCTTGAGGTATGTAATTAAAAGTAAGAGTTTGAGTTTTCTCTATGTTCAATTTGTATCCCGAATATGAACCACATTGGTCGAAGGAGGGCATTAATTTAGGGAGACTGGTATCCGGGTCGGATAAAGTCACCAGGATGTCATCTGCATATAAACATGTCTTATATTCTTTCCCCTTGAATAGTATTCCTGTGATTTCTGGGTCTTCCCTAATCTTTTGAACAAGTAGCTCTATAAATAGAGCAAACAAGATGGGGCTCAGTGGGCAGCCCTGTCAGCAACCCCTCTCCAAACGGATTGTACCTGAAAGACTGCCATTTATTCTGATCCGGGCCACAGGTGAATTATATTTAGATTTTAAACATTTTATAACTGTATTGTTAAAGCCAAAACATTGCAGGACCAAGTATAAAAATTCCCATAGAACAGAGTCAAAAGCTTTTTCTGTGTCAAAGCTAATTGCTAAGGACATTGTGTTTCCTTTGCTCATTATATGGAACAGATGTATAGCTCGCCTAACATTGTCTTGTGTTTGTCTATTTTTAACAAAACCTGTCTGGTCCGTGTCAATTAGGTCAGGGATAATATTTTCTAGTGTGTTGACAATAATTGAAGTGAAAATTTTATAATCAGTGTTTAAAACTGAGATAGGTCTGTATGAGCTGCAATCTGTCCTATCTTTCCCTGGTTTCAGTATTACAGATAATATGGCCTGTTTCCAAGATGGTGGGGTCTCGCCACCTTTTAAGACATAGTTAAAACAATTTAATAAATAGCAGTGGGGTCACAGAGTCCCTAAAAGTCTTATACCATTCTGCTGGTAGTCCATCTCCCCCGGCTGCTTTGCTTGTTTTCAGTTTAGAAATTGCCTTGTCGACCTCTGCATTTGTAATCTCTGTAGTTAAGCACTTATTTTGTTCTGTGACAACAGATGGCAGGTCTAGGGATTTCAAAAAACTGATTGACTGTTACTGCTTCTGCTAATTCGGGTTGAGTGTATAAATTCCTGAAGTATGATTCAAAAGACTTATGTATTGCTTCTGGCTTATAACACATCTGGTTGGTGACCGGGTCCTTTACTTTATATATGGATCTTCCAGACTGTTGTTTTTTAAGTCTCCAAATAGTGTTTTTGTGTGGGACACCTACATTTATTTTCACATATACACCTGAGTGATCTGATATGTCGCTAACACCAATTCTACAATCTAAAACCCTGTGTCTGTCTGTTCTGAACATAAAGAAATAATCGATCCTCGAGTAAACTGAATGAGGGTGAGAGTAAAAAGTCAATTGTTTAGTGGATGGATGAAAATCCCTCCATACATCAAACATACCAATCCTTTTAATCATCTTCTTAATATTTAGTGACTCAGGATTTGTTTTCTTTGTCGGGTTTGATGAGTCTAGAGTGGGATGCAGCTGTACATTCCAAGGGGACTCGTGCCACGCAAAGCCTATTCCGACCTGGCGATCCTGTTTGAATCCATTAGCAACCAGCTACATTACCCCGGGCAGCTTCACGGGTACAGGTGGATGTATGCTAAATGCAGAGAAAATGGACTGCGTGTGAGAAAAGAGTCTGTGCGTTTGGTTTTGAAGGAGCTGCATCCAAGAGGAGTGTCATTAAGGCAAGCGGGGCGTCTCAGACGGAGGAATTACTTCTCAAACTTCTCAACTTCATCTGGCACCTGGACTCATATGATGAACTGAAGCCATATGGTATTTGTGTGAATGGATGTATCGATGGCTTTTCAAGAAAAACAAACTGGCTCAATGCTTACACAACAAGTAGTGACCCAAAAGTAATTGGAGGGTGCTACATAGAAGCGGTACAGCGTTTTGGGGGGTGCCCTAGAGTTGTTCGAGGCGACCTTGGAACCGAAAATGGCCATGTTAGAGGCTTCCAGCGTTTCCTCGTCCCTGTTCAACCAGACGACACCCTCGATAGTTACTTGGAGGGGCCAGCACCGCCAATCAAAGAATTGAATATTGGTGGGGTTTCCTGCGTGGCCAGCGCATGGAGTTCTGGTTAGCCTTGTTATCAGACCTCAGAGACAACGGGCATTTTGATGGCGAGTTTCTGGACAAAAGTCTCCTGCAGTTTTGTTGTATGGGCCTCCATACAGGTGAGTTCATGAATAATGTTTTATTTTCATTTTGTGCGCATGTGTATGTGAGTGAGAGAGAGGGGAGGGAGGACAGAAACGGGAAAGTGGGTGTTGGGAAGACAGACAGACAGAGACGGGAGGAAAGGAAAAAGAATGCTAAAGAGAAGGGGTAGAAAAGGGAAAGGAACAGAGATGGAAGGGGAGAGAGATGGAACAGAAGGGTAGAAACAGAGAGGATAAGAGATGGGGAGAAAGGGGGGGGAGGGATGAACAGAGACAGGGAGGGAGGGAGAGGGTGGGGTTGCTCATGTGTGAATGCTGTAATTTAGTGTTTTATTTCTGTTCTGCTGGCACAGCTCTTCCTAAATGTATACATTTTCTACAGGATGAGTTGGATGACACTGCACAGGTGTGGAATGCACACAACATCAGGCCATCAAGAAACCTGAACGTCCCCAGCGGTCGGCCTAATGTGATGCATGCTGTTCCTGAACTTTACCGAACAACAGATTTTCTCTCCCCTGTTGAAGATGAACACATTCAACTGTGCAAAAATGAATGTGTCTTTCGGCTGGCTGTACCATGTAATCCAGATATTTATGAACTCTGTATCATCTTTATGCCTGAGTCCCATCTTGCTCCACCAACAGATCCGTATCAGGCTGTGAACTTGTATTTGCACCTAAGAGAGGCCATCACTGCATCTCTCTAAACCACCCGACCCTCTCCACAGGATGGACACTTATTCCACTGCAGTGCGCCTCCCCCTGACCCTATCCACAGAATGGACACTAAATTGTTGTGAACCTCCTGTTATTTTGTGTGTTGTTAAATCTCTAGTGTTCCTTTTAAAAATACACAGGGATATCGGTTATTTACTGCACTCCTTTGTTTCTATTATTACGCAATCCTTACGGTGATGCTATTTACTGAATTTACTTTTTGACCTGAAGGTCGTGTGTGCAAAGAGCTGTTAAATAAAAGTAGCCATGTGAAAGAACTTAACTATGTTGTTGAAACATTGAGAAACACAGAAGCACAAGGTTACTTTAAGATTTACTTTAATTATTCTTCACTTCCATGAATTAATGAACATTAACGTGATTCTTTAAAGTCAACAATTCCTGAAAAATTAAACCGGTGTTGGACAACTCGTTCTGAATGCTTGGTTAGAGTAAACAGATGGGCCTGTAAGCAGTCATTTTCAAAACAACATTTTCACTTTCAACAAAAAAAAAAAACACCCTCATAAAACTCTGCTGAAGCATTTACTATTCTGTAACACAAGTGTAACTATGGAAGCAGATAGTTACCATAATCCAAATAAAAATGCAATAGCAGAAATGCTTTTAAATTTTAAGAACGAAGCTGCATTATTTGACTCATAATTAAAATGGTTAATAAGTCATTCAATCTGCATTTTCATTTTCTTCTGCAAGACTGCTCATTCTTGTACTTAATTCAAATGAAAAAGGAAAACACATTTGAGATTTAATTTTCAAAACATGCACCAGCAAAGAGTTACCAAAATTCAATATGAAATGTAAAATTCAAAAATGAAAAAGCAATAGCAGAATGCTTTTTCATTTTTAGAACAAAACTGCATTATTTGACTCATAATTAAAATCATTAATAAATATTCCTATATGCATTTTCATTTTTTTATTCGTGTCGCACCTTTTATGACACAATCAAAAAGAAAACTGAGGGCATTGCTTTTTAATTTTCGTGGTCCTGCCCTGCACAAGAGTTAGCACAACTCGAAAACGAAATCGCAATCTCAAAGTAAGCGCGCGGCGCAGGAAAGTGACGTCAGCAGCTCTCCACCTGTGGGTATGGCGGTATGACGCCAAGTGTCATTTGCCTCATGTTATGTGTAAATTCTAATGTTTGTGAATTTAATAAAGATATATATATATATATATATATATATGTGTATATATATATATATATATATATATATATATATATATATATGAATATATATACATACATATATATGTATATATATATATATATATATATATCTTTTTATTTAAAAAGAAAAGAAAAGAAAAGAAAAAAAAGGTATGGCGGTATGACACCACTTTGCCATCGTTACTTCTTTCACGTCATTGAAGTTGCCGGTAATCGAGATTTAAATCGGCGAAAAACGTGGACCACTGACAGATCTCGCACCAGCATCTGCCACCAGTTGACGGATTGATCTGTTGCTTCGCATCCTTCGTCAGATGGACTGGTGGCCGACGCCGAACGGAAGCAATTATCCGTTGCATCGCATCCTGCGACGGATGGACTGGTGGCCGACGCCGAACAGCTGTTACTCCACCCATGTAACAAATAGCTTTAGCTTTGATGTTGTGCTGGTGCATCAAGGTGTTCCATAACTGACAACAGGTTGGCTAGGGCAACCTTGTTTGCGTCCGTATCTGGGACGGCAGAATACCTGCTCAACTCGGTCCCGAGCATCAGATTCAGATACACTATTCAACTCCACCTGGGAAGCTAAATCCAGCAGGGTTTGAACAATTGTGTCAATGTGCGCCATGCTCAAATCTGTCCGACCAACGAGATCCGTCAGTGGTCCACGTTTTTCGGCGATTTAAATCTCGTTTACCGGCAACTTCAATGACGTGAAAAGTAACGATGGCAAAGTGGTGTCATACCGCTATACCTTTTTTTTGTTTTGTTTTTTGTTTTTTTAAATATACAGTATATATATACATTTATTAAATTCACAAACATTAGAATTTACACATAACAGGAGGAAAATGACACTTGGCGTCATACCGCCATACCCACAGCGGAGGTGGAGAGCTGCTGACGTCACTTTCCTGCGCCGCGCGCTTACTTTGAGATTGCGATTTCGTTTTCGAGTTGTGGTAACTCTTGTGCAGGGCAGGACCACGAAAATTAAAAAGCAATGCCCTCAGTTTTCTTTTTGATTGTGTCATAAAAGGTGCGACACGAATAAGAAAATGAAAATGCATATAGGAATATTTATTAATGATTTTAATTATGAGTCAAATAATGCAGCTTTGTTCTTAAAATGAAAAAGCATTTCTGTTATTATATTCTTATTTTAATTTGGATTATGGTAACTGCTTCCATATAAAACAAATACATCCATAAATATAAACAATGTGAGAATTGTTTCTTGCAAGAGCTGTACTTCAACCCATGACCATCGATAAAAGTGTACACATCTAATCGTAAACAATCTGCTGCAACCTGAATTTCCACTTCTGTGTCTATAAACCAGTCACAGCTTGACTGATGGCTCTGAAGAAGCAGTTTCCATCAGCCTCTACATTCTCATTTGTACACGGCGAACCTAATGGGCCATTGCAATCAGAAATTGGAAAACTCGCACGGTCCAAATGAATCTTCAAGTTTTTGCAAAGGTCTAAACAAACATCAACATCAAGGGGAGAGAAGTTACACTCTTCATTGGTCACAGCACTGACAAACTCTACGTCAGAATTATCCATGTCAAAGTGAGGAGTTTTGCTCTTCTGAAGTGACTCACTGTTGCCAGCTGGTGCTGGAATTTTAAACCGTGACCGGTTTCGCCTTGATGAAAAGAACCATGCAGAACCTTGGCTAATCTAATACCAGTGCCATGATCTGCCACTGCATCTTCACTAGTACTAACTGATGATGGATCACAAATCACATGTGCGAGGCGTAGAACGAGCGGAGCAGTCAGAGGCAACAGAAGAAGAAAGAAAAGCCTCCTTAGCTTAGTTGATCTTCTGTGTTGCCTCCTGGACGGTGCTGGCCTCCTCTGGCTTGGTGCTGGAAACCACGGGAGCCACAGGAACCACGGGCACAGCTCTGGTCATCTGCGGCGTCGCCTCCACCTGATTAAAATAAGAAAGATGTGATTTTATGCCAATAAACATAGAAAGGAAAACACTAGGCTTTACACGATCACGATTTTTGTGCCGATCACCGATCAGTGAGTTTAAATAAACCGATCACCGATCACCGATCCGATCACGTTAGGGGCAATAAATACTTGTTTCTGTACACCCCTTGCCTTCTCACGAGCACCGTCTAAAGTTGTTTGCTTTAGCATCCGTTTAAGAATTTGCTTTTCTTTTTCTTTCTCCGCGCTGCGTTTCTTAAACTCGACATGCTCCTCTGTGTGTATCTTTTCCAAGTGCCTGATTAAATTTGTGGTGTTGAAATTTTTTACCAAAGTTCCCCCGCTAGGTACTGTAGCGTTGCATTTGCAGATAGCTTGTGCTATGTCTGTTTCTCTCACTTTGAAAAACTTCCACACTCCCGACACGTTTGTTTGTGTCGCCCATGGATGTTGCTGTCGTGAAGATTCAAAGAAACTTTATTGTCCGTCACATAGCGACAGTACTCAAAACAGGAAGAGGCACGAAGACGAAAATGAAGGTTTTTGAATCATGAATCATTAGCTCTCGGATACAAACAAATAAACATGTCGATGCTGTGAAACTACTTTGGAGGAAATGAGACAGATTAAAAAAGTTTCAACACGACCATGACGTCATTGATCGGTGATTCATGACATGACGCCCGATCATGAACGTTTCTAAAAATGCCAAATATCGGCCGATCCGATACAGCCGATAAGATCGGTGTAAAGCCTAGAAAACACACACAGGTGATGAAGTGGAAATGAATAAGTACAAACCTGCTGCACTGCTGTGATATTGCTGGAGGCAGACTCAGTCATGTGGACAGTTGAACGTGTTGCCCACACCTGCAAATACAAGGACACAAAGTAACGTTTAAAGAACTGCATTTATTGTCCTATCACAAAGATGCACACAATGAAATACACATATCCCAAATACCAACATGTCACTTGTTTGTTTTGGTTTTTGAGGCAACGCGTGCTGATCGACGTCTCAGGCTGGACATCTGGAAGAAGATAAAGAAATTAATTCATAAACAAAGTAACACACTAATTAAACTGTACATGTACTGTACATATGTGATCTTGTGTTGATAATAGGGGTGGGGCGATACGGCTAACCCACGATTCGATACTGTGACGATATTTGGCCCACGATAATGACAACATCACGACACACGATATCTTCGATATCTTCGAAATTTTGCAGACGATATGTGACTGAAAAAGAAAAAAATACCCATAAAAAGGAAAATGCCTGTGATCTTGCATTTATTCCAAAACTTTGTATAATGTACAAACAAACGTGCACTGCACAAGCAAACATATTAAAGTGCATGAACATTAATAACTTTCATGGAAACAAGGACAGTGCTTTCTGGTAATGTAAAGTCAGTAGCAACTTGACTTATCTTAACTTGGGGACTTGGGATATACAAACCGACAGGAAGATGAGAGAGGGAAAAAAATCCTTTCACTGCCCCGATTCTGAAAATCAATAAAAAATGATGCAGACAAAATAAATAAATAAATAACCGCGTCCCCAAAATATACGGGACAAAGTGAAGTGCGTCCCCCATCAGTTCATTACGGGACAGGCTTTTTATTTGCAAATATGGGACAATCGCGTATTTTACGGGAGGGTTGGCAACCCTATCTAGACCACAGACGGAAATTAAGTGAGGTTTTGTCATTTTCCCTAAAAAACGGGACAAATTGTGTCCCGGGAGAGATTTTATCTTTCCCGGGACAGGTGGACAGGTGGTGTTTGAAAAAAAATATTGATATTTGCCGTCAGTGTATGGATTATTTATTGCGACAGAAAGCACAACAATATATTGCAATATTGATTTTTTTTTTCACCCACCCCTAGTTGATAAGTGTATGAATAATTGTGTGAATGTTACCGTGGCAGCTGGGGAAACCCTGCCAGATGACTCCACGACGGTCTCCATGTGGTCCAGCAGCACAGCCTCACTGAACCACACGGGATTGGACGGGATGTCTGTGTGAAATGCAGTCTCAACAGCTGTTGGTACTGTCTATAAAAAAAAAGAGGAGAGGAAATCAGAGTCAACTTAGGATAAGTGTTCATTTTTAAAATAAAAAGTTGCACTGTTTGACAAATACACGATTGGGGGAAGAAAAAAAAAAAGAGGGATGAACAGGTTACCTCAACCTCCTGTCCAACAAGAGTCCATTCAGGAGCAGGTCCATACACTGGCATGTGGACAGGACCTGTCACAACCACTCTGGGAGACACCCTGGGCGATGATTGGTTGTGGCACAACACCCCTGGCCTAGGTGAAGGGGGTGCGAGCTGATGGAGCACTGCAGCATGCAGACGCTCCACCAAAATCAGTCCTGAGGTGCACCTGAACAGAAAACAACATGTTAACACATATTTGTCATATCAAATGAAGAGCAAGTAAGGCTGAAGAAGGCAAAACTTACACCATCATAACACCACCATGTACAGCTGACGAAGGGGGAGGTGATCGGCCATATACACAAATGTTAAACCTGGAAGAAGTGTCACATAATCAATTGTGTAATCACACAATTCTAAGAAATATCTGTTAGCACAGTGTCACTGAAGAGAAAAAAATACAACAAAAATATGTATTTTACACACCCATGCGTGCAGCAACACGATGATATACTTGACGTAGCGCTGTTTGTAGTTCTGGCTTGACAGTCAGGAGAGGTGGAAAGTCAAGCACAAACACCTACAAAATAGTTGTATAAAAAAAAAAAAACCCAAACAAACATAAAAATGCAAAATAAATTCATGAATATTCTTGTTATTGAACTATGGATCATGGAATTACTTGATATTGATAAAACAAAGTGGCGATGACATTCATGTGTTCAAATTTGTTTGTCACAGCAGATAAACAAACCTTGGGCCAGCGGTCCAACACAGTTGCCAGTAGCGCAGCAAAATCCTGGGCGGAGTCTGTTACAAGCCCGTGTTCAAGGTTGTTGCCCGGGGCGAGAACACAAAACCATTCACAAGTGGACAGAGATGTGAGTCTCCCACCACCAGAACAAAAACATAAAGAAACTCGTGGCTTGACAAAATCACGACCCATACCTTCTTGTCTGGTTGCTGGGCCTTAAGAACGAACTTGCACTGTTTTGTCAGTCAGGAGCAAAACGGGCCATCTTCGCACCCAGGTCGCTGACCAGTACCGCGCCCTGTGTAAATTGACAAAAAAGAAAAATCTAAATATGTTTTTGTAAGATTTATTTGGAATACAACATAACAACACAGGCAGAACATGAAATCATGAACGTGGAAGTACTCACGACGTTCAAAGTCCTTCCGAGGTG
Source organism: Nelusetta ayraudi (assembly GCF_046127955.1). Taxonomy (NCBI): domain Eukaryota; kingdom Metazoa; phylum Chordata; class Actinopteri; order Tetraodontiformes; family Monacanthidae; genus Nelusetta; species Nelusetta ayraudi. The sequence continues at coordinate 858,073 of NW_027466078.1, forward strand.
GAAAAGGTGTCCAATCCCGTTTTTGCTCCAGGCGTCGTTTCATGGCCAGAGAGCGACGGAATGCCTTGGTGTTCGGCATCTGAACAATGAAATGAAAGATTGTGTCATTTTCAATGAAGGACAATGATAACACAAGTTTACAGAAAAAAGTGATGTTTTCTCACACACGACATCAAAACACAGAAAGGTTTCTGTATCTTTGCAGCTGGAGACGATGAGCTTAAATCAATAAAGCAAAAGAAAATGTGTATGTGTACTCTTGGACCCTAACCCTAATGCCATACAAGTCTATGGGGTGAAATTTCAGCTTTGTCCTACAGATATGGGGCCACTTGCTTTTTCATCAGGAGCCCCCAAGAAGCACCCACGCCAAATTTGGGGCTTCTAGTCCTTGAGGAACCCCGAAACCCTAACCCTAATTTCAGCTAACCCTAACCCTAACCCTAACCCTAGTTTCAGCCTTATTGTTAACCCTAATTCAATGCAAGTCTATGGGGTGAATTTTCAACTTTGTCCTAGAGACATGGGGCCACTTGCTTTTTCATCAGGAGCCCCCAAGAAGCGCCCACGCCAAATTTGGGGCTTCTAGTACTTGAGGAACCCCGAAACCCTAACCCTAATTTCAGCTAACCCTAACCCTAACCCTAGTTTCAGCCTTATTGTTAACCCTAATTCAATGCAAGTCTATGGGGTGAATTTTCAACTTTGTCCTAGAGACATGGGGCCACTTGCTTTTTCATCAGGAGCCCCCAAGAAGCGCCCACGCCAAATTTGGGGCTTCTAGTACTTGAGGAACCCCGAAACCCTAACCCTAATTTCAGCTAACCCTAACCCTAACCCTAGTTTCAGCCTTATTGTTAACCCTAATTCAATGCAAGTCTATGGGGTGAATTTTCAACTTTGTCCTAGAGACATGGGGCCACTTGCTTTTTCATCAGGAGCCCCCAAGAAGCGCCCACGCTAGATTTGGGGCTTCTAGCCAATGAGGAAAAATTTGGAGCAGACACGACAGGGTTACAGCTGAGAAGGCACTTAAGATCCTCAAAGGACTGTTGCCACTAACTAGACCAAACAAATGGTTTCAATGGACTGGTTAATTCTTCTCTCGTGGCCGGCAGCTCCACTGCCTTGGTGCTGGAGATGCCCGCTCAGGGGCGCCGCCAGGAATTTTGGGCCCCCTTCAAAAAAACAAAAACAAATGGGCCTCCTTTGCGCAGCGCTTGCCAAAAGCTTCACATCACTCAAAAAATACAGTATAGTTCAATAATAGTGCTTGAGTCCATCTTGACAGTGTCAATGTATTTTTATTGTGAATTCTCCACAAAGCAAACTCTTAACATTTATGAATGATTCATGAAAAAACACTTGATGTCTCTCGGACAAAGTTGAGCTTTGACCTTCATAGACTTGCACTGCATTAGGGTTTAGCGATGAGGCTGGAATTAGAGTGAGGGTTTTGGGGTTCCTCATGGGCTAGAAGCCCCAAATTTGGCGTGGGTGTGTCCAGGAGGATCCTGATGAACCTGAAAGTAGCCCCATGTCCCTTAGGACAAAGTTGACCTTTGACCCTCATAGACTTGTATGGCATTAGGGTTATCGATAAGCGATACAAACCTGGTGAGTTTAAGACTTAGTGACTCTACGTACATGAATATATGGGGTACCCCGTCCTTACCTTGTTCCAACCTTCCCTCCACAAACCTGGCTGTCCAGTGCAGAAGTCAAAGTGAGAGAGAGAACAAAGAAGGAGGAGGGCCTGTGACGCCGCTGCTGATTGGATCCTTGGTCGGTTGAATGAGCCAATTCTAGAGCTCCCCTCGGTGTCCACACACTGCAAAATATATCTAAGAAATAAACACTTAAATTGAGAAAGAACAGGCTAGAAACAAGTCTAATTATCTGCCAATGCAGTAAGATATTTAGACTTGGTAAGATTTCTTAAAATAAGACAATATATCTAGGCATTTGAAGAATGGAAAAACTCTTGAAATAAACAGTAAAGCACTCATTCCAAGGACTGTACTAAGTCAAATAAACTTGATACTAGCTTCTCAATTCTTTTTTCACGTTTGCTTCTTTCTTAATTTGAATGAAAAGATCTTAAAACCAGACCTACTAACAGTGCAATTCTTCTTAATTTAAGTGTTCACAATATTAGCTTTTTTTTCTCAAAATGAGACAAAGCATCCACCCCCCCTACGCCCACTCCCCCCCAAAAAAAATAATTAAGCAAACAGAATTAATATTGTCAACAACTATTTATTCACTTAAATTGCTGACAGTGCCTTCACTGCCTTGTAATAAAAACGTCACTAAGGCATTGCATCTTAAAACAACCTCACGCAATCATTACCGTCATCATTATTGAATATTGATTCAGATTCCCTGACACTCAGTTACACACAAAAAAAAAAAAAACAGTATGGGGACAGCATATAGTGTTCCTATCACCACTGATAACATGTTTGTTCCAACAGACTCCCACCCACCCTCAAGTTACAACTACCAGGGGAGTGTATCGCTACCTATGCCTAGTACACAGCTCTACTCCCCAATTTCCATTCTGCCATGGTCTTTTTTGTATGAGGCTGTGGTATCTCACTCATGGATAGTGTCCTGTAGCACTTCTGTCTGAATGACAGAGAGAAGGGTTGCCACACACTTTTGGATATGTGAGGTGCAGGGCATAGTCGTAACCCATCAGATGAAGCAGACGGTCACTCAAGTCTTCCTTGGCAAGCGTGGTGGCGGGAGTGGCTCCAAGACAGATGAGACAGCGGGTCCCATCAAACAGCAACACAGGAAAGACCTCTTCTGCGAGTACATTATGGGATCTTCTGTTGGCTAAAGAAAAAGAAGAAGGAAACGCCACATCCATGCATGGAACTATGAAGTGTTGAATGTGAGAAAATTGGAACAAACTTTCACCTGAATGACATGAAGCAGTGCCTCACTGGCATGTCCCAGCTTCTTCGGTGGTGGACTTAGTGAAGGAAAGAGTGTGGGGAGTGCCCTGAGCAGCGCGATGGAATATTCCACTGGAATAGAACAAATCAACTTTGAGTTCAAAGTTAGTCTTCCTAAAAATGAGTCTTATTAGGTTTGTGTTGATCACAAAAAAAATCTTATTTTTTCAGCATGAAGAGTATTACCATTCTGCATCTATTCATTCAGCGCAACATAAACCATCCTATGTCCAAGGAAACAGCTACACAGTCAATTAGAGACACAGCAAAATGACTCGACTGAACTACATCCAGCGTTATGCGCGGCATCATCACTTGATTTTTTTCCCAAACACCATAAAATTACACATTGGTGCTGAAGTCTTCTCATCTCATTTTTTAGTTCATCAATGAATTTTCTGTTGCCCTTATCCAGAATGTGCCACAGCTCATTCATCGCCTATTAATGCAAGTCAGTGTTAAAATCTGCAAAAATGCTTGCTTAAATGGACATGAATGGACATCCGGTTTGGATGTCCATTTAATTTCTCCTCAATCTGGCAGGGAAAAAAAATCATCATATTAAGGTCACAATTAGGACAAGCTAGCCTTCCGACTCAAGGTCCGTTTTTTTACAATGCCCATCTGCCATGGATCCCAAAGTTCCCATGCAATTAAAAGTTGTGACACCTTATCTGAATGATAACCCTAGACAGCTCAACGGATTGCTAGTCATACAGACAACAATCAAAATTGGAGTGAAACTTGTAACCACAATGCCTGCAACATGGTGGTACTTATGGTAATAATCATCAAATACCAGTGTTCTTCGTGACCAAATGACAACATCTGATAGGATTGTGCCACCTTGAACTGCAATCAACTTAAATTTTGATAAAAACAAGCAAATTGTACCTAAACTACATCTTCAATCAATCCAATTTGAGCACCCTCTACCCCATAAACTGAAGATACTGCAATACAAACTTGGTAGTACAGTATTTCGTCATGCCACATATAACTAGGAATGCTAATTGCTTGTTCATATGACTAGAATTGCAGTACATCAATCCAATACAAAATACACACTTGTGACACTTGTCATCAAGCTCATAAATCCATCGAGTCGAGATGAGCACGTGCACGGAGTCGGACTCCGTGAGTTCACATAAACAGAGCATTGCGTTTGCATAAATTATGCACGGCTCGGGGGTTGGGCGCCCCGGCGGGGGATGTCTTCCACGCGGGGGGCTGGGCCTGGTGGTTGGGGGGGGGTGCCACGGGGTGGGGGGCGGCGGCTGGGGTGGGTGGGCGGCGGTCCCTGGCTCTGGGCCGGGGGCCCTCCTGTTGGTGGGGGGACTGGTCCGTCCCTGTGTCTGGGAACTGGCGCTGGATCGTACACGGTGGGGTCACATGCCTGGGGTGGGGCTGCGCGGCCGGCGGCTACCGCTCCTGTGTGCCCGGGTGGCGCCTTCTGCCCCACCTTCGCCCTTCGTCTCCCTGGTCGCTGCCGCTGCACCGGGGCCCTCGGGCGGTGGGGGGTGGCCCCCCTTTGGCTCCTGGATCCCTGTGGTGTCCCCGGCCCCGATGTCGCTGAGGGGGCGTCCTAACCGGGAGTCCCCCCTGGTCACATAATGGGTGTATTTATTTATTTATTTTATTTTATTTTTATTTTTATTTTTATTTTTATTTTTATTTATTTATTTATTTATTTATATATTTATTTTTCCTTCTGTTTTGGGGATTTGTGTCTTGGGTGGTCGCTGCCCGGCCTTCTGGCCGGGCACCGCAGGGGACTCGATATGGGCAGCGACCGGGTCCCTGGTGGGCCTCCCCCCGGTGCGGTCTCCTCGCCCTTGCATGGGGCACCGACTGCACCCTCGTTGGCGAGGACCTGGCCCCCACGCAGCCAACGACCCACTGACATTATCACTAGGGCTTTGGATGAGGGTCTCCATCGGCCGGCCACCGCTCCATCCGAGACCCTCTCCAATTTTAATAACATTATAGACACTCAGGGCCTGGGTTAGGGTTAGGGTTAGGGTTTTCTCCATTTTAAACGCACTATAGTCCAACACACCAGCAAGTGCACATATACACACACTGACACTCCTACACACAGTGGGGTCGGCCTGCTAGTGGGGGCTGGACCCGACATCTTTCCCCACCCTGGATGGGCCCTGTGCAGTCCGGTGCCCCCGAGGTGCGAGACCGGCTGGGCTTATGGGGACCTTGCCACTTGTGGCGGGGTCCCCCTTCCCCCAATCCCGGGACCGGGCCGCTGCCCGGGTGGTCCCCTTGCGCCGCTCGGGGGCGGGTGGGCGGCGACGACCTGAGACACGGGGGTCTGACAATGGTGGGCGGGGGCCCACGGATTGAGTATTTAATTTTATCTTTTTTTTAATTATTTATCTTCTTCTTTTACAGGACACAGGGGGAACCAGGGGGGACTCTCGTTCGGGGGCCCGCTTTGCGTTGGGGGCGGGGGTACGGCTGTGGCCCCGGGGGCCGGGGGGGGGCTGTCCCCTGGTGCCGGGGGGTCCCGGGGCGGTGGGGGTGACTGGGGGGTGTGGGGGGTGGAGGGGGCCGGTTGATGCGCCATACTGGGTCCGTAGGGGGGGGGCCTCTGGGTGCCCGGGCCCGCCCTGGGTACCGATCCTCCCGGTGGGTGAAGGGGCTGGGTCCTGTCATGGGGATGAGTCTGGTCTCGCTTGCCCTGGGGGGCCCCCGTCCGGGGGCCGGGCTCTGCTGCCTGTCCGCCCTGGGTGGTGTCCCTTCTCCTTGGGGTATCTGCCTCCCTGTCATCCTGCCCTGGCTCCTCGTGGGGCGGGTGCCCTCCGGCCCGGGGGCCTGCTGCTCCGGGCCTCTTCCTGGCCGGCTTTGCGGCGGGTATGCCGTGTCCGGGGCCCCCCCCCCGGCTCGTCGCTGGCGTGGGGCGGTTGCGGCCTCGGAGACCGCACTAATTGGCAGCCTACTTCCAGTGACGTACTTAAACACACCCACCCCCACATTCAGGTACACACACCACCACATCCATACACACACCACCACATCCATACACACACACACACACACACACACACACACACACACACACACACACACACACACACACACACACGTATACACAGATGCAAACATGCACATACACACAAGTATACACACATGCAAATATACACACACACCCGCACACACACACACAAATATTCACAAGCGCGGGTACACTGTTGTACACTATTGCATAGCTTATTGTCTTATTGATCCATGAGTAGATTATTATCATCGTTATTATTACTATCAACATTATTATTATTATTATTATTATTATTATTACTATTATTATTATTATTATTACTATTAACGTTGCTATTATTATCATCGCTATTATTATTAACATCACTGAATGAACTTGCATGTATGTTTGTATGGGTATATATGCACTATCTGACAATTAGCTATGCATATTTACGATCTGTTTTGTTCTCTTTTAACACAATTGTATATTGTTGCCAGTTGCCTCCTCTACTCCTCTCTCTCTATCCCTCTCATCATCTCATCATCTCCCCCCCCCACTCCCCCACACTCATTTCCCCTCTACTCACCTCCCTATCTATCCCCCTCAGTCCGGTCATGGCCAGAATGTCACCAAGAACATTATAATAAAACCACTGAAGAGGTAGCTCCTGAAACCACCCACGTGGCTCACACTCTCAAGATCTACCTCTGAGAATAAAATCTGTCAGCCATCATAGACATTCAGAGACACTTCTGCTTGTCATTATGGCCGGACCGGACAAGGAATAAATAAATAAATAAATAAATAAATAAATAAATAAATAAATAAATAAATAAATAATGCACGGCTATCGAGCAAGAAGCCGAGTCCGATTTGGTGCACACAACCACACTATAATGCCTCTCAATGTCCTAACCCATGCCACGCAACACAAACGTGAGGGACCGATTTGAGTTTCTCACGGGACCAGCAGTGAAGTCACAGCCGTCGCCCCACATGAAATGTCGCAGCAGGAGCCTGAGGATTTTCTGAGTCAACATGCTGATCAACAGGTAACGTAATGTTGGCTTCCTTGACGACATTAGACAACTCCCTGTTTATATTTTATCCATATTTTAGTACAAAGCCTCCTTGTTTTATGATCTGCTCCTGTTTGACTTGTTCGGTTTTTGTTTTGACATTATGCTGTTAGTGTTTATTTCAAATTAACAAGAAGTACCGGTACAGATAGTAGGAACTTAATATAACACTTGCGTCAAACAAAGAATAACTAACTGTACATATCATGTCTACAGGAAGGAGCTGGTACATTAAGTGAGAATATTCATGAATATTAAGAGAAGATATATTCAAGGTTGTCCTGAGGTCAACTGTACCAACCATTGCCAGACCTTATGGAGCAATTTGATGTTATTGTACAGTAAAAATGGAATATTGGAGCTGTCGCAAAACAAAACAAAAAGCCAACTTTAAGGCTTATTATCTCCAAAATGATACAGTAATCAATCACATTTAGAAATCAAATGTTTCTAAATGTCAAGTCAGTAATGTCAAGTCAGTGCTTGATGTGTCATCAGCAGGCGTCGGCGTCAGTAATGGGGCATCGGCGGGTTTCGGGCGGAATCGCCAGGCGTTGGGAAGCGTTGGCGGGTGTCAGGGGCTCGTGGCCAGGTGGCGGACGTCACGGCAGGCAGTGGCCAGGTGGGCTCAGTCCCGCAAACGCTGCTTACAGCTTTAATTTTGTATTGCTTTGATAACATTGTTTAAGTTGTGTTTAAATTTACACTATTTTTTTTTCTTAGCTGCTAATTGTTCAAAAATGCTGATCTTAATAGTGTGTTTGCACAGTATATGTTATGGCACTTTAATTCATATGGCAGTACATTTAAAATAACTGGCCGTCAAGTTCCAGGAACTGACAAACTGCACTGAGTTGAGTGAGATTCTCCAAAGGAACTCCAGTATAAATGTGGACTTTACATTCTAGTCCCCTGTGAAGAAAAACCCAAAAGTGAACGTTTTTGTGCCTGACCCTTTCTAACTGGGACATTTGCAAGGGAACGCAGACTGGTTATGCTGCTCCCTGATAAAAGAAAAATGTTTCTGCTGTTACCTCAGAAATTGCCCGTTATTATTGTGGCTCAGGATTTTGGAGGTAGATTTTTTTTATTTTTCATAAGGAACAGGATAACAGTAATGCCCTGGCATTGGCAATAAGCTTTAATTTTGTATTTGCATTTTTTTTAACTTTAGATTTACATTAAAAATGTTTCTGTGTAAAGTGCTGATGTTAAGTGTTTGCACGATAAATGTTATGGTGCTTTTGTTTATATGGCAGAACATTTCAATTAAAGTGTATGAAAGACTTCTTTTAAATTCATTATTGGCTTTTGCGTATACGACGTGATTAATCGTGATTGATCAGGTAAATCATGCAATTAATTGCGATTAAAATTTTTAATCGTTGCCCAGCCCCAGTAAAAACATTTTTCTTGTGCCAGCATTTCGTGAGGCAGAAGTTGATTCATACTTCAGTGCCTTGGAGCGAATAGCTTCGCCACTCAACTGGCCAAGAGACATGTGGCCTGTCCTTCTCCAATGCAAGCGGGTGGGAAAAGCACAGGAGTTGGTGTCTGCTCTTTTCTTAGAAGACAGCCTGCAATATGATGTTGTAAAGGAAGCAATTTTTCCTGCTTATGAGCTTGTTCCTGAGCCCTACCGGCAAAAATTTCGGAACCATAGAAAATCTAGTGGTCACGCCTTCTGCTTCTCGTCCCACAAGAGCCGAGTCTAGCCACCTCCCCCTTGAAAAGGCTAGAGGGAAGGGACTTCTGGTTTGGCCATAAAGCGGTAGACTGCGCAACACCAGGGCTCTCGACCATCCAGGGTAAAAACTCCCCGAAAACTTGAATAACTATTGTCAGATATCATATTAACTACAAAGTGATCAGGGGAACGTTGGAATGGGAAGGAAAACTCCATTCAACCAAAACAGAAACATGGTAACAGACAATATGGCGGAACTACCAGCTTGCTCTGAAACAGAGGGAGATGGCGAAACAAACTCCTCGTGACTAACGACGCGGAAAAGGGCTCGGACATAAAAATTATTAGCAAGGAGATACGGGATTTAAAAACGGAATCAAAAGAATTCCTTCGCACGTTTGGAGAAACACTGTGGAACGACGTGGAAAAAGACTTGGACGACTTCAAACACGAAATAAATCAACAACTTGCGAAAGTCATCACCGAACAGGAGCTCCAGACCGGCAAGATCAACGAGGCTGAGTTGCGGATTGAAAAGCTAGAACGTTGGGCACAGGAAGCTAATGACGCTCTGGTCATATCACTGAGAGAACAAAAAGCTCTTCAGGACAAGTTAACTGACCTGGAGTCCAGGCCGAGGAGAAACAACCTACGTATCTACTATAGACCTGCTGAAAAGCAAACTGCACCTGCCAGCAGGTTTTAATTTCCAAATTCAGAGAGCACACCGCTCATTTGCACAGAAGCCAGCGGACGGTGCCCAACCGAGACCCATAATTGTTAACTTTCTGGAATTTACTACCAAAGAGAGGGTCCTGAGAGAGCTATGGACAAAGAAAATAGAACTGGGGAATAAAGTACCGTCATTCCATCACGATTACACGACAGAGATGGTCCAAAAGAGAAAGGAGTACAACACTGTAAAAAGAATCCTGAAGGAGAAGGGCATCCGGTTCCAGATGCCATTCACCAAGATGAGGACCCACTGGGATACGGGAACTCGAACCTACAACAGCGCAGAGGAGGTAAAGGAGGAATTGGCGAGACGCGGCCTGGCGGAGAAGACGGCGGTGGGGACGGGTGCGGAGGGGCCTGCGGCACTCGGTGCCCCGCACTACGACGGAGTGGCAGTGCAAGGAGAGATCCTGGAGTGGCTACGCATCAGCAGCGACACGAGCCAGAGAAAAGCTACAAGAGTTTCAAAGATTCTTTGATTAAATTCAGAGAATAAAGGGAAGAAAGCTGGTAGGGGTGTTCTAGTATGACCGGTGTTTTTAGTTGACAAATTATTAAAATTGAATTCCCATGTTAATAGAAAAGAGACTGTGGGAAGTCCGGGTCGCTCCTTTTTTTCTAACGTTGGACTCATTTAGAACGACTAAAATACTCATTGCAGGTTCAAGTGTCATTTCTAAGTTAGGTTAGATTTTTGACTGCCTTCACGCGGGCCGGACAGAGACACGCCGTAATTTGGCCATGCCTGATCTACAGGAAACACATCTCTCTCAGCAAGAGCTAAATCAACATGATTTAAAAGCTAAACTCAACACAACTAATGGCAACAGAAGTCAGACCCGCCTGTCGAAACCTGTCAACGTCTCTCTAGCCGAACTCGGGATGTTTGATGTTTGGAGGGACCTCCACCCGTTACAGAGGACTATTTTTTTATTAACATTACAGACAGATACAGAATAGAGGAATGTAAAATAGGAACGACTGACTTGTACTGACACAGTATTAATTACCTTATTATTTGTCTAAATAAGAGGAAGAAAAACACACTTTGGAGATTAAATGTGGGTATGCTAAATAATCCAAAAACACTGGAGGAGGTTAAGAAAGAGATTAAATGCTCTATGGAGGAGAACATAGATAGCCCAGTAGACACTACCATACTGTGGGCCACAATTAAAGCTGTGATGAGAGGGAGGTTAATAGCGAGGGCAGCCTATCAAAAAAAGACTAGATGTGGCGAGGGGGAGGGTCTGGCGGAGGTGGAGACAATTCAGATGCTGGGTATAAAGGAAAATTGGGGGGGGGGGGGTTGCCTGAAAATGCCACCTGGGGAGTTGCAGGAAGAGCTTAATCGGACTTTGCAATAATTCGGTTTTCTCGTCCAATCGGAGTTCTCACCTTGTCCCCCTATACATGCAGCTGAGAAATTTGAATTACTGACGGGAACGTGTCCTCCTCCCAACAGTAGGGGGTGGAGTGAGCCTTTTCAGCTGGTCAGCTGCTTTCGGTTGACATATTACATCATTATGATATAGAATGATAGTTCATAATGTATGTGTTACTTACTTTGCAGATAAGCTGTACCGTATTTCTTGTCTCATGGTTATCTGAAAAGATAACCATGAGACAAGAACGTTGTTTGCTGTTGGAGGGCTACAACAACACAATGTCTTCGATGCTACGCTTTGTGCCGTCGCTACGGACCCCAAACTCTCGTTCTTGTTGGATGCGGGTTCTGCGCAGACTGGTGGGAGAGTTTGTGTACAGGTTTTGCAAAGGAACGGTGTCTTCAGTTATACACACGCTCATTAAAGTGCCGACCGTAGAGGAAGCTTGTGCCACTGCACGCCGTTTCCAGCAGAATAACAGCGAAATTATCGAAATAAAAACAAATCAGAAAAACATCTCTTTGCTGTGCTTTTATTTACAAAGTTGAAATTCTTCTAACTTACAAAAAATGTGAACGAAAAGGTAGAAATATAAATACGAAGGAATACGTATTTGTTCAGGGCTGCGCAAAGCCGGAGCCCTGCATTTGCTGCGCTACCCTTTTAAAAAAGGTCTCTGTTGTGTGTTATTTTAATATGTCCATCTCTTTTAGAAGAGAAAGCATCGCCCAGGTCTCATCCTCTCTCCAAATGTCAACATTCTTATTCGCGTTTGCTGGTTGTTTCGCGCCGTCTGTTTTGTTAGACGACGTAGTTGTGCGGTGGCGCGTGCGCACTTACGTTGTCCAGTTAATAGTCCGACTAAGGCGTATACATGGCCGAGAAATTAGAATTCCAATTGCATTATCTGGGTGTCTCAATCGGAGTTCTCAAACTCCGATCAGAATCGGACTAAGGCAATAATTCAAATTTCTCTAGTACCATGTAAACGCACTGAGGGACGCAAAGATTGCACTCCGGCGCAGGTGTGATTGATGACGCGAAGGTGGGGGCAAACCCACCTGCCACATAGTTAATTAATTCAATTAATTAATTAAAGTGCTTTTTGAACCTTTGGCCGCTCCGTAGATTGTGGAAACGGGAAATGAATTGACTCACAGCACACAGTCACACGCTTGCAGCCGGCTTGTAAGCACAACAAAAAAAAAGAAAAAGACACTGAGCGTGGATGAGCACTAGGAAGGACTAACATGGATAAGGCGTCAATTATAAATGGAAAGTTCCACTTCAAAACCCTGCCAGATGGCAGTCTTGACAGGACAAAAGTGATATGCATTTACTGTAAAGCTGTATTTAGTTTCCACCGGAGTACGAGCAGTCTTACGTTTCACTTGTCTGCGAAGCATACAGCTGACTCGGAGAGCCCTCCGCCCCCTTCTGAGGTAAAGCAAACCACGTTGGATGGTGTGGCACGGAGACCACTGGCCGCGTCCACCACACGCCAACTTTCAACAGCGGGGGCTAAATGGGTGTGGCTACGGCTTGCAGGCCAATTAATGTGGTGGAGGACGAGGGTCTGCGCGATATCATATATATTATACTGACTATGGATGAATATGACACTGACTGGATGATTATGGCACTGACTGTGGATTACTATGGATGCTGAACAGCTGTTATAGGCTATACTGCCTAACTGCACTATATCAGTTGAGTCCTGTACTGTATTGCACTGCCCCCTGTTTAATGCACACTTTATTTATTGTTTTGATTTAATTTAATTGATTTTGTGCATCACAGTTTGATGCAATGCATAAGTGTCATCCTTTTGTCTTAATGGCTGCTGAAAAAAGGGGATGAATAGTTGGAGTTGAAAAGTAAAATATAGAAATTTTGGTAGTACTAGTAATCATTACTATGTAATGTTACAGTTATGCCCATCTGTTATCTTTGTTGGGCTTGAGTTTATGATTATTTTTTTTACCCTGTGCATCTTTTGTTTTGTTAGTAGTACTTGTCATTGCTCCAACACGAATAAACATGCTGCATCCCACTAGATGGCGCATTTGCCTTATTTACAAGCACCACAGTCATCAGAGCTGATTGCTGCCACTCTCAGCAGCGTGCGTCTACTAAGGTCTACTAAGATTCCACAATCTATTACACCTCGTGAGCAAAACAGGCTACAGGTAAAATTAAACATCTTCAGTTGAGCAACTCAGGCAAGTTAAACTGATTTAAAAACAAACACTATAATACTAGGAAAAGAATCCGCTATATGTCAATAAATACAACAGATTGAGTATTCATAAAAAAAAAAAATGCTTACTTTAAATAAGAAAATCCAACAAACCAACAAGTGCAACACTAAAAAGCAAACCAACAATCAAAATAATGCTTAATTGCCTTAGTTTCGTCCCACACTTATCAGCTTAGCTACTAAGAATAACACACATTATTCACCTGGACAGAAGGAGGTTCTGAGGAACGTGTTGGTCCTGGAGCTTCCTGGTCAGGATGTTCGGGAGATCCCTCTGGCTCAATGTCTGGAGCGCCAACATATTTTAGAATTGCTCCTGCAGAGACAAAGCTCATTAGATCATCTAGCAAAACAGATCAGAAGCGCATTTTCCTATTTTATTATTACAGTGATGTTGCAGTAATATAGGAAAATTAAAAATTCATTTGTTTTTAAATTAAACATTATGGTTGCAGTGTCCCTTTAAAGCTTTTACCCAATTACAAAACTGTCATTTTTAAGAGTTTTTGGCATTACTTTACACACTGTACTAGTTAAAGTAATAAAACTAAGATAAATGACCCACTGCCACAACAGTCTAAAATAGTCAACACCATGCCAAATAAAGTATTTCCATAAAATATTTCTTTGAATTATAAAACAGTAGCACATTTCTAATGAAGGGCCTACAAAATACAAACTAAGCTTAGTAAATTTATCCTAAGTTAAGGCTAAAATAACATTAAGAGTCAAATATGTGAGAGACAACTTCCACTGAACAATAAATAACAGGGGACTGACTACAACAACAACATGCCCTCCCTCCCGCCCTCCCTGTTAGAATGTGAATAAACGGGTGTGGAGTCAATCAATCATTCCCATGGCAGGATAGGCCAACATGGCAGGATATGGTCAACTTTCATAAAACAAACAAAAACGCTGATTCATGACGAACAAATATTAGCCAGCCAGCTAACATTTATCCGACGCTAGCTAGCTGGCTAACAGGACAAATAAACAAACTGGGGGGGGGGGGACGGGGACAACAGCGTTTCACCTCCACCTCTCCAGCCCACATCACAAACAAATAACTTACCTTTCCCCTTTGCAAGTTTTTCTTGATCAGTTTTCTTTTCCTTCCGTTTTTCCGCACCGCTGGGATAACTCCTTTTTGATGCCATTATGGTGTCTGTTTGTTTTTAATCCTCTTGCTAACGGGAACGAATGGTAGCTGTCAATCATTCACGTCATACCTGTGCGTCGCCGGCCCGCTCCGTCACAACCTGCGTGACAGTGCGGCAAGCCCCCAGAGTCCAAGATGGCGTCCCATTCCTTTCAATGAAGTTGCTCACCCACCGCATGACTCCCAAAAACGTTTTGACTTCCGCATTGATGGGATAATAGAGCATGCGCAGTTGTGTCAGTGTGGAGACCATCACTGACAGACGTGCGCGCTCACGGACCGTACAAAATTCAACATGGAAATCAATGTATTTTTTCCGGAATAACTGACGATTGTTGTTTGGAAATTTTAGAAATAATAATGATGATGATGATGATGATGATTATTATTATTATTATTATTATTATTATTATTATTATTATTATTATTATTATTATTATATTAATAAAATAGTATTATTATAATAATATACTATTATTTGTGTATTAAACAAGTGAGCAATGTGCCACTGAATAATAAATGATAATTCTTTGAAGCAACTCTCTTTGGAAAGCAGACAAAGTAATGAAATGATTGGTCTATTTATTTCATCAGAACTAAAAAAAATTTAAAATAAAAACTCAACGATGTTGAAAGTTCCTCCCTGAAAGTTCCTCCCTTTCTCTTGCACTTGTCGATGTGTGTAGCTAACACAAATTTGCAAATATTTTGTCGTCCTCGTGGAATTAAACAGCACACCATGTTAATTTATCAGCGAGTGCTCTCTCTTTTCATGCAATTCATCACGCTTAACATGTAATGCTGAATCATGAAAGCTATGGAGCAAAAAATAATAATTACATAAACCACGAGTGAAATAAAATGTTTCATTCATTCAATAAAGATTTCATTCATTCATCTTCTATACCCGCTTATTCCTATTCAGGGTCACGGGGGTCTGCTGGAGCCTATCCCAGCTGTCTTAGGGCGAAGGCAGGGTGACACCCTGGACAAGTCGCCAGTTCATCGCAGGGCCACATAGAGACAAACAACCATTCACACTCACATGCACACCTACGGACAATTTAGAACGTTCAATTGACCTCACGTGCATGTTTTTGGAGTGTGGGAGGAAGCCCGAGAACCCGGAGAGAACCCACGCAGACACAGGGAAAACATGCAAACTCCACACAGAAAGGTCCCAGGTCCAGGCCCCGGAATCGAACCCACGACCTTCTTGCTGTGAGGCGGCAGCGCTAACCACTGCACCACCGACTATTTTATTACTTAGTTGAAAATGCCATTTTATTTCATTTAACAAAGCATATCATTATTTCAAGATGCATTTAATTGTTTTGTGGTCCTGTGTTTTAGTGCTTCATAATTGTATTCTGTTGTCAAATTTGCCCATCAAAGTCAGATTAGTAATCCTGTACATCAGTTTAAGGAAAACCAATTCTAGGTAATGGATTGCAGATCTTGTAGTGACCTGTTACAATGGAAAGAAATGTATACATAATAAGTACGTCTGTGTGCCTGATATTTTAGCTAACACTAAACTTTCTGCACAACTGTCTGCATTGTGCTTTTTCTTCGGCCACAGAGAACAGAAACGTCTGTAGTTCTTTGTTCACCCATGGTACAGTTTCATAAGCTTTTCAGTTCTTAATACGTGTTAATGTAAAAATCCACACGCGAGGCATTTAAAAATGGCGGTTTTGGTCTTTCGTGAAAGACTGCCTTTGGCCAATCAGTGTCCTGAACTTTGCTACGTCACCCTTATGGTCTCAGCTCTGCTCGCTTCAAAACCCCAACGAGGCAGGTACCAAAATCCTAACCCCTGGGAACGTGACAATTGTTTTTTTCAATTGAAGTTTTCGTTATTTTGTTCGTTTTCGTTAACTATTATAACCGTGGTCAGGACCTCCAGTGAGAAGATCCACTGGAGGACATTTAGAGCAAACAGTCAGACAACAGCAGCTTTGTCACATCAGCTGAAAAATGGAGTTTGGATGCTTTCAGCTTCAAGTCGTGGACAGAAAATGATGCTCACACTGTCACACTGATGTTTTCTTCTCCAACCTTCTCTCAGCTCCAGAGGTTGGTGGTCTGCAGGATCTTCTACAGCAGCAGAAGATCAGTCTGGAGAGGAGATGTGAACGTGTGACTGAAGATGAAGAAGAGGAGGTCAACAGAGAGCATGAGGTCAAACAGCTGGAGACCAAGAAGACCAAGAAGACCAAGGAGATCCTCCACGACCGTCCAATCAGGTGCAGCCAGATCTTTGAAGCCTCACCTGAGCAGCAGGGACTCAGGGAGTCACAGTGGTGCTGACCAGGTCTCTGGGCTGGACTGGGAAGCCTTGGGGTCCCACTGGAGGAGCTGGAGGAGGTGACTGGGTCCAGGGAAGTCTGGGGGTCTGTGCTGAGGCTGCTGCCCCCGAGACCTGACTCCGGATACGGCAGTAGAAGATGGATGGATGGATGTATGGATGGATGGATGGATGGATGGATGGATGCCAGGTGATAGAACATTTCATAAAAACAGACTCTGCAATATAACTTCTATTACACTCTAAATAACTCCCTCCAATATAACTGCACTCGTCCTTCTCTCACATTACATTGGATCACAATGACCAAACAACACAACAAAGACAATGATCCAACTGTACTGCCACGTCCAGAATCAGTGTAGGTCTGTAGGCCTCTTGGACCTTCATGTGAACCACTGCGTGTTGACTGAAGGTGAAACATGACTGACTGCTGTCCTCCTACCTGGACAATGCAATCTCACTTTCATTCTGCTGCAGATGGCCATTTTCATTTTACACCGTCCAAATTTACAGCTCAGGGCGCTGGGACGAATTCCAAATTGTGTGCAGATACAGGCCTACACTTCAAATAATTATGAGAAAAATCCAACGTAAAGAGAGCACTTCCATTAGGAAATAGTCAACATGAAATTTCGTCTTCTACTGACACCTGCTGGTCAAATTGAATAGTTGCAAATATTGTGAAGAAGTTGTCATCTAATTCTAATCCTAAACAATATGGCCATTCGAAGTCAAGTATTAAGACAATTAATCAGGTTTGTACTGCTTGATTGAACACATTCATCCCGTTCCAGTGCACTAAAACCCACTTCCATTCAGGACCGTGTCAGCGAAGCCAAAACTTCCTTGAGTGACGTTTTGTCCCAGCATGCAATGCGAGCTAGCGATTCACAATACTATTCCATCACAAACATGGATGTAAAAAATAAAAAGGGACGAAAAATGAAACTTCAGGAACACCAACCATTGCAATACAAGCAGAACTGGGCCGAAGTTTTATATTATGTACACCATAATACAGCCTTCTGGTGGACAAGCTATTTAATCCGTGTCTTCCTATGGCACTTCAGTGGGTGGGAGCTCATCGTAGAGGTCATGTGCTGGGTGGGTCACCCCACCAACCACCTCGGTGAAGGTCTAAGACAAGAGCCAATGGTTACCCTTGCAGGGTATCACCTGATACGGGTGAGCGAGTGAACAGAAAATATGGGTCAATGTGTGCAGTCTTAACAGGAGAAGCTTGTTGGCGGAAATTATGCACTACAAGTGGATGTGACGCTAATGAGTGCGATGGATGAGGTAGAGCAATGCTCCAGAACCCGATTCAGACTACTCTCCCTCCACTTTTTTTGTTTTGTATGTGCGTTTTAAAAAAACAACATAATGATAATCGAATAAGCTTTTGTTTATTAATCAGAATTAAAACAAGTAGGTTTTGCCCTTACAAGGTTGTAGTTTTGTTATAGATGAGTTCCTTTGTTGTAGTTTGGCGCTTGAAAAACTATATATGGGATGTACCATGACCTGAGGGATTTCCTCATCCCATCCCAGCTTGGTTCTGATGCTGAATGTGAATGTATCTTGCTGTACATCCCACTGAGCTCCAAGGGCCCTCTCCATAGGGAGCTGGTCTCTGTCAAGGTTAAGTGTTTTTACCTCTTTAGCTCTCTGCTCTTCAGGAATGGCGGCCAGCACCGAGCGATGATTGCTCACCCACTTATTGAGCTTAAATCCACCTCTACCGCACAGGTCTGTTAGCTGCTGGTACAGATGTATTGCTTGTTCCACCGTGCTGACGGCCTTTAGACAATCATCCACGTAGAAATTTTGACCAACAGTGTTTAAAACCTCAGCTGGGAAGTCATGCTGATTGTCGTCGAATGAAGCACAGCTTGGGGATGACACTGCCCCAAAGATGTGGACCAGCATCCTGTGCTCTTGTCGGTCCTTTGTAATGTCCCCATCTGGCCACCAGAGGAAGCGTAAGAAGTTTACATCCTGGTTGGAAACTCTTACTTGATGAAATGTTCCGTCAATGTCAGTCATGAATGCTACAGGGCCTTGGCGAAAACGAAGCAGCACACCTAGCAGTGTACTTGTCAAATTGGGACCCTGCAGGATCTCTTTATTTAATGATGTTCACTCACTTTCAATCTCACAGCCACTAAAAAACCTGATTTTGATTGAGAGGTCCTCAGCAGCCAATCACTGTTGGGAGTCCAGCCTTCAAACACTCCTCCTGAATCCACAGTCACATCTGTGAGCATCTGGAACTTTGGCCCTGATCCTTCACACCACACAACTTGGGATGACAGCGCCACCTACCTGTATCCTTTCAGCAGCCAGTCCATGCTCTGACCCGTTTCCACTGTGGCCTGTTGTGTCATCTGGACCGGAGTCTGGATCATCAGTGTCCAGGTTCATGGAATCTGTCAGAGTGCCGCCGTCCTGTGATGTAATGATAGAGAATCACTCTATTTATACTAATGTGCAGAACCACTAGAGTGTCATTTCTTCACTGCTGTCAGCAACAAGCATTTGGTGTCACACTGGTGTACAACACTTATGGGCTAATTAATAAGAAATGACATATTTATGAATCACCCGCAATGCCCAGATTGTTGCTGCTTATCTGCTGATATGAGCCGTCAACTGTTGCAATATAGAACCACGGGCAGGAAATTACAATTAGTGTAGAGCGTATTATAATTTAAAAGTTTACTAACGGTAGTTCTTTAAAGAATTTAGCAGGGATGGAACAGGCTAACGTGACGACGTCACCTCTAACACGGTAGGAGCTCAACCTTCTGTCACGGCGAAAACTCCGTGTTACGTCCCGTCGAGGGGGACCGAGACGCAACGTGTGGGACACCTTCCCCCACTCCCAAGCCTCATTAATTTTTCACTGCAGTTGGCAGTTTCAACAAAAAACATTTTATTAATCAGTAAATGAAATAAACAAAACAACTTAACCGGTGGGCAGCAAAGGCTTCAGGGTGGGCCCAGGCCAAAATAATAAACCAAACTCCAACTAGCTCGCCTTAAGAACTAACTAAAGAAAGAAAGAGAACCCAAATACAGAAAGGCTAACCTCCCTACATACTTATTAAACAGGAGAAAAGAGGGGACAAAGAAAATGGCAGCCCACCCCTACGGCTGTTTGTTCTAACGCCATTTCAGAAGTGACTAACTGCAGAGTTGGGAGCGGAGGAGGGATGACCGTCAGGCTGGCTCGACTGCTCCTCCTTCTCAGCCGTGGCGTGTCCAATCAGCAGCCGACATCCAGGACCGCACCTGCAAGGCGTCATCCACTCTCACACACACACACACACACACACACACACACACACACACAAACATAGAGGCATCTAGACCCACCTGTGGGTCATATCACCCCCTCCCTTAAGAACTAAACTCTATTAACATACCGACAAACAAAACTAAACAAGAAAAACAGCTCAGTTCCCCCAAAATAAGAATTCTGCAGCTAGTCCACATCGTAATGCATCTGCCAACACATTATCAACCCCCCTTCCTGTGGCAAATCTGGAGATTGAAGTCTTGCAGGGGCAGAGACCACCGCATCTACGAGGGCATTATGGTCTGTAAAAACCTGACCCCAAATTAACATCAAGATGGGCACTGTCAGAAGGAGAGCCAAAGCTTCTTTCTTAACTTCCCAATAATGACTCTGTGTGCGTGCTGCTTAGTTGTGGCATGTCCCTCTACTTCTATGCTATTCTACAGCGGGGGTGGTCAGAAAACAATAGTGGGTGGCTCTCAATTAATTTAACAATATCATGACGGGCTGATGCAGGCAAATGGGACAAAAACGAGCTTAAGTTATTCATAATTTCAGAGTTTCCCAGGCGCGCCGAAGGAACACCGATTTTTTTTTTTTTTTTTTCAATGAGCCCTCCCTCCGCCAATGGGCACAGAGGGGGCGGAGGCTCAGGCGACACATTTTTCCGAGCGACGTAACGCCCGGTTCACACTGGACGCGGAAGCGCCACGAAGCGCCACGAAGCGCCGCGAAGCGCCGCCGAGCGCTTCCATTCGGCGCCCACGTTAATCAATGTGGTGGTTGCGCGGCTCGGGCATGCATTTGTTGTTTCGGCGTCTGCTCTATTTCGTGCGCGAGCCGCGAGCGATCCTCGTCAATAGTACAGGAAGTCGCTCAATAAAAACGAGAAAATCCGGTGAATTTTCAAAATAAACTCATTTCAAAAATAAAAACCGAATGATAAATTCGATCATATATCATATTTGTATGTTATATTTGTCAGTACATTGTATCAGAGTGCGAGAGAGATTAAACACACACACACACACACACACACACACACACACACACAGAGAGGAAGACTTGATCAAAATACGTCTGTTTGATCCTAGAGATGCCGGTCAATGATCATTATGAAAGAGGTCTTGTCTTGAGATGGACACCTGAGTGCGTGTTTCTATTTATTTACACACACACACACACACACACACACACACACACACACAAAAGTAAGCTACGGAGCAGGCTGGCTACGGGGCGAGGGGGGGCGATGATGAAAATGATTTTTTTTATCTAATTTTTTTTAAAGAAAAAAAAAAGAAGCTCAAGTGGGAGTGAAAAAAAGACTGCAGCTGAGCAGAAGCGCTTGTCGACCGTCGCGGAGCTGTTCGCGTCTGGTGTGAACCAGTTGGAGCCTCGCTCGCGAAATTCGTCGGCGCTCCGCTTCCATTGAAATGAATGGCACGAGCCGCGCGCCTGTTCGCGTCTGGTCTGAACCACTACATTCAGTGCGTTTACATGGCACTAGAGAAAATCGAATTATTGCCTTAGTCCGATTATGATCGGAGAACTCACGTGCGTGTAAACACCTCACTCCGATTATGATTGGAGTTTGAGAACTCCGATTGGAATCGGAGAACCCCGACTGAGACACCCAGATAATGCGATTGGAATTCGAATTTCTCTGCCATGTATACGCCTTAATCGGACTATTAACTGGACAATGCGAGTGAGCATGCGCCACGCCTCGCTCTCGCAACTCATGACCGCACAACTACGTCGTCTAACAAAACAGACGGCGCGAAACAACCTGGCAAACGCGAATAAGAATGTTGACATTTGGAGAGAGGATGAGACCGGGGCGATGCTTTCTCTTCTAAAAGAGATGGACATATTAAAATAACGCGCAACGGAGACCTTTTTAAAAAGGGTAGCGCAGCAAATGCAGGGCTCCGGCTTTGCGCAGCCCTGAACAAATACGTATTCCTTTGTATTTATATTTCTACCTTTTCGTTCACATTTTTTATAAGTTAGAAGAATTTTAACTTTGTAAATAAAAGCACAGCAAAGACATGTTTTCCTGATTTGTTTTTATTTAGGTAATTTCGCTGTTATTCTGCAGGAAACGGCGTGCAGCGGCACCAGCTTCCTCCACGGTCGGCACTTTAATGAGCGTGTGTATAACTGAAGACACCGTTCCTTTGCAAAACCTGTACACAAACTCTCCCACCAGTCTGCGCAGAACCCGAATCCAACAAGAACGAGATTTTGGGGTCCGTAGCGACGGCACAAAGCGTAGCATCGAAGTGTTGTTGTAGCCCTCCAACAGCAAACAACGTGCTTGTCTGCCTTTTAAAATAACCAGGAGCACAAGAAATAGGATACACCTTATCTGCAAAGCAAGTAACACGTACATTATGAACTATCGTTCCATATCATAATAGATTTAGTATGTCAACTGAAAGCAGCTGACTCTATACATATATATATATATGTATATATATATATATATATATATATATATATATATATATATATATATATATATATGTATATATATATATATATATATATATATATGTATATATATATATATATGTATATATATATATATATATATATATATATATATATATATATATATATATACATTAACCTCTTTCATTGAACTCCAAAACATACATGGTCAAAATCCATATTATTAGTATGTTGTTGTTTTTTTTAAATGCTCATACAAAACAAAAAAAAAAGTGTGACATTCACTTGTAGTGCATTATTTTCACCAGTGAGCTTCTCATGTTACAACTGACTACATTGACCCATATTTTCCATATACTCACATGAATCAGTTGCCCTGCAGATCCCCTTACAAGGGCCCCGAGGAGTGACGCACAACCAGCACGTGACCTCTACGATGAGCTTCCACCCACAGAAGTGCCATAGGAGGACACGGCTTAAATAGTATGGCTTGTCCACCAGAAGGCTGTATTATGGTGTACATAATATAAAACTTCGGCCCAGTTCTGCTTGTATTGCAATGGTTGGTGTTCCTGAAGTTTCATTTTTCGTCCCTTTTTATTTTTTACATTCATGTTTGTGATGAAATAGTATTGTGAATCGCTAGCTCGCATTGCATGCTGGGAAACAGCGTCACTCAAGGAAGTTTTGGCTTCGCTGACACGGTCCTGAAGGGAAGTGGGTTTTAGTGCACTGGAACGGGATGAATGTGTTCAATCAAGCTGTACAAACCTGATTAATTGTCTTAATACTTGACTTCGAATGGCCATATTGTTTAGGATTAGAATTAGACGACAACGTCTTCACAATATTTGCAACTATTCAATTTGACCAGCAGGTGTCAGTAGAGGACGAAATTTCATGTTGACTATTTCCTAATGGAAGTGCTCTCTTTACGTTGGATTTTTCTCATAATTATTTGAAGTGTAGGCCTGTAGTTGATGAGGAATCACGGTGTGCTAACGCTACTCAAACAGCTTAGATGAAAAAAAGGAAGTGTGATTTGGGTTTGTGGTACATTATGACCATCTTGGACTTGCAAGACTGAGGCGACGGTTCAATTCCCATCAATGTGTATTATATATGTGTTATTTAGCTCATCTATTCTACATTTTAAATAGATTACATTTGACATCTGACCCACTGAACACTTACTATTGAACATATTTTTAAACTATGGGCTATTTAGTCTTGTTTTAGGATATAATATAATTCATTGCACAAACTGTCAGGCTAAGTATAAGAGCTATAGTCTACTACAATCAGTCGTGCCAAAAAAGAGACATTGTCTTTATTTTTCATTTTTATTTTATTGTGTCAGCATTGAACCATACAAGCATGTAGTGTTGTCCAACAAGAATGCATGGCGAATCAAATCCCAAACAACCTATGAAACAATGAACACATTTCCATTACACTTCATTTTATTGAGCACTAGATGACCTCCTCGAGCACTGTGTCATTGAAGCCTCGAGTAATGAACCATTTTTTGAAACAAGTGTCGAAGCTTCAACAAAGCCTCGATCGGCCATCACTACCTACGGCTGCGTGCTCTAACACCATTTCAGAAGTGACTAACTGCAGAGTTGGGAGCGGAGGAGGGACGACCTTCAGGCTGGCTCGACTGCTCCTCCTTCTCAGCCGTGGCGCGTCCAATCAGCAGCCGACATCCAGACACACACACAGACACAAAGATAGAGGCACCTAGACCCACCCGTGGGTCATAACACTCCGTGTGGATCTTTTCACTCTGGCATTGAAAGGGGGTGCTAGCGCTAGCCGTTTGCTAAGCTATGTACAGACAGCACCACCGCTTGCCGAACCACATAGTCACACCGTTTATATACAACTCGTCATCAATATCTCTAAAGTAGAAGTCAAGAACTTTTTTCAAAAATGATAACTAACTCAAACTTTTTTGTGTGTTTATAAAAACAAACTAAAACAAACTTAAATTGAAGTCATATTTCACTTCGTTTACGTCTGTCAAATGAATATTTGCCCAGGAAAATGTTTTCGTTTTACGCAGCAGCACCTAAATGCACCTCGCGTTCTGTGACGTCACCCCTCTTTCACAGCAGTATGTTGACGAGCGACTCGCGGCGGGAAAGTCCGATATGCCACTTTTTCCCAATACGACGAAGAGAGTGACAAAAGCCAATGTCTTGTGGTGGAAAGACACAAAATATGTGGCTTGCTTCTAAAAAGGGAAAAACCCTGACAAACCTCCATTTAAGAAGCTCGCACAAAGCAGTAGTGAACATGTTTATTGAGACTGGGAAGTAGACACGACAGTTTGACTAGTTGACTCAAATATCCTGTGGCGATGAGAGTGGTTATGGCTAACCACAATCCCGGGTCACAGCACTCGAAGGGGCCCACCACCCGGGACACCGCCACCACCAGCAGCTCTCAGCGACTACAAAAGAAAAGATAAACAGTTGGTTACTAAAAGTTCCCTAAAATCTGTCACATGTACTGAAATAGCAAGAAAAACAAACAAACAATGCAATTACACACACACACACACACACACACACACACACACACACACACACACACACACACACACACACACACACACACCAAGTTCCCACCAACCACGCACACACATACACGCACGCACACCACTGTAGCTGGACCGGCGACTTGATAGTGTAACGTCTGCTGTCTGAGGGTCAGCAGTGGCGACGTAAGCAAACGAAGAAAAACACAACGAGAACGGAAAAACAACAAGTAAAACCAAGGCGGGACGGAAGCAACATGCACCGTCCACCGTCTGTACGGGGCGACTAGCACAATCAAGTGCGGGCGAAGCGGCAGTGTTCCTGCACTTATCTTATAGGACCGAGTTTTGGGCCACAGGTCTTGATCACCAAGCGTCCTCCAGGTGAGGAGAACAACGAGGAGGCTCTGCGCAGCTTTGTGCTAGCAGGCGGCTGTAGTGTGCCGGTGAGGTGTTCAGGAAGCACTGTAAAAAGAACGGACAGGTGAGGTACTACGTACCTATGCTAATAAGCCATAATAATTTAAACGCTAAAATGTCCGCACCTGATCCTCTTAAAACTCGGGCACACAAAGCGGATGTTCAGTGTCCCATTGACCACAATGGACCACTAAACGAAGCTTTTAAGAAAAATGCGAAATGAAGCCACTGAGAGCTAAAACAACATGCAAACAATGCCACAGTGCAGCTTTTCTCAAACGGGTCAATTTTGAAATCATTTTAATCAACTCTGTCTTCATTGATCAGAAGGTTTTTGCAAATTTGGAATTAAAAACATTTAACTGCAGGAATCATAAAATCGTCTCATCAGTGACGTTTATAGAGCCATTCAAAAATGTAATATGTGCTGAACAGACAAACGGAGGTGTAAGAGGCCTGTGTGACCAGCAGGAGGCAGCAGAGGACCGACAGCCGCAAGTTCCTCCTCAGAGAGGCCTGAGAAGGTTCTGCACCTTCAGCTCCTCCAGGAGGTCCTCAGCAAAGTGTCAGAGTTTGTTGGTTTTTTACCTCGGTCGGCAGAGTCACAGTATTAAACTTGTAGCCAGGGGGCGCTGCAGCTCACTCAACACCTACAAGGTTTGAAAAGGAAATTGAGTGGAATTCATCTGGAATGAAAAGAAAAGCACAACTACAGCAGAAAAACTGAACAAAAAGACGCACAAAGTTTGAACTACACACTGATTTTCTTCTTCTGTTGATTCAAATGAATTTGACAGAAATAATATCTGAAAAAATAGAAACCAAATGTTAAATTTCGACATTTAAAAAATGGACAGATTCATTTACACCCAGTAAGATAAGAAGATATTTAGCTCTCAGCCAATTAGAGCTGCTGCTCCTGTGTGTGTGTGTGTGTGTGTGTGTGTGTGTGTGTGTGGATGTGGTGGTGTGTGTACCTGAATGTGGGAGTGGGTGTGTTTAAGTACGTCACTGGAAGTAGGCTGCCAATTACTGCGGCCTCCGAGGCCGCAACCGCCCCACGCCAGCGACGAGTCCAGGGCGGGGGGGCCCGGACACGGCACACCCGCTGCAATGCCGGCCAGGAAGAGGCCCGGAGCAGCAGGCCCCCGGACCGGAGGGCACCCGCCCCACGAGCCAGGGCAAGATGACAGGAAGGCAGATACCCCAAGGAGAAGGGACACCACCCGGGGCGAACAGACAGCAGAGCCCGTCCTCCGGACGGGGCCCCCCAAGGCAAGCGAGACCGGACTCATCCCCATGACAGGACCCATCCCCTTCACCCACCGGGAGGATCGGTACCCAAGGCAGGCCCGGGCACCCAGATGCCCCCCCCCTACGGACCCAGTATGGCGCATCGCCGCAAGTGGCGAGGTCCCCATAGGCCCAGCCGGTCTCGCACCCCAGGGGCACCGGACTGCACAGGGCCCATCCAGAGTGGGAAAGATGCCGGATCCCGCCCCCGCTAGCAGGCCGACCCCACTGTGTGTAGGGGTGTCAGTGTGTGTATATGTGAACTTGCTGGTGTGTTGAACTATGGTGCGTTTAAAATGGAGGGGTGGTAAGGCCCTGGGGCAACCACACTGCTGCTGAGCAGGGCGGCGGCCGCAGTGCACGAACCACCCCCCCAGGCCCTAAGTGTCTATAATGCTATTAAGATTGGAGAGGGTCTTAAGGCCAGAAGGCCGGGCAGCGATCACCCAAGACACAAATCCCCCGAAACAGAAGAAAATAAATTAATTAATTAAAAATTTAGGGAAAAAAACATTTAAAAAACACCTATTATGTGACCAGGGGGGACTCCCGGTCAGGGCGTCCCCTCAGCGACATCGGGGCCGGGGACACCACAGGGATCCATGAGCCAAAGGGGACCCGCCCCCCACCGCACCGCACCACCCGGGCATGGAGCGGTAGCCGGCGAACGCGCAGCCCCACCCCAGGCATGCGACCCCACCGCGTACGATCCAGCGCCAGTCCCCAGACACAGGGACGGACCAGCCCTCCCCCCGGAGCACCACCCACCCAACCCCCGACCCCCCACCAACCCTGCATTAACTGTGCAGTGTGAGCAGGTCTGAGAGGCGGTCATGCCCATCTGAAACATCCGCTGTCCAGTGTAGTGGATCCTGTGGAGTACTTTAAAATGTATTAATTGTAGAATAGGTTGTTTTATCAGTGAAAAGGTGTTCAGGCAGATTGTTCTCCAGAAATTAGAGTGAGGCTGGAGAGACAGGTCTCTTTCCCACTTAACAATTGGGATAGAAATTGTGCAATCTGTATTTGTAAGCAACTCACTCCAATAGAACTGCACTCGTCCTTCTCTCACATGACATTGGATCACAATGACCAAACAACACAACAAAGACAATGATGCCACTGTGCTGCCACATCCAGACTCTGTGTAGGTCTGTAGGCCTCTTGGACCTTCATGTGAACCACTGCGTGTTGACTGGAGGTGAAACATGACTGACTGCTGTCCTCCTCCTTGGACAATGCAATCTCACTTTCAATCTCACAGCCACTAAAAAACCTGATTGTGATTGAGAGGTCCTCAGCAGCCAATCACTGTTGGGAGTCCAGCCTTCAAACACTCCTCCTGAATCCACAGTCACATCTGTGAGCATCTGGAACTTTGGCCCCGATCCTCCACACCACACAACTTGGGATGACAGCGCCACCTACCTGTATACTTTCAGCAGCCAGTCCCATGTTCTGACCCGTTTCCACTGTGGCCTATTGGCTCATCTGGTCCAAAGTCTGGATCATCAGTGTCCAGGTTCATGGAATGAGTCAGTGTGCCGCCGTCCTGTGATGTCATGATAGAGAATCACTCTATTTATACTAATGTGCAGAACCACTGGAGTGTGGAAGCAGACAGTTACCATAATCCAAATGAAAAAGCAACAGCAGAAATGCTTTTTCATTTTAAGAACGTGGCTGCATTATTTGACTCATAAAGAAAATTGTTAATAAATAATCCAAACTGCATTTTCATTTTCTTATTCATGACTGCTCATTCTTGTACTTAATTCAAATGAAGGAAAACACATTTGAGATTTAATTTTCAAAACATGCATCAGCAAAGAGTTACCAAAATTCAATATGAAATGTAAAATTCAAAAATGAAAAAGCAATAGCAGAATGCTTTTTCATTTTAAGAACAAAGCTGCATTATTTGACTCATAATTAAAATCATTAATAAATATTCCTATATGCATTTTCATTTTCTTATTCGTGTCGCACCTTTTATGACACAATAAAAAAGAAAACTGAGGGCATTGCTTTTTAATTTTCGTGGTCCTGCCCTGCACAAGAGTTACCACAACTCGAAAACGAAATCGCAATCTCAAAGTAAGCGCGCGGCGCAGGAAAGTGACGTCAGCAGCTCTCCACCTCCGCTGTGGGTATGGCGGTATGACGCCAAGTGTCATTTGCCTCCTGTTATATGTAAATTCTAATGTTTGTGAATTTAATAAAGATATATATATATATATGTTTTTTATTTAAAAAGAAAAGAAAAGAAAAAAAAGGTATGGCGGTCTGACACCACTTTGCCATCGTTACTTCTTTCACGTCATTGAAGTTGCCGGTAATCGAGATTTAAATCGCCGAAAAACGTGGACCACTGACAGATCTCGCACCAGCATCTGCCACCAGTCGACGGAATGATCTGTTGCTTCGCATCCTTCGTCGGATGGACTGGTGGCCGACGCCAAACGGAAGCAATGATCTGTTGCATCGCATCCTGCGACGGATGGACTGGTGGCCGACGCCGAACAGCTGTTACTCCACCCATGTAACAAATAGCTTTAGCTTTGATGTTGTGCTGGTGCATCAAGGTGTTCCATAACTGACAACAGGTTGGCTAGGGCAACCTTGTTTGCGTCCGTATCTGGGACGGCAGAATACCTGCTCAACTCGGTCCCGAGCATCAGATTCAGATACACCATTCAACTCCACCTGGGAAGCTAAATCCAGCAGGGTTTGAACAATTGTGTCAATGTGTGCCATGCTCAAATCTGTCCGACCAACGAGATCCGTCAGTGGTCCACGTTTTTCGGCGAGTGTGGTGTCATACCGCTTTTTTTTTTTTTAATTGTTTTTTTAAATATACAGTATATATATACATTTATTAAATTCACAAACATTAGAATTTACACATAACAGGAGGCAAATGACACTTGGCGTCATACCGCCATACCCACAGGTGGAGAGCTGCTGACGTCACTTTCCTGCGCCGCGCGCTTACTTTGAGATTGCGATTTCGTTTTCGAGTTGTGGTAACTCTTGTGCAGGGCAGGACCACGAAAATTAAAAAGCAATGCCCTCAGTTTTCTTTTTGATTGTGTCATAAAAGGTGCGACACGAATAAGAAAATGAAAATGCATATAGGAATATTTATTAATGATTTTAATTATGAGTCAAATAATGCAGCTTCGTTCTTAAAATGAAAAAGCATTCTGCTATTGCTTTTTCATTTTTGAATTTTACATTTCATATTGAATTTTGGTAACTCTTTGCTGGTGCATGTTTTGAAAATTAAATCTCAAATGTGTTTCCCTTTTTCATTTGAATTAAGTACAAGAATGAGCAGTCTTGAAGAAGAAAATGAAAATGCAGATTGAATGACTTATTAACCATTTTAATTATGAGTCAAATAATGCAGCTTTGTTCTTAAAATGAAAAAGCATTTCTGTTATTATATTCTTATTTTAATTTGGATTATGGTAACTGCTTCCATATAAAACAAATACATCCATAAATATATACAATGTGAGAATTGTTTCTTGCAAGAGCTGTACTTCAGCCCATGACCATCGATAAAAGTGTACACATCTAATCGTAAACAATCTGCTGCAACCTGAATTTCCACTTCTGTGTCTATAAACCAGTCACAGACTGATGGCTCTGAAGAAGCAGTTTCCATCAGCCTCTACATTCTCATTTGTACACGGCGAACCTAATGGGCCTTTGCAATCAGAAATTGGAAAACTCGCACGGTCCAAATGAATCTTCAAGTTTTTGCAAAGGTCTAAACAAACATCAACATCAAGGGGAGAGAAGTTACACTCTTCATTGGTCACAGCACTGACAAACTCTACGTCAGAATTATCCATGTCAAAGTGAGGAGTTTTGCTCTTCTGAAGTGACTCACTGTTGCCAGCTGGTGCTGGAATTTTAAACCGTGACCGGTTTCGCCTTGATGAAAAGAACCATGCAGAACCTTGGCTAATCTAATACCAGTGCCATGATCTGCCACTGCATCTTCACTAGTACTAACTGATGATGGATCACAAATCACATGTGCGAGGCGTAGAACGAGCGGAGCAGTCAGAGGCAACAGAAGAAGAAAGAAAAGCCTCCTTAGCTTAGTTGATCTTCTGTGTTGCCTCCTGGACGGTGCTGGCCTCCTCTGGCTTGGTGCTGGCAACCACGGGAGCCACAGGAACCACGGGCACAGCTCTGGTCATCTGTGGTGTCGCCTCCACCTGATTAAAATAAGAAAGATGTGATTTTATGCCAATAAACATAGAAAGGAAAACACTAGGCTTTACACGATCACGATTTTTGTGCCGATCACCGATCCGATCACGTTAGGGGCAATAAATACTTGTTTCTGTACACCCCTTGCCTTCTCACGAGCACAGTCTAAAGTTGTTTGCTTTAGCATCCGTTTCAGAGTTTGCTTTTCTTTTTCTTTCTCCGCGCTGCGTTTCTTAAACTCGACATGCTCCTCCGTGTGTATCTTTTCCAAGTGCCTGGTTAAATTTGTGGTGTTGAAATTTTTTGCCAAAGTTCCCCCGCGAGGTACTGTAGCGTTGCATATATTGCAGATTCAAAGAAACTTTATTGTCCGTCACATAGCGACAGTACTCAAAACAGGAAGAGGCACGAAGACGAAAATGAAGGTTTTTGAATCATGAATCATTAGCTCTCGGTGTTATGCCCCGGCCTAGGGGGAACCAGGACACAACATAAAGGCTCCCCCCCTTCTCCCAGCTCTCAAATTAGACAAAGGTGCTTCGTCCACAGGATGGTTTTTATTAAACGTCACCATCATTGCACTGGCGTCAGGGAGGGCATGGCCAAAACAACAAACAAAATGGCTCTCTTATGGATCTTACCTATGAAGAAAACAATCAAATAAATGACAGTCAAACTAACCTCCTGAACTAAAACACAGGAGAAAAGGGTCACAACACAAATGGTTTCCCTCCCCTACGGGCTACGTGGACACAAAGGGAACTGAAATAGATTACAAAACAGAATTGATGGCTGAACACAGAATGCTGCTGCTGCGGCACATGGCCTCTGGTTGGGAGCTGGGAGAAGGACAAAGAGACCGAGGTGTTGAAATCCTCCTCCTTTAATATTGGCACCAGCCAATCACCTTTCCGCACCTGGAACAAGCAAAAAAAAGGGAACACAGGATCTACTGCGCCATCTAGTGCCCAAACGGACACACAGCAGACAAAAGGAACTGAAAACAATGTAAACCCAAATCTATACATTTACATAACACTCAGATACAAACAAATAAACATGTCGATGCTGTGAAACTACTTTGGAGGAAATGAGACAGATTAAAAAAGTTTCAACACGACCATGACGTCATTGATCGGTGATTCATGACATGACGCCCGATCATGAACGTTTCAAAAAATGCCAAATATCGGCCGATCCGATACAGCCGATAAGATCGGTGTAAAGCCTAGAAAACACACACAGGTGATGAAGTGGAAATGAATAAGTACAAACCTGCAGCACTGCTGTGACATTGCTGGAGGCAGACTCAGTCATGTGGACAGTTGAACGTGTTGCCCACACCTGCAAATACAAGGACACAAAGTAACGTTTAAAGAACTGCATTTATTGTCCTATCACAAAGATGCACACAATGAAATACACATATCCCAAATACCAACATGTCACTTGTTTGTTTTGGTTTTTGAGGCAACGCGTGCTGATCGACGTCTCAGGCTGGACATCTGGAAGAACATAAAGAAATGAATTCATAAACAAAGTAACACACTAATTAAACTGTACATGTACTGTACATATGTGATCTTGTGTTGATAATAGGGGTGGGGCGATACGGCTAACCCACGATTCGATACTGTGACGATATTTGGCCCACGATAATGACAACATCACGACACACGATATCTTCGATATCTTCGAAATTTTGCAGACGATATGTGACTGAAAAAGAAAAAAATACCCATAAAAAGGAAAATGCCTGTGATCTTGCATTTATTCCAAAACTTTGTATAATGTACAAACAAACGTGCACTGCACAAGCAAACATATTAAAGTGCATGAACATTAATAACTTTCATGTAAACAAGGACAGTGCTTTCTGGTAATGTAAAGTCAGTAGCAACTTGTCTTATCTCAACTTGGGGATTTCGGATATACAAACCGACGGGAAGATGAAAGAGGGAAAAAAATCCTTTCACTGCCCCGATTCTGAAAATCAATTAAAAAAAATGATGCAGACAAAATAAATAAATAAATAACCGCGTCCCCAAAATATAAATGGACAAAGTGAAGTGCGTCCCCCATCAGTTCATTACGGGACAGGCTTTTTTATTTGCAAATATGGGACAATGGCGTATTTTACGGGAGGGTTGGCAACCCTATCTAGACCACAGACGGAAATTAAATGAGGTTTTGTCATTTTCCATAAAAAACGGGACAAATTGTGTCCCGGGAGAGATTTTATCTTTCCCGGGACAGGTGGACAGGTGGTGTTTGGAAAAAAATATTGATATTTGCCGTCAGTGTATCGATTATTTATTGCGACAGAAAGCACAACAATATATTGCAACATTGATTTTTTTTTTCACCCACCCCTAGTTGATAAGTGTATGAATAATTGTGTGAATGTTACCGTGGCAGCTGGGGAAACCCTGCCAGATGACTCCACGACGGTCTCCATGTGGTCCAGCAGCACAGCCTCACTGAACCACACGGGATTGGACGGGATGTCTGTGTGAAATGCAGTCTCAACAGCTGTTGGTACTGTCTATAAAAAAAAGAGGAGAGGAAATCAGAGTCAACTTAGGATAAGTGTTCATTTTTAAAATAAAAAGTTGCACTGTTTGACAAATACACGATTGGGGGGTAAAAAAAAAAAAAAAGAGGGATGAACAGGTTACCTCAACCTCCTGTCCAACAAGAGTCCATTCAGGAGCAGGTCCATACACTGGCATGTGGACAGGACCTGTCACAACCACTCTGGGAGACACCCTGGGCGATGATTGGTTGTGGCACAACACCCCTGGCCTAGGTGAAGGGGGTACGAGCTGATGGAGCATGCAGCATGCAGACGCTCCACCAAAATCAGTCCTGAGGTGCACCTAAACAGAAAACAACATGTTAACACATATTTGTCATATCAAATGAAGAGCAAGTAAGGCTGAAGAAGGCAAAACTTACACCATCATAACACCACCATGTACAGCTGACGAAGGGGGAGGTGATCGGCCATATACACAAATGTTAAACCTGGAAGAAGTGTCACATAATCAATTATGTAATCACACAATTCTAAGAAATATCTGTTAGCACAGTGTCACTGAAGAGAAAAAAATACAACAAAAATATGTATTTTACACACCCATGCGTGCAGCAACACAATGATATACTTGACGTAGCGCTGTTTGTAGTTCTGGCTTGACAGTCAGGCGAGGTGGAAAGTCAAGCACAAACACCTACAAAAAAACCCAAACAAACATAAAAATGCAAAATAAATTCATGAATATTCTTGTTATTGAACTATGGATCATGGAATTACTTGATATTGATAAAACAAAGTGGCGATGACATTCATGTGTTCAAATTTGTTTGTCACAGCAGATAAACAAACCTTGGGCCAGCGGTCCAACACAGTTGCCAGTAGCGCAGCAAAATCCTGGGCGGAGTCTGTTACAAGCACGGAGTCTGTTACAAGCCCATGTTCAAGGTTGTTGCCCGGGGCGAGAACACAAAACCATCCACAAGTGGACAGAGATGTGAGTCTCCCACCACCAGAACAAAAACATAAAGAAACTCGTGGCTTGACAAAATCACGACCCATACCTTCTTGTCTGGTTGCTGGGCCTTAAGAACAAACTTGCACTGTTTTGTCAGTCAGGAGCAAACCGGGCCATCTTCGCACCCAGGTCGCTGACCAGTACCGCGCCCTGTGTAAATTGACAAAAAAGAAAAATCTAAATATGTTTTTGTAAGATTTATTTGGAATACAACATAACAACACAGGCAGAACATGAAATCATGAACGTGGAAGTACTCACAACGTTCAAAGTCCTTCCGAGGTGGAAAAGGTGTCCAATCCCGTTTTTGCTCCAGGCGTCGTTTCATGGCCAGAGAGCGACGGAATGCCTTGGTGTTCGGCATCTGAACAATGAAATGAAAGATTGTGTCATTTTCAATGAAGGACAATGATAACACAAGTTTACAGAAAAAAGTGATGTTTTCTCACACACGACATCAAAACACAGAAAGGTTTCTGTACCTTTGCAGCTGGAGACGATGAGCTTAAATCAAAAAAGCAAAAGAAAATGTGTATGTGTACTCTTGGACCCTAACCCTAATGCCATACAAGTCTATGGGGTGAAATTTCAACTTTGTCCTACAGATATGGGGCCACTTGCTTTTTCATCAGGAGCCCCCAAGAAGCACCCACGCCAAATTTGGGGCTTCTAGTACTTGAGGAACCCCGAAACCCTAACCCTAATTTCAGCTAAGCCTAACCCTAACCCTAGTTTCAGCCTTATTGTTAACCCTAATTCAATGCAAGTCTATGGGGTGAATTTTCAACTTTGTCCTAGAGGCATGGGGCCACTTGCTTTTTCATCAGGAGCCCCCAAGAAGCGCCCACGCCAAATTTGGGGCTTCTAGTACTTGAGGAACCCCGAAACCCTAACCCTAATTTCAGCTAACCCTAACCCTAACCCTAACCCTAGTTTCAGCCTTATTGTTAACCCTAATTCAATGCAAGTCTATGGGGTGAATTTTCAACTTTGTCCTAGAGACATGGGGACACTTGCTTTTTCATCAGGAGCCCCCAAGAAGCACCCACGCCAAATTTGGGGCTTCTAGTACTTGAGGAACCCCGAAACCCTAACCCTAATTTCAGCTAAGCCTAACCCTAACCCTAGTTTCAGCCTTATTGTTAACCCTAATTCAATGCAAGTCTATGGGGTGAATTTTCAACTTTGTCCTAGAGGCATGGGGCCACTTGCTTTTTCATCAGGAGCCCCCAAGAAGCGCCCACGCCAAATTTGGGGCTTCTAGTACTTGAGGAACCCCGAAACCCTAACCCTAATTTCAGCTAACCCTAACCCTAACCCTAACCCTAGTTTCAGCCTTATTGTTAACCCTAATTCAATGCAAGTCTATGGGGTGAATTTTCAACTTTGTCCTAGAGACATGGGGACACTTGCTTTTTCATCAGGAGCCCCCAAGAAGTGCCCACGCTAGATTTGGGGCTTCTAGCCAATGAGGAAAAATTTGGAGCAGACACAACAGGGTTACAGCTGAGAAGGCACTTAAGATCCTCAAAGGACTGTTGCCACTCACTAGACCAAACAAATGGTTTCAATGGACTGGTTAATTCTTCTCTCGTGGCCGGCAGCTCCACTGCCTTAGTGCTGGAGATGAACGCTCAGGGGTGCCGCCAGGAATTTTGGGCCCCCTGAAAAAAAACAAAAACAAATGGGCCTCCTTTGCGCAGCGCTTGTCAAAAGCTTCACATCACTCAAAAAATACAGTATAGTTCAATAATAGTGCTTGAGTCCATCTTTGACAGTGTCAATGTATTTTTATTGTGAATTCTCCTAAAAAGCAAACTCTTAACATTGATGAATGATTCATGAAAAAAACACTTGATGTTTCTCGGACAAAGTTGAGCTTTGACCTTCATAGACTTGCACTGCATTAGGGTTTAGCGATAAGGCTGGAATTAGAGTGAGGGTTTCGGGGTTCCTCATGGGCTAGAAGCCCCAAATTTGGCATGGGTGTGTCCAGGAGGATCCTGATGAACCTGAAAGTGGCCCCATGTCTCTAGGACAAATTTGACCTTTGACCTCCATCGACTTGCATTGAATTAGGGTTAACGATAAGGCTGAAACTAGGGTTAGCTGAAATTAGGGTTAGGGTTTTGGGGTTCCTCAAGAACTAGAAGCCCCAAATTTGGCGTGTGCGCTTCTTGGGGGCTCCTGATGAAAAAGCAAGTGGCTCCATATCTCTAGGACAAAGTTGACCATTGACCCTCATAGACTTGTATGGCATTAGGGTTAGCGATAAGGCTGGAATTAGAGTGAGGGTTTCGGGGTTCCTCATGGGCTTGAAGCCCCAAATTTGGTGTGGGTGTGTCCAGGAGGATCCTGATGAACCTGAAAGTGGCCCCATGTCCCTATGACAAAGTTGACCTTTGACCCTCATAGACTTGTATGGCATTAGGGTTATCGATAAGCGATACAAACCTGGTGAGTTTAAGACTTAGTGACTCTACGTACATGAATGTATGGGGTACCCCGTCCTTACTTTGTTCCAACCTTCCCTCCACAAACCTGGCAGTCCAGTGCAGAAGTCAAAGTGAGAGAGAGAACAAAGAAGGAGGAGGGCCTGTGACGCCACTGCTGATTGGCTCGTTGGTTGGTTGAATGAGCCAATTCTAGAGCTCCCCTCGGTGTCCACACACTGCAAAATATATCTAAGAAACAAACACTTAAATTGAGAAAGAACAGGCTAGAAACAAGTCAAATTATCTGCCAATGCAGTAAGATATTTAGACTTGGTAAGATTTCTTAAAATAAGACGATATATCTAGGCATTTGAAGAATGGAAAAACTCTTGAAATAAACAGTAAAGCACTCATTCCAAGGACTGTACTAAGTCAAATAAACTTGATACTAGCTTCTCAATTCTTTTTTCACGTTTGCTTCTTTCTTAATTTGAATGAAAAGATCTTAAAACCAGACCTACTAACAGTGCAATTCTTCTTAATTTAAGTGTTCATAATATTAGCTTTTTTTTCTCAAAATGAGACAAAGCATCCACCCCCCCTACGCCCATTCCCCCCCCCAAAAAAAGATAATTCAGCAAACAGAATTAATATTGTCAACAACTATTTATTCACTTAAATTGCTGACAGTGCCTTCACTGCCTTGTAATAAAAACGTCACTAAGGCATTGCATCTTAAAACAATCTCAAGCAATCATTTCTAGAACGCAAGTAATGTTGTGTTGTTACAATATTCACCGTCATCATTATTGAAAATTGATTCAGATTCCCTGACACAAAAAAAACAAAAACAGTATGGGGACAGCATATAGTGTTGTGTTCCTATCACCACTGATAACATGTTTGTTCCAACAGACTCCCACCCACCCTCAAGTTACAACTACCAGGGGAGTGTATCACTACCTATGCCTAGTACACAGCTCTACTCCCCAATAAAATCTTTCCATTCTGCCATGGTCTTTTTTGTATGAGGCTGTGGTGTCTCACTCATGGATAGTATCCTGTAGCACTTCTGTCTGAATGACAGAGAGAAGGGTTGCCACACACTTTTGGATATGTGAGGTGCAGGGCATAGTAGTAATCCATCAGATGAAGCAGACCGTCACTCAAGTCTTCCTTGGCAAGCGTGGTGGCGGGAGTGGCTCCAAGACAGATGAGACAGCGGGTCCCATCAAACAGCAACACAGTAGTGCAGAAAGACCTCTTCTGCGAGTACATTGTGGGATCTTCTGTTGGCTAAAGAAAAAGAAGAAGGAAACGCCACATCCATGCAGGGAACTATGAAGTGTTGAATGTGAGAAAATGCGAACAAACTTTCGCCTGAATGACATGAAGCAGTGCCTCACTGGCATGTCCCACTCACCTACATCCAGCGTTATGCGTGGCTTCATCACTTCATTTTTTTTCCAAACACCATAAAATTACACATTGGTGCAGAAGTCTTCCCATCTCTTTTTTTAGTTCATCAATGAATTTTCTGTTGCCCTTATCCAGAATGCGCCGCAGCTCATTCATCGCCTATAATGCAAGTCAGTGTTAAAATCTGCAAAAATGCTTGCTTTTCATCATAAACCAAAACAAGTTAATCACTTACACGATAAAGATCCTTGACACATGGATATGCATCCAGGATCTTTGTTGGCCTTGTCCTGTTCTTTCAGAACATCACTATCAATGAAGGATCTTCTTGCTTGAAACTGCAGCTCAAGAATTTGGGAGACAGCATCTTGGTTGGGTTTTGGTTTCTTGTACAGCTCCTGCAGGGTCTGATAATGTCTGGCCTGTGCTGTCAGACCATCTTTGGCTGATGAAATGGAGGAGACAAATCAGTAAATCAGTCAAATGGATGAAATTGTTTGGAGCATCAAAATATATCAAATGACAATTCAAATGTAAAAATGCCTGTGATATATCATGATATCCAAAACTATCAAAACATTGCCTAGCTTTCATACATTATCATTATTATTAAAATGGACATGTTTCTACTTACGTGAAGTGTGGCCATTATCAGAACTGCGCCCTGGTGTGTGACACAAAATAATTGTTGATCCACCAATTGAGTCTGCATCATGATCTTCTTCTTGGTCACTTGCTGACAAGTCAATGCGATGCCTTTTCTTCTTGTGGCCCCTCTCTGGTGAATCTCTTGTGAAGATTCTTGTAAGTGCTCGCCTGTGGTAAATAAAATTTCACTCATTGAAAGAACAAATAAAGATGGAAAGTGAACATGCACAGATAAAAAAAGTATCAGCCAAAAATAACCACACGCTTCAAAATCTAAGTGCGCAAAATAATATAATCACTTACATGTTTCATTGTTTTGTCTTAATCCTTCAGCATGGGATAATACTCCACTAGTCTTTGAGACATTGCAGTGACTTCATGCTTAGAAGGGTACCGGACCCCCTCTCCTTGCTGACTGGCTTTCAAGATAGAAATCATGCTGGTGACAGTGTTTCTCACCAGCCTGCGTCTCAGCTCTTTGAACATGACACATTTCCCCTCACTGGCAGTGCGGGCCATCTGGAAGTAGTGCTGACGAGCTTGTGGAGAGAGAGAGAGAGAGAGAGAGAGAGAGAGAATTTCGTATATACAATATAATACAAAGTACTGTAAATACGCCAGGGATTGACAGAAAAAAAAAGATAACCTTAATCAACCGATGTAGTTTGTCCTAATAGAGTTGCCGTATGTGACGTTGTTGGCATTCGCCCACTGGACAGAGGCGACTGCCAATTACGTCACATACGGCAACTCTATAAACGTACCGCGATCTATCCATATATCACGTTCGAACGCGATGTAGAGGTATGTCCCAATGGAGTTGCCGTATCGGCAGTCACTTCTGCCCGGAACGATTCTGCACCCGCACTAATTCTGTACCTACACCTCGTTGACGGGGGGGAAGCACGCTATCGCTATCGCGCTACACTAACTCGGCAAAGTTACGTGCCGACAAAGTTTCGTTGGGGGGTGCGGTGTTGGGGGGTTATGACTGGCTTCACGCGGGCCGGACAGAGACACGCAGCGGGCCGGATGTGGCCCGCGGGCCGGGGTTTGCCCATGTCTAGTATAGACAACATATTGTGGAGGAGCAGGAAGCTGTAGGGTCCTCTTTGGGCTGCTTTTCACCAAAGGAGTGGATGTCTGAGGACAGATTGGAGATGTTCCTCCTGGTGAAGACACAGTTCCGGGCTTCATTCGGGGCAGCCTTGTCTGGTACGGTGGAATTCTCAGCCGAGAGGAAACCAGATCCAAAACATTATGAACAAGAGAGAAACAATAGACACAATTAGGAAAAAAGAAAAAAAAAGTGTTATGCTCGATGTTTTCAGAGTAAAGTAGGTAACCAATCACATCTACACTAATAAGGGCCCAAATCCGTTTCCTCCTGAGAAAGTGTTCTGGTCCAGGAAAAAGGTCTCTCAAATCATCACGACTGAGGGTGTGGAGCAAGACTTCATCGATGTTGACAGCTATAAAGACAGTCCAATCATTAACAAACCTTTTACACTTAACAACTCATACATTTTTTCACTAATGAATTTAATTCAACTTGACAAGTCAAACCAAGTTTGTTTTGTGCCAATTTCTGTTATCAGAATTAATTGTAAATGCAATTCAGTTTAGACATTTTGTCTCAAATTTGTAAAATACTTCTTTTTGAAATCAGTGTCAGCATACAGTTATTTTAATTACTTAGCGGACCAATCAAAGTCATGGAAATTTTTTCATACCTACACATGACATACCATTTAAAATTGATACTGTGACATCATCCAGCTCATCCATTATTGGACCCGGTTTGGATGTCCATTTCATTTCTCCTCAATCTGGCAGGGAAAAAAAAATCATCATATTAAGGTCACAATTAGGACAAGCTAGCCTTCCGACTCAAGATCCGTTTTTTTACAATGCCCATCTGCCATGGATCCCAAAGTTCCCATGCAATTAAAAGTTGTGACACCTTATCTGAATGATAACCCTAGACAGCTCAACAGATTGCTAGTCATACAGACAGCAATCAAAATTGGAGTGAAACTTGTAACCACAATGCCTGCAACATGGTGGTACTTATGGTAATAATCATCAAATACCAGTGTTCTTCGTGACAAAATGACAACATCTGATAGGATTGTGCCACCTTGAACTGCAATCAACTTAAATATTGATAAAAACAAGCAAATTGTACCTAAACTACATCTTCAATCAATCCAATTTGAGCACCCTCTACCCCATAAACTGAAGATACTGCAATACAAACTTGGTAGTACAGTATTTCGTCATGCCACATATAACTAGGAATACTAATTGCTTGTTCACATGACTAGAATTGCAGTACATCAATCCAATACAAAATACACACTTGTCATCAAGCTCATAAATCCATCGAGTCGAGATGAGCACGTGCAAGGAGTCGGACTCCGTGAGTTCACGTAAACAGAGCATTGCGTTTGCGTAAATTATGCACGGCTATCGAGCTAGAAGCCGAGTCCGATTTGGTGCACACAACCACACTATGCCTCTCAATGTCCTAACCCATGCCACGCAACAAACGTGAAGAACCGATTTGAGTTTCTCACGGGACCAGCAGTGAAGTCACAACCGTCGCCCCAAATGAAATGTCGCAGCAGGAGCCTGAGGATTTTCTGAGTCAACATGCTGATCAACAGGTAACGTAATGTTGGCTTCCTTGACGACATTAGACAACTCCCTGTTTATATTTTATCCATATTTTAGTACAAAGCCTCCTTGTTTTATGATCTTTGACTTGTTCGGTTTTTGTTTTGACATTATGCTGTTAGTGTTTATTTCAAATTAACAAGAAGTACCGGTACAGATAGGAGGAACTTAATATAACACTTGCGTCAAACAAAGAATAACTAACTGTACATATCATGTCTACAGGAAGGAGCTGGTACATTAAGTGAGAATATTCAAGAATATTAAGAGAAGATATACTCAAGGTTGTCCTGAGGTCAACTGTACCAACCATTGACAGAGCTTATGGAGCAATTTGATGTTGCTGTACAGTAAAAATGGAATATTGGAGCTGTCGCAAAACAAAACAAAAAGCCAACTTTAAGGCTTATTATCTCCAAAATGATACAGTAATCAATCACATTTAGAAATCAAATGTTTCTAAATGTCAAGTCAGTAATGTCAAGTCAGTGCTTGATGTGTCATCAGCAGGCGTCGGCGTCAGTAATGGGGCATCGGCGGGTTTCGGGCAGAATCGCCAGGCGTTGGGAAGCGTCGGCGGGTGTCGGGGGCTCGTGGCCAGGTGGCGGACGTCACGGCAGGCAGTGGCCAGGTGGGCTCAGTCCCGCAAACGCTGCTTACAGCTTTAATTTTGTATTGCTTTGATAACATTGTTTAAGTTGAGTTTAAATTTACACTATTTTTTTTTTCTTAGCTGCTAATTGTTCAAAAATGCTGATGTTAAAAATGTGTTTGCACAGTAAATGTTATGGCACTTTAATTCATATGGCAGTACATTTAAAATAACTGGCCGACAAGTTCCAGGAACTGACAAACTGCACTGAGTTGAGTGAGATTCTCCAAAGGAACTCCAGTATAAATGTGGACTTTACATTCTAGTCCCATGTGAAGAAAAACCCAAAAGTGAACGTTTTTGTGCCTCACCCTTTCTAACTGGGACATTTGCAAGGGAACACAGACTGGTTATGCTGCTCCCTGATAAAAGAAAAATGTTTCTGCTGTTACCTCAGAAATTGCCTGTTATTATTGTGGCTCAGGATTTTGGAGGTAGATTTTTTTTTATTTTTCATAAGGAACAGGATAACAGTAATGCCCTGGCATTGGCAATAAGCTTTAATTTTGTATTTGCATTTTTTTTTAACTTTAGATTTACATTAAAAATGTTTCTGTGTAAAGTGCTGATGTTAACTGTTTGCACAATAAATGTTATGGTGCTTTCGTTTATATGGCAGAACATTTCAATTAAAGTGTATGAAAGACTTCTTTTAAATTCATTATTGGCTTTTGCGTATACGACGTGATTAATCGTGACTGATCAGGTAAATCATGCGATTAATTGCGATTAAAATTTTTAATCGTTGCCCAGCCCCAGTAAAAACATTTTTCTGGTGCCAGCATTTCGTGAGGCAGAAGTTGATTCATACTTCAGTGCCTTGGAGCGAATAGCTTCGCCACTCAACTGGCCAAGAGACATGTGGCCTGTCCTTCTCCAATGCAAGCGGGTGGGAAAAGCACAGGAGTTGGTGTCTGCTCTTTTCTTAGAAGACAGCCTGCAATATGATGTTGTAAAGGAAGCAATTTTTCCTGCTTATGAGCTTGTTCCTGAGCCCTACTGGCAAAAATAGGAACCATAGAAAATCTAGTGGTCAAACCTTTGTCGAGTTTGCATGGGAGAAAAGCAACCTCTTTGATAAATGGTGTGCAGCTAATGATGTCAAAAATGACTTTGAGTCACTCCGTGAGCTCGTTCTTTTAGAAGATTTTAAAGACTCTTTGCCAGAGAAGGTGGTAATGTTCTTGAATGAACAGAAAGTGTCGTCATTGTCCAAGGCTGCTGTCCTCGCAGATGAGTTTGTGTTGACCCACAAAAATGTGATCTCATCTTCCCCCCGATCGGACAGGCCTTCTGCTTCTCGTCCCACAAGAGCCGAGTCTAGCCACCTCCCCCTTGAAGAGAGTAGACTGCGCGACACCAGGGCTGTCGACCATCCAGGGTAAAAACTCCCCGAAAACTTGAATAACTATTGTCAGATATCATATTAACTACAAAGTGATCAGGGGAACGTTGGAATGGGAAGGAAAACTCCATTCAACCAAAACAGAAACACGGTAACAGACAATATGGCGGAACTACCAGCTTGCTCTGAAACAGAGGGAGATGGCGAAACGAACTCCTCGTGACTAACGACGCGAAAAAGGGCTCGGACATAGAAATTATTAGCAAGGAGATACGGGATTTAAAAATGGAATCAAAAGAAGTCCTTCGCACGTTTGGAGAAACACTGAGGAACGACGTGGAAAAAGACTTGGACAACTTCAAAGACGAAATAAATCAACAACTTGCGAAAGTCATCACCGAACAGGAGCTCCGAACCAGCAAGATCAACGAGGCTGAGTCGCGGATTGAAAAGCTAGAACGTTGGGCACAGGAAGCTAATGACACTCTGGTCATATCACTGAGAGAACAAAAAGCTCTTCAGGACAAGTTAACTGACCTGGAGTCCAGGCCGAGGAGAAACAACCTACGTATCTATGGAGTCACTGAAGGAGAGGAGGGAGAATCTGTGGCCAAGTTTGTGGAAGACCTGCTGAAAAGCGAACTGCACCTGCCAGCACATTT
Organism: Nelusetta ayraudi; assembly: GCF_046127955.1. Classification (NCBI taxonomy): domain Eukaryota; kingdom Metazoa; phylum Chordata; class Actinopteri; order Tetraodontiformes; family Monacanthidae; genus Nelusetta; species Nelusetta ayraudi. The sequence continues at coordinate 902,302 of NW_027466078.1, forward strand.
TAATTTCCAAATTCAGAGAGCACACCGCTCATTTGCACAGAAGCCAGCGGACGGTGCCCAACCGAGACCCATCATTGTTAACTTTCTGGAATTTACTACCAAAGAGAGGGTCCTGAGAGAGCTATGGAGAAAGAAAATAGAACTGGGGAATAAAGTACCGTCATTCCATCACGATTACGCGACAGAGATGGTCCAAAAAAGAAAGGAGTACAACACTGCTAAAAGAATCCTGAAGGAGAAGGGCATCTGGTTCCAGACGCCATTCACCAAGATGAGGACCCACTGGGATACGGGAACTCGAACCTACAACAGCGCAGAGGAGGTAAAGGAGGAATTGGCGAGACGCGGCCTGGCGGAGAAGACGGCGGTGGCGACGGGTGCGGAGGGGCCTGCGGCACTCGGTGCCCCGCACTACGACGGAGTGGCAGTGCTAGGAGGGATCCTGGAGGGGCTACGCATCAGCAGCAACACGAGCCAGAGAAAAGCTACAAGAGTTTCAAAGATTCTTTGATTAAATTCAGAGAATACAGGGAAGAAAGCTGGTAGGGATGTTCTAGTATGACCGATGTTTTTAGTTGACAAATTATTCAAATTGAATTCCCATATTAATAGAAAAGAGACTGTGGGAAGTCCGGGTCGCTCCTTTTTTTCTAACGTTGGACTCATTTAGAACGACTAAAATACTCATTGCAGGTTCAAGTGTCATTTCTAAGTTAGGTTAGATTTTTGACTGCCTTCACGCGGGCCGGACAGAGACACGCCGTAGTTTGGCCATGCCTGATCTACAGGAAACACATCTCTCTCAACAAGAGCACGACACACTAAAAAGACTTGGATATAGAAATGTTTTTTTTAGCTTGTTCAGGAAAGGCCCAAAGAGAGGTGTCACAATATTAATCTCTAATTCTATCAGTTTTGAAGTTGTTAAAAAAATAAATGACAAAGAAGGGAGATATGTAATAGTCAAAGGGAAATTGGATGATAACTCAGTTACTTTGGTCCAGGGTTGGACAAGTGCTTTTTGAAATCACTGTTTGAGATCATAGCTGTGGAAAGTGAAGGAATCCTAATATGTGCAGGGGATTTCAACATGATTTAAAAGCTAAACTCGACACAACTAATGGCAACAGAAGTCAGACCCGCCTGTCGAAACTTGTCAACGTCTCTCTAGCCGAACTAGGGATGTTTGATGTTTGGAGGGACCTCCACCCGTTACAGAGGACTATTTTTTTTATTAACATTACAGACAGATACAGAATAGAGGAATGTAAAATAGGAACGACTGACTTGTACTGACACAGTATTAATTACCTTGTTATTTGTCTAAATAAGAGGAAGAAAAACACACTTTGGAGATTAAATGTGGGTATGCTAAATAATCCAAAAACACTGGAGGAGGTTAAGAAAGAGATTAAATGCTCTATGGAGGAGAACATAGATAGTCCAGTAGACACTACCATACTGTGGGACACAATTAAAGCTGTGATGAGAGGGAGGTTAATAGCGAGGGCAGCCTATTAAAAAAAGACTAGATGTGGCGAGGGGGAGGGTCTGGTGGAGGTGGAGACAATTCTGATGGTGGGTATAAAGGTGGGTGTAAAGGAAAATTGGGGTGGTGGTGGTGGGGGGGGGTTGCCTGACAACGCCACCTGGGGAGTTGCACCCCAGGAAATAAACTATAATAAAATTCCTCGGGCTACACAGGTTCGTTACGCTTTGAAATTTAAGAGGACGAGATGGACTTCCAATGAAACAGCTTTATTTGACAACAATTTAAAATAGACCAGGTTTAGCTGCCTGAGTGTCAAGGAAATAAGTACCATACCAAAAAGACTTCGGCTTTAACAGCCAAGCGGTGAATGCACAATGATCACGCACACACAGCACCACCTCCCGATGAACGGGCACCCGCCAGGGTTCCTCCTCCAGCTGCGCTTATGGCCCAGCCCGCTCTGGGATTGCTAGCCGAAATGCTAAGAAGAACTGCAAAGTTCTCAGCGTGGACACGCCAGAGGACAGAGTGCTGACTCCAGCCTGCGCTTCTTTTTAAAAGAGCTGCTTTCACTCTGCACTCTGGCGCAGGTGTAATCAGTGCGTTTACATGCAGAGCTTAATCGAACTAAGCAATAATTCGGTTTTCTCGTCCAATCGGAGTTCTCACCTTGTCCCCCTATACATGCAGCTGAGAAATTTGAATTACTGACGGGAACGTGTCCTTCTCCCAACAGGAGGGGGTGGAGTGAGCCTTTTCAGCTGGTCAGCTGCTTTCGGTTGACATATTACATCATTATGATATAGAATGATAGTTCATAATGTACGTGTTACTTACTTTGCAGATAAGCTGTACCCTATTTCGTGTGCTCATGGTTATCTTAAAAGATAAGATAATGGTTATCTTAAAAGATAACCATGAGACAAGACAATTCTGATGGTGGGTATCAAGGAAAATGGGGGCGGGGGGGTTGCCTGACAATGCCACCTGGGGAGTTGCACCCTAGGAAAAAAACTATAATAAAATTCCTCGGGCTACACAGGTTCGTTACGCTTTGAAATTTAAGGGGACGAGATGGACTTCCAATCAGTCAGCTTTTTTAACAGGTAGGCAGACTCAAGAAGACATTAGACGGGTCCTATACATAATAGATCAGATCCAAAAGCAGGGCCTGCGAGCTGTTACTGGTGAGCCTTGGCTGTGTGAATTGGAGATTTCTGTATCAAGTTCTTGGGAAACTGGGGTTCCAAGAAAAGTTAATACAGTGTATTCAAGGTCTCTACCAAGAACCTACGGCAAGGATAAAGATTAATGGTACTCGTCAAGGATGTTGCCTATGCGCTACATTGTTTGCTATGTTCATTGAGCCGCTGGCACAAATGATCAGACAAAGTAACAATCTAAAAGGAATACATATAGGAGAGCAGGGACATCTAACAGGGCTTTTTGCTGATGATATTATTTTGGTTCTCCAAGACTCGGACAGAACCTTACCTCATTTGATGTTGATAATAGAAACCTATGGTAAATACACAGGCAACAAGTTAAACATAGCAAACACTCAAATTCTCACGCTGAATTATCATCCAGGCCGAGAAATTAGAGGAAAATATAAAATCAAATGGAATTCCAAGGTTATCAAATATTTGGGTGTGCTATTGGCGAAAAATCTTTTGAAAAGGTTTGAAATCAATTAGAATGCTATTATCAATAATCTATAGGAGATCTAAGAAGAGTTTATGATTTTTTTTTTTTACCCTGTGCATCTTTTGTTTTGTTAGTAGTACTTGTCATTGCTCCAACACGAATAAACATGCTGCATCCCACTAGATGGCGCATTTGCCTTATTTACAAGCACCATGGTCATCGGAGCTGATTGTTGCCACTCTCAGCAGTGTGCGTCTACTAAGGTCTACTAAGATTCCACAATCTATTACACCTCGTGAGCAAAACAGGCTACAGGTAAAATTAAACATCTTCAGTTGAGCAACTCAAGCAAGTTAAACTGATTTAAAAACAAACAAACACTATAATACTAGGAAAAGAATCCTCTATATGTCAATAAATACAACAGATTGAATATTCATAAAAAAAAAATGCTTACTTTAAATAAGAAAATCCAACAAACCAACAAGTGCAACACTAAAACGCAAACCAACAATCAAAATAATGCTTAATTGCCTTAGTTTTGTCCCACACTTATCAGCTTAGCTACTAAGAATAACACACATTATTCACCTGGACAGAAGGAGGTTCTGAGGAATGTGTTGGTCCTGGAGCTTCCTGGTCAGGATGTTCAGGAGATCCCTCTGGCTCAATGTCTGGAGCGCCAACATATTTTAGAATTGCTCCTGCAGAGACAAAGCTCATTAGATCATCAAGCAAAATAGATCAGAAGCGCATTTTAATATTTTATTATTACAGTGATGTTGCAGTAATATAGGAAAATTAAAAATAAATTTGTTTTTAAATTAAACGTTATGGTTGCAGTGTCCCTTTAAAGCTTTTACCCAATTACAAAACTGTCATTTTTAAGAGTTTTTGGCATTACTTTACACACTGTACTAGTTAAAGTAATAAAACTAAGATAAATGACCCACTGCCACAGCAGTCTAAAATAGTCAACACCATGCCAAATAAAGTATTTCCATAAAATATTTCTTTGAATTCTAAAACAGTAGCACATTTCTAATGAAGGGCCTACAAAATACAAACTAAGCTTAGTAAATTCATCCTAAGTTAAGGCTAAAATAACATTAAGAGTCAAATATGTGAGAGACAACTTCCACTGAACGATAACAGGGGACTGACTACAACAACAAAATGCCCTCCTTCACTCCCAGCCCTCCCTGTTATAATGTGAATAAACGGGTGTGGAGTCAATCAGTCATTCCCATGGCAGGATAGGCCAACTTGGCAGGACATGGTCAACTTTCATAAAACAAACAAAAACGCTGATTCATGACGAACAAATATTAGCCAGCCAGCTAACATTTATCCGACGCTAGCTAGCTAGCTGGCTAGCAGGACAAATAAACAAACTTGGGGGGGACAACAGCGTTTCCCCTCCACCTCTCCAGCCCACATCACAAACAAATAACTTACCTTTCCCCTTTGCAAGTTTTTCTTGATCAGTTTTCTTTTCCTTCCGTTTCTCCGCACCGCTGGGATAACTCCTTTTTGATGCCATTATGGTGTCTGTTTGTTTTTAATCCTCTCGCTAACGGGAACGAATGGTAGCTGTCAATCATTCACGTCATACCTGTGCGTCGCCGGCCCGCTCCGTCACAACCTGCGTGACAGTGCGGCAAGCCCCCAGAGTCCAAGATGGCGTCCCATTCATTTCAATGAAGTTGCTCACCCAGCGCATGGCTCCCAAAAACTTTTTGACTTCCGCATTGATGGGATAATAGAGCATGCGCAGTTGTGTCAGTGTGGAGACCGTCACTGACAGACGTGCGCGCTCACGAACCGTACAAAATTCAACATGGAAATCAATGTATTTTTTACGGAACAACTGACGTTTGGAAATTTTAGAAATAATAATGATGATGATGATGATGATGATGATTATTATTATTATTATTATTATTATTATTATTATTATTATTATTATTATTATTATTATATTAATAAAATAGTATTATTATAATAATATACTATTATTTGTGTATTAAACAAGTGAGCAATGTGCCACTGAATAATAAATGATAATTCTTTGAAGCAACTCTCTTTGGAAAGCAGACAAAGTAATGAAATGATTGGTCTATTTATTTCATCAGAACTAAAAAAAATTAAAAATAAAAACTCAACGATCTTGAAAGTTCCTCCCTGAAAGTTCCTCCCTTTCTCTAGCACCTGTCGATGTGTGTAGCTAACACAAATTTGCAAATATTTTGTCATCCTCATGGAATTAAACAGCACACCATGTTAATTTATCAGCGAGTGCTCTCTCTTTTCATGCAATTCATCACGCTTAACATGTAATGCTGAATCATGAAAGCTATGGAGCAAAAAATAATAATTACATAAACCACGAGTGAAATAAAATGTGTCATTCATTCAATAAAGATTTCATTCATTCATTCATTCATCTTCTATACCCGCTTATTCCTATTCAGGGTCACGGGGGTCTGCTGGAGCCTATCCCAGCTGTCTTAGGGCGAAGGCAGGGTGACACCCTGGACAAGTCGCCAGTTCATCGCAGGGCCACACAGGGACAAACAACCATTCACACTCACATGCACACCTACGGACAATTTAGAACGTTCAATTGACCTCACGTGCTAAACTGTCTGCATTGTGCTTTTTCTTCGGCCACAGAGAACAGAAACGTCTGTAGTTCTTTGTTCACCCATGGTAAAGTTTCATAAGCTTTTCAGTTTTTAATACGTGTTAATGTAAAAATCCACACGCGAGGCATTTAAAAATGGCGGTTTTGGTCTTTCGTGAAAGACTGCCTTTGGCCAATCAGTGTCCTGAACGTTGCTACGTCACCCTTATGGTCTCAGCTCTGCTCGCTTCGAAGCCCAACGAGGCAGGTACCAAAATCCTAACCCCTGGCAACGTGACAATTGTTTTTTTCAATTGAAGTTTTCGTTATTTTGTTCGTTTTCGTTAACTATTATAACCGTGGTCAGGACCTCCAGTCAGAAGATCCACTGGAGGACATTTAGAGCAAACAGTCAGACAACAGCAGCTTCACCACATAAGCTGAAAAATGGAGTTTGGATGCTTTCAGCTTCAAGTCGTGGACAGAAAATGATGCTCACACTGTCACACTGATGTTTTCTTCTCCAACCTTCTCTCAGCTCCAGAGGTTGGTGGTCTGCAGGAGCTTCTACAGCAGCAGAAGATCAGTCTGGAGAGGAGATGTGAACGTGTGACTGAAGGTGAAGAAGCAGGAAGTCAAACTCTCCTCAACAGCATCTACACTGAGCTCTACATCACTGAGGGACTGAGTGAGGAGGTCAACAGAGAGCATGAGGTCAAACAGCTGGATACCAAGAAGACCAAGGAGATCCTCCACGACCGTCCAATCAGGTGCAGCCAGATCTTTGAAGCCTCACCTGAGCAGCAGGGACTCAGGGAGTCACAGTGGTGCTGACCAGGTCTCTGGGCTGGACTGGGAAGCCTTGGGGTCCCACTGGAGGAGCTGGAGGAGGTGACAGGGTCCAGGGAAGTCTGGGGGTCTCTGCTGAGGCTGCTGCCCCCGAGACCTGACTCCAGATACGGCAGTAGAAGATGGATGGATGGATGGATGGATGGATGCCAGGTGATAGAACATTTCATAAAAACAGACTCTGCATTATAACTTCTATTACACTCTAAAAAACTCACTCCAATATAACTGCACTCGTCCTTCTCTCACATTACATTGGATCACAATGACCAGACAACACAACAAAGACAATGATCCAACTGTACTGCCACGTCCAGACTCAGTGTAGGTCTGTAGGCCTCTTGGACCTTCATGTGAACCACTGCGTGTTGACTGGAGGTGAAACATGACTGACTGCTCTCCTCCTACCTGGACAATGCAATCTCACTTTCATTCTGCTGCAGATGGCCATTTTCATTTTACACCGTCCAAATTTACAGCTCAGGGCGCTGGGACGAATTCCAAATTGTGTGCAGATACAGGCCTACACTTCAAATAATGATGAGAAAAATCCAACGTAAAGAGAGCACTTCCATTAGGAAATAGTCAACATGAAATTTCGTCTTCTACTGACACCTGCTGGTCAAATTGAATAGTTGCAAATATTGTGAAGAAGTTGTCATCTAATTCTAATCCTAAACATTATGGCCATTCGAAGTCAAGTATTAAGACAATTAATCAGGTTTGTACTGCTTGATTGAACACATTCATCCCGTTCCAGTGCGCTAAAACCCACTTCCCTTTAGGACCGTGTCAGCGAAGCCAAAACTTCCTTGAGTGACGTTGTTTCCCAGCATGCAATGCGAGCTAGCGATTCACAATACTATTCCATCACAAACATGGATGTAAAAAATAAAAAGGGACGAAAAATGAAACTTCAGGAACACCAACCATTGCAATACAAGCAGAACTGGGCCGAAGTTTTATATTATGTACACCATAATACAGCCTTCTGGTGGACAAGCCATACTATTTAATCCGTGTCTTCCTATGGCACTTCCGTGGGTAGAAGCTCATCATAGAGGTCACGTGCTGGGTGCTCGTCACCCCACCAACCACCTCGGGGAAGGTCTAACAGGAGAAGCTTGCTGGCGGAAATGATGCACTACAAGTGGATGTGACGCTCATGAGTGCGATGGATGAGGTAGAGCAATGCTCCAGAACCCGATTCAGACTACTCTCCCTCCACTTTTTTTGTTTTGTATGAGCGTTTAAAAAAAACAACATAATGATAATCGAATAAGCTTTAGTTTATTAATCAGAATTAAAACAAGTAGGTTTTGCCCTTACAAGGTTGTAGATTTGTTATAGATGAGTTCCTTTGTTGTAGTTTGGCGCTTGAAAAACTATATATGGGATGTACCATGACCTGAGGGATTTCCTCATCCCATCCCAGCTTGGTTCTGATGCTGAATGTGAATGTATCTTGCTGTACATCCCACTGAACTCCAAGGGCCCTCTCCATAGGGAGCTGGTCTCTGTCAAGGTTAAGTGTTTTTACCTCTTTAGCTCTCTGCTCTTCAGGAATGGCGGCCAGCACCGAGCGATGATTGCTCACCCACTTATTGAGCTTAAATCCACCTCTACCGCACAGGTCTGTTAGCTGCTGGTACAGATGTATTGCTTGTTCCACCGTGCTGACGGCCTTTAGACAATCATCCACGTAGAAATTTTGACAAACAGTGTTTATAACCTCGGCTGGGAAGTCATGCTGATTGTCGTCAAATGAAGCACAGCTTGGGGATGACACTGCCCCAAAGATGTGGACCAGCATCCTGTGCTCTTGTAGGTCCTTTTTAATGTCCCCATCTGGCCACCAGAGGAAGCGTAAGAAGTTTACATCCCGGTTGGAAACTCTTCCGTTCCCTCAATGTCAGTCATGAATGCTACAGGGCCTTGGCGAAAACGAAGCAGCACACCTAGCAGTGTACTTGTCAAATTGGGACCCTGCAGGATCTCTTTATTTAATGAGCGCTTCCATTCAGCGCCCACGTTAATCAATGTGGTGGTTCACAGTAGACGCGAACAGGCGCGCGGCTCGCGGCATGCATTTGTTGTTTCGCATCTACGAGGGCATTATAGTCTGTAAAAACCTGACCCCAAATTAACATCAAGATGAGCACTGTCAGAAGGAGAGCCAAAGCTTCTTTCTTAACTTCCCAATATTGACTCTGTGTGCATGCTGCTTAGTTGTGGCATGTCCCTCGACTTCTATGCTATTCTACAGCGGGGGTGGTCAGAAAACAATAGTGGGTGGCTCTCAATTAATTTAACAATATCATGACGGGCTGATGCAGGCAAATGGGACAAAAACAAGCTTAAGTTATTCATAATTTCAGAGTTTCCCAGGCGCGCCGAAGGAACACCGATTTTTTTTTTTTTTTTCAATGAGCCCTCCCTCCGCCAATGGGCACGGAGGGGGCGGAGGCTCAGGCGACACATTTTTCCGAGCGACGTAACGCCCGGTTCACACTGGACGCGGAAGCGCCACGAAGCGCCGCGAATGCTTCCATTCGGCGCCCACGTTAATCAATGTGGTGGTTGCGCGGCTCGCGGCATGCATTTGTTGTTTCGGCGTCTGCTCTATTTCGTGCGCGAGCCGCGAGCGATCCTCGTCAATAGTACAGGAAGTCACTCAATAAAAACGAGAAAATCCGGTGAATTTTCAACATAAACTCATTTCAAAATACAAAGCGAACGATAAATTCGATCATATGTCATATTTGTATGTTATATTTGTCAGTACATTGTATCAGAGTGCAAGAGAGATTAAACACACACACACACACACACACACACACACACACACACACACACACACACAGAGGAAGACTTGATCAAAATACGTCTGTTTGATCCTAGAGATGCCGGTCAATGATCATTATGAAAGAGGTCTTGTCTTGAGATGGACACCTGAGTGCGTGTTTCTATTTATTTACACACACAAAAGTAAGCTACGGAGCAGGCTGGCTACGGGGTGAGGGGGGCCGATGATGAAAATGATTTTTTTTATTAAATTTTTTTTAAAGAAAAAAAAAAGAAGCTCAAGTGGGAGTGAAAAAAAGACTGCAGCTGAGCAGAAGCGCTTGTCGACCGTCGCGGAGCTGTTCGTGTCTGGTGTGAACCAGTTGGAGCCTCGCTCGCGAAATTTGTCGGCGCTCCGCTTCGTGGCGCTTCCGCTTCCATTGAAATGAATGGCACGAGCCGCGCGCCTGTTCGCGTCTGGTCTGAACCACTACATTCAGTGCGTTTACATGGCACTAGAGAAAATCGAATTATTGCCTTAGTCCGATTATGATCGGAGAACTCACGTGCGTGTAAACACCTTACTCCGATTATGATTGGAGTTTGAGAACTCCGATTGGAATCGGAGAACTCCGATTGAGACACCCAGATAATGCAATTGGAATTCGAATTTCTCTGCCATGTATACGCCTTAATCGCACTGGACAATGCGAGTGCGCATGCGCCACGCCTCGCTCTCGCAACTCATGACCGCACAACTACGTCGTCTAACAAAACAGACGGCGCAAAGCAACCTGGCAAACGCGAATAAGAATGTTGACATTTGGAGAGAGGATGAGACCGGGGCGATGCTTTCTCTTCTATAAGAGATGGACATATTAAAATAACGCGCAACGGAGACTTTTTTAAAAAGGGTAGCGCAGCAAATGCAGGGCTCCGGCTTTGCGCACCCCTGAACAAATACGTATTCCTTCGTATTTATATTTCTACCTTTTCGTTCACATTTTTTGTAAGTTAGAAGAATTTTAACTTTGTAAATAAAAGCACAGCAAAGACATGTTTTCCTGATTTCTTTTTATTTTGGTAATTTCGCTGTTATTCTGCTGGAAACGGCGTGCAGCGGCACAAGCTTCCTCCACGGTCGGCTCTTTAATGAGCGTGTGTATAACTGAAGACTCCATTCCTTTGCAAAACCTGTACACAAACTCTCCCACCAGTCTGCGCAGAACCCGAATCCAACAAGAACGAGAGTTTGGGGTTCGTAGCGACGGCACAAAGCGTAGCATCGAAGTGTTGTTGTAGCCCTCCAACAGCAAACAACGTTCTTGTCTGCCTTTTAAAATAACCAGGAGCACAAGAAATAGGGTACACCTTATCTGCAAAACAAGTAACACGTACATTATGAACTATCGTTCCATATCATAATAGATTTAATATGTCAACTGAAATATATATATATATATATATATATATATATACATATTAACCTCTTTCATTGAACTCCAAAACATACATGGTCAAAATCCATATTATTATTATGTTGTTTTTTTTAAATACTCATACAAAACCAAAAGAAAGTGTGACATCCACTTGTAGTGCATTATTTTTGCCAGTTGACCCATATATTTCATATACTCACTTGAATCAGATACCCTGCAGATCCCCTGCAAAGGCACCGAGGTGCACGGTGGAGTGACGCGCAACAAGCACGTGACCTCTACGATGAGCTTCCACCCACGGAAGTGCCATAGGAGGACACGGCTTAAATAGTATGGTTTATGCACCAGAGGGCTGTATTATGGTGTACATAATATAAAACTTCTGCCCAGTTCTGCTTGTATTGCAATGGATGGTGTTCCTGAAGTTTCATTTTTCCCTTTTCCCTTTTTATTTTTTACATCCATGTTTGTGATGAAATAGTATTGTGAAATCGCTAGCTCGCATTGCATGCTGGGAAACAACGTCACTCAAGGAAGTTTTGGCTTCGCTGACACGGTCCTGAAGGGAAGTGGGTTTTAGTGCACTGGAACGGGATGAATGTGTTCAATCATGCAGTACAAACCTGATTAATTGTCTTAATACTTCACTTCGAATGGCCATATTGTTGCGGATTAGAATTAGATGACAACTTCTTCACAATATTTGCAACTATTCAATTTGACCAGCAGGTGTCAGTAGAAGACGAAATTTCATGTTGACTATTTCCTAATGGAAGTGCTCTCTTTACGTTGGATTTTTCTCATAATTATTTGAAGTGTAGGCCTGTAGTTGATGAGGAATCACGGTGTGCTAACGCTACTCAAACAGCTTCGATGAAAAAAGGGAGTGTGATTTGGGTCTGTGGTACATTATGACAATCTTGGACTTGCAAGACTGAGGCGACGGTTCAATTCCCATCAACGTGTATTATATATGTGTTATTTAGCTCATCTATTCTACATTTTAAATAGATCACATTTGACATCTCACCCACTGAACACTTACTATTGAACATATTTTTAAACTATGGGCTATTTAGTCTTGTTTTAGGATATAATATAATTCATTGCACAAACTGTCAGGCTAAGTATAAGAGCTATAGTCTACTACAATCAGTCGTGCCAAAAAAGAGACATTGTCTTTATTTTTCATTTTAATTTTATTGTGTCAGCATTGAACCATACAAGCATGTAGTGTTGTCCAACAAGAATGCATGGCGAATCAAATCCCAAACAACCTATGAAACAATGAACACGTTTCCATTGCACTTCATTTTATTGAGCACCAGATGACCTCCTCGAGCACTGTGTCATTGAAGCCTCGAGTAATGAACCATTTTTTGAAACAAGTGTCGAAGCTTCAACAAAGCCTCGATCGGCCATCACTACCTACGGCTGCGTGCTCTAACACCATTTCAGAAGGGACTAACTGCAGAGTTGGGAGCGGAGGAGGGATGACCTTCAGGCTGGCTCGACTGCTCCTCCTTCTCAGCCGTGGCGCGCAAGGACCACACCTGCAAGGCGTCATCCACTGTCAGACACGCACACAGACACAAAGATAGAGGCACCTAGACCCACCCGTGGGTCATAACACTCCGTGTGGATCTTTTCACTCTGGCATTGAAAGGGGGTGCTAGCGCTAGCCGTTTGCTAAGCTATGTACAGACAGCACCACCGCTTGCCGAACCACATAGTCACACCGTTTATGTACAACAACTCGTCATCAATATCTCTAAAGTAGAAGTCAAGAACTTTTTTCAAAAACGATAACTAACTCAAACTGTTTTGTGTGTTTATAAAAACAAACTAAAACAAACTTAAATTGAAGTCATATTTCACTTCGTTTACGTCTGTCAAATGAATATTTGCACAGGAAAATCTTTTAGTTTTACGCAGCAGCACCTAAATGCACCTCGCGTTCTGTGACGTCACCCCTCTTTCACAGCAGTATGTTGACGAGCGACTCGCGGCGGGAAAGTCCGATATGCCACTTTTTCCCCAATATGACGAAGAGAGTGACAAAAGCCAATGTCTTGTGGTGGAAAGACACAAAATATGTGGCTTGCTTCTAAAAAGGGAAAAACCCGACAAACCTCCATTTAAGAAGCTCGCACAAAGCAGTAGTGAACATTTTTATTGAGACTGGGAAGTAGACACGAGAGTTTGACTCAGTTGACTCAAATATCCTGTGGCGATGAGAGTGGTTATGGCTATCTGATAAAGCAAGATTTAATATTGGGAATTTAACAAAATGAAAAGGAACCGACAACGCCACCCTGGGAATTTCACCCAGGGAGTTCTACTAAACACAAAAGTAATAATTAGGCACACAGGTAAGTTCTACGAGGAAGGAGTAGGAGACGTGGTTCAGAATGTTTAAAATATAAAACCAACTTTTATTCAACATTTAAAAATAAAAGGAACAAACAGACCAACACTTAAAACGGAGCTACTGAGCTCCTTATTCTTGGTGTAGAAACTGAGGCTTACCGATGAGGGGGCCAAACGGGGGAGGAACCAAAGAAAACAAGGAACACCCCACTCACACGTGACACACCTGCAAAGAAAGTGAAGTGCAAAAAAAGAAGAAGAAAACAACCACAATCCCGGGTCACAGCACTCGAAGTGGCCCACCACCCGGGACACCGCCACCACCAGCAGCTCTCAGCGACTACAAAAGAAAAGATAAACAGTTGGTTACTAAAAGTTCCCTAAAATCTGTCACATGTACTGAAATAGCAAGAAAAACAAACAAACAATGCAATTACACACACACACACACACACACACACACACACACACACACACACACACACACACACACACACACACACACACACACACACACACACACACACACACACACACACACCACTGTAGCTGGACCGGCGACTTGATAGTGTAACATCTGCTGTCTGAGGGTCAGCAGTGGCGACGTAAGCAAACGAGGAAAAACAAGTAAAACCAAGGCGGGACGGAAGCAACATGCACCGTCCACCATCTGTACGGGGCGGCTAGCACAATCAAGTGCGGGCGAAGCAGCAGTGTTCCTGCACTTATCTTATAGGACCGAGTTTTGGGCCACAGGTCTTGATCACCAAGCGTCCTCCAGGTGAGGAGAACAACGAGGAGGCTCTGCGCAGCTTTGTGCTAGCAGGCGGCTGTAGTGTGCCAGTGAGGTGTTCAGGAAGCACTGCAAAAAGAACGGACAGGTGAGGTAATACGTACCTATGCTAATAAGCCATAATAATTTAAATGCTAAAATATCCGCACCTGATCCTCTTAAAACTCGGGCACACAAAGCGGATGTTCAGTGTCCCATTGACCACAATGGACCACTAAACAAAGCTTTTAAGAAAAATGCGAAATGAAGCCACTGAGAGCTAAAACAACATGCAAACAATGCCACAGTGCAGCTTTTCTCAAACGGGTCAATTTTGAAATCATTTTAATCAACTCTGTCTTCATTGATCAGAAGGTCTTTGCAGATTTGGAATTAAAAAAATTTAACTGCAGGAATCATAAAATCGTCTCATCAGTGACGTTTATAGAGCCATTAAAAAATTAAATATGTGCTGAACAAATGAACGGCGGTGGAAGAGGCCTGTGTGACCAGCAGGGGGCAGCAGAGGACCGACAGCCGCAAGTTCCTCCTCAGAGAGGCCTGAGAAGGTTCTGCACCTTCAGCTCCTCCAGGAGGTCCTCAGCAAAGTGTCAGAGTTTGTTGGTTTTTTACCTCGGTCTTCAGAGTCACAGTATGAAGCTTGCAGCCAGGGGGCACTGCAGCTCACTCAACACCTACAAGGTTTGAAAAGGAAATTGAGTGGAATACATCTGGAATGAAAAGAAAAGCACAACTACAGCAGAAAAACTGAACACAAAGACGCACAAAGTTTGAACTACACACTGATTTTCTCCGGACGGGGGCCCCACAGGGCAAGCGAGACCGGACTCATCCCCATGACAGGACCCAGCCCCTTCACCCACCAGGAGGATCGGTACCCAAAGCAGGCCCGGGCACCCAGAGGCCCCCCCCCTACGGACCCAGTATGGCGCATCGACCACCCACCACTGTCAGACCCCCGTGTCTCGGGTCGTCGCCGCCCAGCCGCCCCCGAGCGGCGCAGGGGGACCACCCGGGCAGCGGCCCGGTCCCAGGATTGGAGGAAGGGGGACTCCGCCGCAAGTGGCGAGGTCCCCATAGGCCCAGCCGGTCTCGCACCCCAGGGGCACCGGACCGCACAGGGCCCATCCAGGGTGGGAAAGATGCCGGATCCCGCCCCCGCTAGCAGGCCGACCCCACTGTGTGTAGGGGTGTCAGTGTGTGTATATGTGCACTTGCTGGTGTGTTGAACTATGGTGCGTTTAAAATGGAAGGGTGGTAAGGCCCTGGGGCAACCACACTGTGCTGAGCAGGGCGGCGGCCGCAGTGCACGAACCACCCCCCCAAGCCCTAAGTGTCTATAATGCTATTAAGATTGGAGAGGGTCTTAAGGCCAGAAGGCCGGGCAGCGACCACCCAAGACACAAATCCGCCGAAACAGAAGAAAATAAATAAATAAATTAAAAATTTAGGGAAAAAAAAACAAAACAAAAAAAACACCTATTATGTGACCAGGGGGGACTCCCGGTCAGGGCGCCCCCTCAGCGACATCGGGGCCGGGGACACCACAGGGATCCAGGAGCCAAAGGGGGCCCGCCCCTCACCGCACCGCACCACCCGGGCACACAGGAGCGGTAGCCGGCGAACGCGCAGCCCCACCCCAGGCATGCGACCCCACCGCGTACGATCCAGGGCCAGTCCCCAGACACAGGGACGAACCAGCCCTCCCACCAACAAGGGGGCCCCCAGACCAGAGCCAGGGACCCCCCCCCCCCCCCGGAGCACCACCCACCAACCATCAGGCCCAGCCCCCCGCGTGGTAGACATCCCCCGCCGGGGCACCCAACCCGCCCCCCCCCGCCCCCCCCAAGACCGCACCCGGCCCGCGGCAGCACGACCACCGCTGCCCACATCAACCAGCAGCCTCAGCTATTGATTGATTACTCGGATGAAGCAGACATTCCTACCAAGGAGGTGTGGTCTAACAGTAAGTTGCTATATTGTGCAATGTGCAGGTGTTGTTTTGTTTTCCAGTTTGTGAGGATTGTTTTCTTAGCGATAGATAAGGAGGTGATCAGCATGCGAGATTCTGCCTTATCTGATTTGATATCACTGAGGTCCCCTAAGAGACAAAAAGAAGGAGTGGCTGTGATGTTGTAACCAACCTCTGCTGATAGATCATGGCATACTACGTGCCAGAATTTATTTACTGGTGGGCAATGCCATACAGCGTGTAGGTAATTATCTGGGACATTAACTGTGCAGTGTGAGCAGGTCTGAGAGGCGGTCATGCCCATCTGAAACATCCGCTGTCCAGTGTAGTGGATCCTGTGGAGTACTTTAAAATGTATTAATTGTAGAATAGGTTGTTTTATCAGTGAAAAGGTGTTCAGGCAGATTGTTCTCCAGAAATTAGAGTGAGGCTGGAGAGACAGGTCTCTTTCCCACTTAACAATTGGGATAGAAATCGTGCAATCTGTATTTGTAAGCAACTCACTCCAATAGAACTGCACTCGTCCTTCTCTCACATGACATTGGATCACAATGACCAAACAACACAACAAAGACAATGATGCCACTGTGCTGCCACATCCAGACTCTGTGTAGGTCTGTAGGCCTCTTGGACCTTCATGTGAACCACTGCGTGTTGACTGGAGGTGAAACATGACTGACTGCTGTCCTCCTCCTTGGACAATGCAATCTCACTTTCAATCTCACAGCCACTAAAAAACCTGATTGTGATTGAGAGGTCCTCAGCAGCCAATCACTGTTGGGAGTCCAGCCTTCAAACACTCCTCCTGAATCCACAGTCACATCTGTGAGCATCTGGAACTTTGGCCCCGATCCTCCACACCACACAACTTGGGATGACAGCGCCACCTACCTGTATACTTTCAGCAGCCAGTCCCATGTTCTGACCCGTTTCCACTGTGGCCTGTTGGCTCATCTGGTCCAAAGTCTGGATCATCAGTGTCCAGGTTCATGGAATGAGTCAGTGTGCCGCCGTCCTGTGATGTCATGATAGAGAATCACTCTATTTATACTAATGTGCAGAACCACTGGAGTGTGGAAGCAGACAGTTACCATAATCCAAATGAAAAAGCAACAGCAGAAATGCTTTTTCATTTTAAGAACGTGGCTGCATTATTTGACTCATAATTAAAATGGTTAATAAATAATCCAAACTGCATTTTCATTTTCTTATTCATGACTGCTCATTCTTGTACTTAATTCAAATGAAGGAAAACACATTTGAGATTTAATTTTCAAAACATGCACCAGCAAAGAGTTACCAAAATTCAATATGAAATGTAAAATTCAAAAATGAAAAAGCAATAGCAGAATGCTTTTTCATATTAAGAACGAAGCTGCATTATTTGACTCATAATTAAAATCATTAATAAATATTGCTATATGCATTTTCATTTTCTTATTCGTGTCGCACCTTTTATGACACAATCAAAAAGAAAACTGAGAGCATTGCTTTTTAATTTTCGTGGTCCTGCCCTGCACAAGAGTTACCACAACTCGAAAACGAAATCGCAATCTCAAAGTAAGTGCGCGGCGCAGGAAAGTGACGTCAGCAGCTCTCCACCTGTGGCTAATCTAATACCAGTGCCATGATCTGCCACTGCATCTTCACTAGTACTAACTGATGATGGATCACAAATCACATGTGCGAGGCGTAGAACGAGCGGAGCAGTCAAAGGCAACAGAAGAAGAAAGAAAAGCCTCCTTAGCTTAGTTGATCTTCTGTGTTGCCTCCTGGACGGTGCTGGCCTCCTCTGGCTTGGTGCTGGCAACCACTGGAGCCACAGGAACCACGAGCACAGCTCTGGTCATCTGTGGCGTCGCCTCCACCTGATTAAAATGAGAAAGATGTGATTTTATGCCAATAAACATAGAAAGGAAAACACTAGGCTTTACACAATCACGATTTTTGTGCCGATCACCGATCAGTGAGTTTAAATAAACCGATCACCGATCACCGATCACCGATCACCGATCCGATCACGTTAGGGGCAATAAATACTTGTTTCTGTACACCCCTTGCCTTCTCACGAGCACCGTCTAAAGTTGTTTGCTTTAGCATCCGTTTCAGAGTTTGCTTTTCTTTTTCTTTCTGCGCGTGTTTCTTAAACTCGACATGCTCCTCCGTGTGTATCTTTTCCAAGTGCCTGATTAAATTTGTGGTGTTGAAATTTTTTGCCAAAGTTCCCCCGCGAGGTACTGTAGCGTTGCATATATTGCAGATTCAAAGAAACTTTATTGTCCGTCACATAGCGACAGTACTCAAAACAGGAAGAGGCACGAAGACGAAAATGAAGGTTTTTGAATCATGAATCATTAGCTCTCGGTGTTATGCCCCGGCCTAGGGGGAACCAGGACACAACATAAAGGCTCCCCCCCTTCTCCCAGCTCTCAAATTAGACAAAGGTGCTTCGTCCACAGGATGGTTTTTATTAAACGTCACCATCATTGCACTGGCGTCAGAGAGGGCATGGCCAAAACAACAAACAAAATGGCTCTCTTATGGATCTTACCTATGAAGAAAACAATCAAATAAATGACAGTCAAACTAACCTCCTTAACTAAAACACAGGAGAAAAGGGTCACAACACAAATGGCTTCCCTCCCCTACGGGCTACGTGGACACAAAGGGAAGTGAAATAGATTACAAAACAGAATTGATGGCTGAACACAGAACACTGCTGCTGCGGCACATGGCCTCTGGTTGGGAGCTGGGAGAAGGACAAAGAGACCGAGGTTTTGAAGTCCTCCTCCTTAAATATTGGCACCAGCCAATCACCTTTCCGCACCTGGAACAAGCAAAAAAAAGGGAACACAGGATCTACTGCGCCATCTAGTGCCCAAACGGACACACAGCAGACAAAAGGAACTGACAACAATGTAAACCCAAATCTATACATTTACATAACACTCGGATACAAACAAATAAACATGTCGATGCTGTGAAACTACTTTGGAGGAAATGAGACAGATTAAAAAAGTTTCAACACGACCATGACGTCATTGATCGGTGATTCATGACATGACGCCCGATCATGAACGTTTCAAAAAATGCCAAATATCGGCCGATCCGATACAGCCGATAAGATCGGTGTAAAGCCTAGAAAACACACACAGGTGATGAAGTGGAAATGAATAAGTACAAACCTGCTGCACTGCTGTGACATTGCTGGAGGCAGACTCAGTCATGTGGACAGTTGAACGTGTTGCCCACACCTGCAAATACAAGGACACAAAGTAACGTTTAAAGAACTGCATTTATTGTCCTATCACAAAGATGCACACAATGAAATACACATATCCCAAATACCAACATGTCACTTGTTTGTTTTGGTTTTTGAGGCAACGCGTGCTGATCGACGGAAGAACATAAAGAAATGAATTCATAAACAAAGTAACACACTAATTAAACTGTACATGTACTGTACATATGTGATCTTGTGTTGATAATAGGGGTGGGGCGATACAGCTAACCCACGATTCGATACTGTGACGATATTTGGCCCACGATAATGACAACATCACGACACACGATATCTTCTATTGTCATAACCCGGCTCAAGAGTTATGACAATAACGGAAGGGACACTGCGGATTGCGATTAATCAAAAGGTTTATTATAACAAAATAGATAATTGTAAGCAAAATAATGAAATATATGGTGTGGTTTGTCAGTATTCATCAGTAATGTAAGTGTGGATGAGTGAATAATAGGATGTGGGGTGTTGTCAGGTGCAAAACAGAACAAAAGAAGCTGAGAGTCGGCCAGACGCCCATGGCTGCTGGATGGAGACTGGGGAAGAGACCGAGCAGCACACGCAGTCGGCCTTTTATCCTGCGGGGGGCATCGGCACAGGTGTCCTAATCGGAAGATGCCACTCCCACATCCACCGCTACCTAGAAATGGGAAAACAGCTGGGAGCCACAACAAGTTATATAGAGACAGGGTCGTCACAATATGTGACTGAAAAAGAAAAAAATACCCATAAAAAGGAAAATGCCTGTGATCTTGCATTTATTCCAAAACTTTGTATAATGTACAAACAAACGTGCACTGCACAAGCAAACATATTAAAGTGCATGAACATTAATAACTTTCATGTAAACAAGGACAGTGCTTTCTGGTAATGTAAAGTCAGTAGCAACTTGTCTTATCTCAACTTGGGGACTTGGGATATACAAACCGACGGGAAGATGAAAGAGGGAAAAAAATCCTTTCACTGCCCCGATTCTGAAAATCAATAAAAAATGATGCAGACAAAATAAATAAATAAATAACCGCGTCCCCAAAATATACGGGACAAAGTGAAGTGCGTCCCCCATCAGTTCATTACGGGACAGGCTTTTTAGTTGCCAAATATGGGACAATCGCGTATTTTACGGGAGGGTTGGCAACCCTATCTAGACCACAGACGGAAATTAAATGAGGTTTTGTCATTTTCCATAAAAAACGGGACAAATTGTGTCCCGGGAGAGATTTTGTCTTTCCCGGGACAGGTGGACAGGTGGTGTTTGGAAAAAATATTGATATTTGCCGCCAGTGTATCGATTATTTATTGCGACAGAAAGCACAACAATATATTGCAATCTTGATTTTTTTTTTCACCCACCCCTAGTTGATAAGTGTATGAATAATTGTGTGAATGTTACCGTGGCAGCTGGGGAAACCCTGCCAGATGACTCCACGACGGTCTCCATGTGGTCCAGCAGCACAGCCTAAATGAACCACACAGGATTGGACGGGATGTCTGTGTGAAATGCAGTCTCAACAGCTGTTGGTACTGTCTATAAAAAAAAAGAGGAGAGGAAATCAGAGTCAACTTAGGATAAGTGTTCATTTTTAAAATAAAAAGTTGCACTGTTTGACAAATACACGATTGGGGGAAAAAAAAAAAAGAGGGATGAACAGGTTACCTCAACCTCCTGTCCAACAAGAGTCCATTCAGGAGCAGGTCCATACACTGGCATGTAGACAGGACCTGTCACAACCACTCTGGGAGACACCCTGGGCGATGATTGGTTGTGGAACAACACCCCTGGCCAAGGTGAAGGGGGTGCGAGCTGATGGAGCATGCAGCATGCAGAAGCTCCACCAAAATCAGTCCTGAGGTGCACCTGAACAGAAAACAACATGTTAACACATATTTGTCAAATCAAATGAAGAGCAAGTAAGCCTGAAGAAGGCAAACCTTACACCATCATAACACCACCATGTACAGCTGACGAAGGGGGAGGTGATCGGCCATATACACAAATGTTAAACCTGGAAGAAGTGTCACATAATCAATTATGTAATCACACAATTCTAAGAAATATCTGTTAGCACAGTGTCACTGAAGAGAAAAAAATACAACAAAAATATGTATTTTACACACCCATGCGTGCAGCAACACGATGATATACTTGACGTAGCGCTGTTTGTAGTTCTGGCTTGACAGTCAGGCGAGGTGGAAAGTTAAGCACAAACACCTACAAAATAGTTGTATAAAAAAAAAACCCAAACAAACATAAAAATGCAAAATAAATTCATGAATATTCATGTTATTGAACTATGGATCATGGAATTACTTGATATTGATAAAACAAAGTGGCGATGACATTCATGTGTTCAAATTTGTTTGTCACAGCAGATAAACAAACCTTGGGCCAGCGGTCCAACACAGTTGCCAGTAGCGCAGCAAAATCCTGGGCGGAGTCTGTTACAAGCCCGTGTTCAAGGTTGTTGCCCGGGGTGAGAACACAAAACCATCCACAAGTGGACAGAGATGTGAGTCTCCCACCACCAGAACACTCTGCGGGAAGAGAAACTGCGTTCGTAAGACAGAAAAATAAAGAAACTCGTGGCTTGACAAAATCACGACCCATACCTTCTTGTCTGGTTGCTGGGCCTTAAGAACGAACTTGCACTGTTTTGTCAGTCAGGAGCAAAACGGGCCATCTTCGCACCCAGGTCGCTGACCAGTACCGCGCCCTGTGTAAATTGACAAAAAAGAAAAATCTAAATATGTTTTTGTAAGATTTATTTGGAATACAACATAACAACACAGGCAGAACATGAAATCATGAACGTGGAAGTACTCACGACGTTCAAAGTCCTTCCGAGGTGGAAAAGGTGTCCAATCCCGTTTTTGCTCCAGGCGTCGTTTCATGGCCAGAGAGCGACGGAATGCCTTGGTGTTCGGCATCTGAACAATGAAATGAAAGATTGTGTCATTTTCAATGAAGGACAATGATAACACAAGTTTACAGAAAAAAGTGATGTTTTCTCACACACGACATCAAAACACAGAAAGGTTTCTGTACCTTTGCAGCTGGAGACGATGAGCTTAAATCAAAAAAGCAAAAGAAAATGTGTATGTGTACTCTTGGACCCTAACCCTAATGCCATACAAGTCTATGGGGTGAAATTTCAACTTTGTCCTACAGATATGGGGCCACTTGCTTTTTCATCAGGAGCCCCCAAGAAGCGCCCACGCCAAATTTGGGGCTTCTAGTACTTGAGGAACCCTGAAACCCTAACCCTAATTTCAGCTAAGCCTAACCCTAACCCTAGTTTCAGCCTTATTGTTAACCCTAATTCAATGCAAGTCTATGGGGTGAATTTTCAACTTTGTCCTAGAGATATGGGGCCACTTGCTTTTTCATCAGGAGCCCCCAAGAAGCGCCCACGCCAAATTTGGGGCTTCTAGTACTTGAGGAACTCCGAAACCCTAACCCTAACCCTAGTTTCAGCCTTATTGTTAACCCTAATTCAATGCAAGTCTATGGGGTGAATTTTCAACTTTGTCCTAGAGACATGGGGCCACTTGCTTTTTCATCAGGAGCCCCCAAGAAGCGCCCACGCCAAATTTGGGGCTTCTAGTACTTGAGGAACTCCGAAACCCTAACCCTAACCCTAGTTTCAGCCTTATTGTTAACCCTAATTCAATGCAAGTCTATGGGGTGAATTTTCAACTTTGTCCTAGAGACATGGGGCCACTTGCTTTTTCATCAGGAGCCCCCAAGAAGCGCCCACGCCAAATTTGGGACTTCTAGTACTTGAGGAACCCCGAAACCCTAACCCTAATTTCAGCTAACCCTAACCCTAACCCTAACCCTAACCCTAGTTTCAGCCTTATTGTTAACCCTAATTCAATGCAAGTCTATGGGGTGAATTTTCAACTTTGTCCTAGAGACATGGGGACACTTGCTTTTTCATCAGGAGCCCCCAAGAAGTGCCCACGCTAGATTTGGGGCTTCTAGCCAATGAGGAAAAATTTGGAGCAGACACGACAGGGTTACAGCTGAGAAGGCACTTAAGATCCTCAAAGGACTGTTGCCACTCACTAGACCAAACAAATGGTTTCAATGGACTGGTTAATTCTTCTCTCGTGGCCGGCAGCTCCACTGCCTTAGTGCTGGAGATGAACGCTCAGGGGCGCCGCCAGGAATTTTGGGCCCCCTGAAAAAAAACAAAAACAAATGGGCCTCCTTTGCGCAGCGCTTGTCAAAAGCTTCACATCACTCAAAAAATACAGTATAGTTCAATAATAGTGCTTGAGTCCATCTTTGACAGTGTCAATGTATTTTTATTGTGAATTCTCCTAAAAAGCAAACTCTTAACATTGATGAATGATTCATGAAAAAAACACTTGATGTTTCTCGGACAAAGTTGAGCTTTGACCTTCATAGACTTGCACTGCATTAGGGTTTAGCGATAAGGCTGGAATTAGAGTGAGGGTTTCGGAGTTCCTCATGGGCTAGAAGCCCCAAATTTGGCATGGGTGTGTCCAGGAGGATCCTGATGAACCTGAAAGTGGCCCCATGTCTCTAGGACAAATTTGACCTTTGACCTCCATAGACTTGCATTGAATTAGGGTTAACGATAAGGCTGAAACTAGGGTTAGCTGAAATTAGGGTTAGGGTTTCGGGGTTCCTCAAGAACTAGAAGCCCCAAATTTGGCGTGTGCGCTTCTTGGGGGCTCCTGATGAAAAAGCAAGTGGCCCCATGACCTTTGACCCTATTAGACTTGTATGGCATTAGGGTTATCGATAAGTGATACAAACCTGGTGAGTTTAAGACTTAGTGACTCTACGTACATGAATGTATGGGGTACCCCGTCCTTACTTTGTTCCAACCTTCCCTCCACAAACCTGGCTGTCCAGTGCAGAAGTCAAAGTGAGAGAGAGAACAAAGAAGGAGGAGGGCCTGTGACGCCGCTGCTCATTGGCTTGTTGGTCGGTTGAATGAGCCAATTCTAGAGCTCCCCTCGGTGTCCACACACTGCAAAATATATCTAAGAAATAAACACTTAATTTGAGAAAGAACAGGCTAGAAACAAGTCAAATTATCTGCCAATGCAGTAAGATATTTAGACTTGGTAAGATTTCTTAAAATAAGACGATATATCTAGGCATTTGAAGAATGGAAAAACTCTTGAAATAAACAGTAAAGCACTCATTCCAAGGACTGTACTAAGTCAAATAAACTTGATACTAGCTTCTCAATTCTTTTTTTCACGTTTGTTTGTTTCTTTCTTAATTTGAATGAAAAGATCTTAAAACCAGACCTACTAACAGTGCAATTCTTCTTAATTTAAGTGTTCACAATATTAGCTTTTTTTTCTCAAAATGAGACAAAGCATCCACCCCCCCTACGCCCATTCCCCCCCAAAAAAAATAATTCAGCAAACAGAATTAATATTGTCAACAACTATTTATTCACTTAAATTGCTGACAGTGCCTTCACTGCCTTGTAATAAAAACGTCACTAAGGCATTGCATCTTAAAACAATCTCAAGCAATCATTTCTAGAACGCAAGTAATGTTGTGTTGTTACAATATTCACCGTCATCATTATTGAATATTGATTCAGATTCCCTGACAAAAAAAACAAAAACAGTATGGGGACAGCATATAGTGTTGTGTTCCTATCACCACTGACAACATGTTTGTTCCAACAGACTCCCACCCACCCTCAAGTTACAACTACCAGGGGAGTGTATCACTACCTATGCCTAGTACACAGCTCTACTCCCCAATAAAATCTTTCCATTCTGCCATGGTCTTTTTTGTATGAGGCTGTGGTGTCTCACTCATGGATAGTGTCCTGTAGCACTTCTGTCTGAATGACAGAGAGAAGGGTTGCCACACACTTTTGGATATGTGAGGTGCAGGGCATAGTAGTAACCCATCAGATGAAGCAGACCGTCACTCAAGTCTTCCGTGGCTCCAAGACAGATGAGACAGCGGGTCCCATCAAACAGCAACACAGGGGTGCAGAAAGACCTCTTCTGCGAGTACATTGTGGGATCTTCTGTTGGCTAAAGAAAAAGAAGAAGGAAACGCCACATCCATGCATGGAACTATGAAGTGTTGAATGTGAGAAAATGCGAACAAACTTTCACCTGAATGACATGTCCCAGCTTCTTCGGTGGTGGACTTGGTGAAGGAAAGAGTGTGGGGAGTGCCCTGAGCAGCGCGATGGAACATTCCACTGGAATAGAACAAATCAACTTTGAGTTCAAAGTTAGTCTTCCTAAAAATGAGTCTTATTAGGTTTGTGTTGATGACCAAAAAAAATCTTATTTTTTCAGCATGAAGAGTATTACCATTCTGCATCTATTCATTCAGCGCAACATAAACCATCCTATGTCCAAGGAAACAGCTACACAGTCAATTAGAGACACAGCAAAATGACTCACCTACATCCAGCGTTATGCGTGGCTTCATCACTTCATTTTTTTTCCAAACACCAGAAAATTACACATTGGTGCAGAAGTCTTCCCATCTCTTTTTTTAGTTCATCAATGAATTTTCTGTTGCCCTTATCCAGAATGCGCCGCAGCTCATTCATCGCCTATAATGCAAGTCAATGTTAAAATCTGCAAAAATGCTTGCTTTTCATCATAAACCAAAACAAGTTAATCACTTACATGATAAAGATCCTTGACACATGGATATGCATCCAGGATCTTTGTTGGCCTTGTCCTGTTCTTTCAGAACATCACTATCAATGAAGGATCTTCTTGCTTGAAACTGCAGGTCAAGAATTTGGGAGACAGCATCTTGGTTGGGTTTTGGTTTCTTGTACAGCTCCTGCAGGGTCTGATAATGTCTGGCCTGTGCTGTCAGACCATCTTTGGCTGATGAAATGGAGGAGACAAATCAGTAAATCAGTCAAATGGATGAAATTGTTTGGAGCATCAAAATATATCAAATGACAATTCAAATGTAAAAATGCCTGTGATATATCATGATATCCAAAACTATCATAACATTGCCTAGCTTTCATACATTATCATTATTATTAAAATGGACATGTTTCTACTTACGTGAAGTGTGGCCATTATCAGAACTGCGCCCTGGTGTGTGACACAAAATAATTGTTGATCCACCAATTGAGTCTGCATCATGATCTTCTTCTTGGTCACTTGCTGACAAGTCAATGCGATGCCTTTTCTTCTTGTGGCCCCTCTCTGGTGAATCTCTTGTGAAGATTCTTGTAAGTGCTCGCCTGTGGTAAATAAAATTTCACTCATTGAAAGAACAAATAAAGATGGAAAGTGAACATGCACAGATAAAAAAAAGTATCAGCCAAAAATAACCACACGCTTCAAAATCTTCACACTTTTTTCACAAAAAGTGCGCAAAATAATATAATCAGTTACATGTTTCATTGTTTTGTCTTAATCCTTCAGCATGGGATAATACTCCACTAGTCTTTGAGACATTGCAGTGACTTCATGCTTAGAAGGGTACCAGACCCCCTCTCCTTGCTGACTGGCTCTCAAGATAGAAATCATGCTGGTGACAGTGTTTCTCACCAGCCTGCATCTCAGCTCTTTGAACATGACACATTTCCCCTCACTGGCAGGGCGGGCAATCTGGAAGTAGTGCTTACGAGCTTGCTCCAACTCACTGTCTGTATAGAGGGTGGGCAAACTTTTTTAGCAACGGGCCACATGACAGACCTGCATCGAGTCGGCGGGCCACGAAAGGGGGGGTTGTAGGTAGGTACAGAATTCATACATACTTCAGTGCCTTGGAGCGAATAGCTTCGCCACTCAACTGGCCAAGAGACATGTGGCCTGTCCTTCTCCAATGCAAGCGGGTGGGAAAAGCACAGGAGTTGGTGTCTGCTCTTTTCTTAGAAGACAGCCTGCAATATGATGTTGGAAAGGAAGCAATTTTTCCTGCTTATGAGCTTGTTCCTGAGCCCTACCGGCAAAAATTTAGGAACCATAGAAAATCTAGTGGTCAAACCTTTGTCGAGTTTGCATGGGAGAAAAGCAACCTCTTTGATAAATGGTGTGCAGCTAATTATGTCAAAAATGACTTTGAGTCACTCCGTGAGCTCGTTCTTTTAGAAGATTTTAAAGACTCTTTGCCAGAGAAGGTGGTAATGTTCTTGAATGAACAGAAAGTGTCGTCATTGTCCAAGGCTGCTGTCCTCGCAGATGAGTTTGTGGTGTTGACCCACAAAAATGTCATCTCATCTTCTCCCCTGATCGGACAGGCCTTCTGCTTCTCGTCCCACAAGAGCCGAGTCTAGCCACCTCCCCCTTGAAAAGGCTAGAGGGAAGGGACTTCTGGTTTGGCCATAAAGCGGTAGTCTGCGCGACACCAGGGCTCTCGACCGTCTAGGGTAAAAACTCCCCGAAAACTTGAATGACTATTGTCAGATATCATATTAACTACAAAGTGATCAGGGGAACGTTGGAATGGGAAGGAAAACTCCATTCAACCAAAACAGAAACACGGTAACAGACAATATGGCGGAACTACCAGTTTGCTCTGAAACAGAGGGAGATGGCGAAACGAACTCCTCGTGACTAATGACGTGAAAAATGGCTCGGACATAGAAATTATTAGCAAGGAGATACGGGATTTAAAAATGGAATCAAAAGAAGTCCTTCGCACGTTTGGAGAAACACTGAGGAACGACGTGGAAAAAGACTTGGACGACTTCAAAGACGAAATAAATCAACAACTTGCGAAAGTCATCACCGAACAGGAGCTCCAGACCGGCAAGATCAACAAGGCTGAGTCGCGGATTGAAAAGCTAGAACGTTGGGCACAGGAAGCTAATGACGCTCTGGTCATATCACTGAGAGAACAAAAAGCTCTTCAGGACAAGTTAACTGACCTGGAGTCCAGGCCGAGGAGAAACAACCTACGTATCTATGGAGTCACTGGAGGAGAGGAGGGAGAATCTGTGGCCAAGTTTGTAGAAGACCTGCTGAAAAGCGATCTGCACCTGCCAGCAGATTTTAATTTCCAAATTCAGAGAGCACACCGCTCATTTGCACAGAAGCCAGCGGACGGTGCCCAACCGAGACCCATCATTGTTAACTTTCTGGAATTTACTACCAAAGAGAGGGTCCTGAGAGAGCTATGGAGAAAGAAAATAGAACTGAGGAATAAAGTACTGTCATTCCATCACGATTACGCGACAGAGATGGTCCAAAAGAGAAAGGAGTACAACACCGCTAAAAGAATCCTGAAGGAGAAGGGCATCCGGTTCCAGACGCCATTCACCAAGATGAGGACCCACTGGGATACGGGAACTCGAACCTACAACAGCGCAGAGGAGGTCAAGGAGGAATTGGCGAGACGCGGCCTGGCGGAGAAGACGGCGGTGGCGACGGGTGCGGAGGGGCCTGCGGCACTCGGTGCCCCGCACTACGACGGAGTGGCAGTGCAAGGAGGGATCCTGGAGGGGCTACGCATCAGCAGCGACACGAGCCAGAGAAAAGCTGCAAGAGTTTCAAAGATTCTTTGATTAAATTCAGAGAATAAAGGGAAGAAAGCTGGTAGGGATGTTCTAGTATGACCGGTGTTTTTAGTTGACAAATTATTAAAATTGAATTCCCATATTAATAGAAAAGAGACTGTGGGAAGTCCGGGTCGCTCCTTTTTTTCTAACGTTGGACTCATTTAGAACGACTAAAATACTCATTGCAGGTTCAAGTGTCATTTCTAAGTTAGGTTAGATTTTTGACTGCCTTCACGCGGGCCGGACAGAGACACGCCGTAGTTTGGCCATGCCTGATCTACAGGAAACACATCTCTCTCAACAAGAGCACAACACACTGAAAAGATTTGGATATAGAAATGTTTTTTTTAGCTTGTTCAGGAAAGGCCCAAAGAGAGGTGTCACAATATTAATCTCTAATTCTATCAGTTTTGAAGTTGTTAAAAAAAATAAATGACAAAGAAGGGAGATATGTAATAGTCAAAGGAAAATTGGGTGATAACTCAGTTACTTTGGTCCAGGGTTGGACAAGTGCTTTTTGAAATCACTGTTTGAGATCATAGCTGTGGAAAGTGAAGGAATCCTAATATGACCCGCCTGTCGAAACTTGTCAACGTCTCTCTAGCCGAACTCGGGATGTTTGATGTTTGGAGGGACCTCCACTCGTTACAGAGGACTATTTTTTTATTAACATTACAGACAGATACAGAATAGAGGAATGTAAAATAGGAACGACTGACTTGTACTGACACAGTATTAATTACCTTATTATTTGTCTAAATAAGAGGAAGAAAAACACACTTTGGAGATTAAATGTGGGTATGCTAAATAATCCAAAAACACTGGAGGAGGTTAAGAAAGAGATTAAATGCTCTATGGAGGAGAACATAGATAGTCCAGTAGACACTACCATACTGTGGGACACAATTAAAGCTGTGATGAGAGGGAGGTTAATAGCGAGGGCAGCCTATCAAAAACAGACTAGATGTAGCGAGGGGGAGCGTCTGGCGGAGGTGGAGACAATTCAGATGGTGGGTATAAAGGTGATAATAAAGGAAAATTGGGGGGGGCGGTTGCCTGACAACGCCACCTGGGGAGTTGCACCCCAGGAAATAAACTATAATAAAATTCCTCGGTCTACACAGGTTCGTTACGCTTTGAAATTTAAGAGGAGGAGACGGACTTCCAATGAAACGGCTTTATTTGACAACTATTTAAAATAGACCAGGTTTAGCTGCCTGAGTGTCAAGGAAATAAGTACCATACCAAAAAGACTGTTCAACATAAGAAAATAAGGGGAACAGGGCCAAAGAAACCAAAGAAAACTCAAAAAAGGGAATAAACAAAGCTAAGGGAATCACTACAAACCAAAATTCACGCTACGCCAACTCCTGTCCTAAAGAAAAGAGAACAAAATTAACATACTAATACCTTGAGACACCCAGGCAAGCGTTAAACAGTAAGAACGAAAGGAAACCTTTTATTTATTCTTCGCGTGCGTGCGCGCGCACACACACACACACACACACACACACACACACACACACACACACACACACACACACACACACACACACACAGGACCAAAACCCAAAACAAAAAGGTAACGATCACTGGGGAACAAGATATTATATCTAAAAAAGGAAATCAAACTATAACAAAATCGCTACTCAACAGAAAACCCAAAGTTTCACCAAAATTTCACAATAAAAACAGAGGAAGACGGAGCGACTGCACCCAGGCAGGGGGTTGAGACCAGCGTCCTTCCAGTACCCGTCTCGGCGCACCGGTGTTCAACTGCAAGGCAGCCTCCCCGCCGAGCGCCAGAGGAGGAGGCAGGGGGGGGGGCGTCGGCTTTAACAGCCAAGCGGTGAATGCACAACGATCACGCACACACAGCGCCACCTCCCGATGAACGGGCACCCGCCAGGGTTCCTCCTCCGGCTGTGCTTATGGCCCAGCCCGCTCTGGGATTGCTAGCCGAAATGCTAAGAACTGCGAAGGACAGAGTTCTCAGCGTGGACACGCCAGAGGACAGAGTGCTGACTCCAGCCTGCGCTTGTTTTTAAAAGAGCTGCTTTCACTCTGCACTCTGGCGCAGGTGTAATCAGTGCGTTTACATGCAGAGCTTAATCGGACTAAGCAATAATTCGGTTTTCTCATCCAATCAGAGTTCTCACCTTGTACCCCTATACATGCAGCTGAGAAATTTGAATTACTGACGGGAACGTGTCCTCCTCCCAACAGTAGGGGGTGGAGTGAGCCTTTTCAGCTGGTCAGCTGCTTTCGGTTGACATATTACATCATTATGATATAGAATGATAGTTCATAATGTACGTGTTACTTACTTTGCAGATAAGCTATACCCTATTTCTTGTGCTCATGGTTATCTTAAAAGATAACCATGAGACAAGAACGTTGTTTGCTGTTGGAGGGCTACAACAACACAATGTCTTCGATGCTACACTTTGTGCCGTCGCCACGAACCCGAAACTCTCGTTCTTGTTGGATGCGGGTTCTGCGCAGACTGGTGGGAGAGTTTGTGTACAGGTTTTGCAAAGGAACGGTGTCTTCAGTTATACAAACACTCATTAAAGTGCCGACCGTGGAGGAAGCTTGTGCCGCTGCACGCCGTTTCCAGCAGAATAACAGCGAAATTATCCAAATAAAAACAAATCAGAAAAACATCTCTTTGCTGTGCTTTTATTTACAAAGTTAAAATTCTTCTAACTTATAAAAAATGTGAACGAAAAGGTAGAAATATAAATACGAAGGAATACGTATTTGTTCAGGGCTGCGCAAAGCCGGAGCCCTGCATTTGCTGCGCTACCCTTTTTAAAAAGGTCTCTGTTGTGTGTTATTTTAATATGTCCATCTCTTTTGGAAGAGAAAGCATCGCCCCGGTCTCATGCTCTCTCCAAATGTCAACATTCTTATTCGCGTTTGCCAGGTTGTTTCGCGCCGAAGGCAATAATTCAAATTTCTCTAGTACCAACTGAGGGACGCAAAGATTGCACTCCGGCGCAGGTGTGATTGATGACGCGAAGGTGGGGGCAACCCCACCTGCCACATAGTTAGTTAGTTAATTAATTAATTAATTAATTAATTAATTAATTAAAGTGCTTTTTGAACCTTTGGCCGCTCTGTAGATTGTGGAAACGGGAAATGAATTGACTCACAGCACACAGTCACACGCTTGCAGCCGGCTTGTAAGCACAACAAAGAAAAAGAAAAAGACACTGAGCGTAGATGAGCACTAGGAAGGACTAACATGGATAAGGCGTCAATTGTAAATGGAAAGTTCCACTTCAAAACCCTGCCAGATGGCAGTCTTGACAGGACAAAAGTGATATGCATTTACTGTAAAGCTGTATTTAGTTTCCACCGGAGTACGAGCAGTCTTACGTTTCACTTGTCTGCGAAGCATACAGCTGACGCGGAGAGCCCTCCGCCCCCTTCTGAGGTAAAGCAAACCACGTTGGATGGTGTGGCACGGAGACCACTGGCCGCGTCCACCACACGCCAACTTTCAACAGCGGGGGCTAAATGGGTGTGGCTACGGCTTGCAGGCCAATTAATGTGGTGGAGGACGAGGGTCTGCGCGATATCATATATATTATACTGACTATGGATGAATATGACACTGACTGGATGATTATGGCACTGACTGTGGATTACTATGGATGCTGAACAGCTGTTATAGGCTATACTGCCTAACTGCACTATATCAGTTGAGTCCTGTACTGTATTGCACTGCCCCCTGTTTAATGTACACTTTATTTATTATTTTGATTTAATTTAATTTATTTTGTGCATCACAGTTTGATGCAATGCATAAGTGTCATCCTTTTGTCTTAATGGCTGCTGAAAAAAGGGGATGAATAGTTCAAGTTGGAGTTGAAAAGTAAAATAGAGAAATTTTGGTAGTACTAGTAATCATTACTATGTAATGT
>NW_027466078.1:940000-997500 GCF_046127955.1 Nelusetta ayraudi
AAACTCGTCGTAGAGGTCACGTGCTGGGTGCTCGTCACCCCACCAACCACCTCGGGGAAGGTCTAACAGGAGAAGCTTGCTGGCGGAAATGATGCACTACAAGTGGATGTGACGCTAATGAGTGCGATGAATGAGGTAGAGCAATGCTCCAGAATCCGATTCAGACTACTCTCCCTCCACTTTTTTTGTTTTGTATGAGCGTTTAAAAAAAAAACAACATAATGATAATCGAATAAGCTTTAGTTTATTAATCAGAATTAAAACAAGGTTGTAGTTTTGTTATAGATGAGTTCCTTTGTTGTAGTTTGGCGCTTGAAAAACTATATATGGGATGTACCATGACCTGAGGGATTTCCTCATCCCATCCCAGCTTGGTTCTGATGCTGAATGTGAATGTATCTTGCTGTACATCCCACTGAGCTCCAAGGGCCCTCTCCATAGGGAGCTGGTCTCTGTCAAGGTTAAGTGTTTTTACCTCTTTAGCTCTCTGCTCTTCAAGAATGGCTGCCAGCACCGGGCGATGATTGCTCACCCACTTATTGAGCTTAAATCCACCTCTACCGCACAGGTCTGTTAGCTGCTGGTACAGATGTATTGCTTGTTCCACCGTGCTGACGGCCTTTAGACAATCATCCACGTAGAAATTTTGACAAACAGTGTTTATAACCTTGGCTGGGAAGTCATGCTGATTGTCGTCAGCTGCTTTCAGCAGGGCGAATGAAGCACAGCTTGGGGATGACACTGCCCCAAAGATGTGGACCAGCATCCTGTGCTCTTGTAGGTCCTTTGTAATGTCCCCATCTGGCCACCAGAGGAAGCGTAAGAAGTTTATATCCTGGTTGGAAACTCTTACTTGATGAAACGTTCCCTCAATGTCAGTCATGAATGCTACAGGGCCTTGGCGAAAACGAAGCAGCACACCTAGCAGTGTACTTGTCAAATTGGGACCCTGCAGGAGCTCTTTATTTAATGATGTTCACTCACTTTCGATCTCACAGCCACTAAAAAACCTGATTGTGATTGAGAGGTCCTCAGCAGCCAATCACTGTTGGGAGTCCAGCCTTCAAACACTCCACCTGAATCCACAGTCACATCTGTGAGCATCTGGAACTTTGGCCCTGATCCTCCACACCACACAACTTGGGATGACAGCGCCACCTACCTGTATCCTTTCAGCAGCCAGTCCATGCTCTGACCCGTTTCCACTGTGGCCTGTTGTGTCATCTGGACCGGAGTCTGGATCATCAGTGTCCAGGTTCATGGAATCTGTCAGAGTGCCGCCGTCCTGTGATGTAATGATAGAGAATCACTCTATTTATACTAATGTGCAGAACCACTAGAGTGTCATTTCTTCACTGCTGTCAGCAACAAGCAATTGGTGTCACACTGGTGTACAACACTTATGGGCTAATTAATAAGAAATGACATATTTATGAATCACCCGCAATGCCCAGATTGTTGCTGTTTATCTGCTGATATGAGCCGTCAACTGTTGCAATATAGAACCACGGGCAGGAAATTACAATTAGTGTAGAGCGTATTATAATTTAAAAGTTTACTTACGGTAGTTCTTTAACGAATTTAGCAGGGATGGAACTGGCTAACGTGACGACGTCACCTGTAACACGGTAGGAGCTCAACCTGCTGTCACGGCGAAAACTCTGTGTTACGTCCCGTCGAGGGGGACCGAGACGCAACGTGTGGGACACCTTCCCCCACTCCCAAGCCTCATTAATTTTTCACTGCAGTTGGCAGTTTCAACAAAAAACATTTTATTAATCATTAAATTAAATAAAAAAAACAACTTAACCGGTGGGCAGCAAATAATAAACCAAAGTCCAACTAGCTTGCCTTAAGAACAAACGAAAGAAAGAAAGAGAACCCAAATACAGAAGGGCTAACCTCCCAACATACTTATTAAACATGAGAAAAGAGGGGACAAAGAAAATGGCAGCCCACCCCTACGGCTGCGTGCTCTAACACCGTTTCTGAAGTGACGAACTGCAGAGTTTGGAGCGGAGGAGGGACGACGTCAAGCTGGCTAGACTGCTCCTCCTTCTCAGCCGTGGCGCGTCCAATCAGCAGCAGACATCCAGCAACCAGCACGTGACCCCTACGACGAACTTCCACCCACAGAAGAGCCTTAGGAAGACACGGTTTAAATAGTATGGCTTGTCCACCAGAAGGCTGTATTATGGTGTACATAATATAAAACTTCGGCCCAGTTCTGCTTGTATTGCAATGGTTGCTGTTCCTGAAGTTTCATTTTTCGTCCCTTTTTATTTTTTACATCCATGTTTGTGATGGAATAGTATTGTGAATCGCTAGCTCGCATTGCATGCTGGGACACAACGTCACTCAAGGAAGTTTTGGCTTCGCTGACACGGTCCTGAAGGGAAGTGGGTTTTAGTGCACTGGAACGGGATGAATGTGTTCAATCAAGCAGTACAAACCTGATTAATTGTCTTAATACTTGACTTGGAATGGCCATATTGTTTAGGATTAGAATTAGATGACAACTTGTTCACAATATTTGCAACTATTCAATTTGACCAGCAGGTGTCAGTAGAAGACGACATTTCATGTTGACTATTTCCTAATGGAAGTGCTCTCTTTACGTTGGATTTTTCTCATAATTATTTGAAGTGTAGGCCTGTAGTTGATGAGGAATCACGGTGTGCTAACGCTACTCAAACAGCTTAGATGAAAAAAGGGAGTGTGATTTGGGTTTGTGGTACATTCTGACAATCTTGGACTTGCAAGACTGAGGCGACGGTTCAATTCCCATCAATGTGTATTATATATGTGTTATTTAGCTCATCTATTCTACATTTTAAATAGATCACATTTGACATCTGACCCACTGAACACTTACTATTGAACAGATTTTTAAACTATGGGCTATTTAGTCTTGTTTTAGGATATAACATAATTCATTGCACAAACTGTCAGGCTAAGTATAAGAGCTATAGTGTACTACAATCAGTTGTGCCAAAAAAGAGACATTGTCTTTATTTTTCATTTTTATTTTATTGTGTCAGCATTGAACCATACAAGCATGTAGTGTTGTCCAACAAGAATGCATGGCGAATCAAATCCCAAACAACCTATGAAACAATGAACACGTTTCCATTGCACTTCATTTTATTGAGCACTAGATGACCTCCTCGAGCACTGTGTCATTGAAGCCTCGAGTAATGAACCATTTTTTGAAACAAGTGTCGAAGCTTCAACAAAGCCTCGATCGGCCATCACTACCTACGGCTGCGTGCTCTAACACCATTTCAGAAGTGACTAACTGCAGAGTTGGGAGCGGAGGAGGGATGACCTTCAGGCTGGCTCGACTGCTCCTCCTTCTCAGCCGTGGCGCGTCCAATCAGCAGCCGACATCCAGGACCGCACCTGCAAGGCGTCATCCACTCTCTCTCTCTCACACACAGACACACACACACACACACACACACACACAGACACAAACATAGAGGCACCTAGACCCACCCGTGGGTCATAACACTCCGTTAGGATCTTTTCACTCTGGCATTGAAAAGGGGTGCTAGCGCTAGCCGTTTGCTAAGCTATGTACAGACAGCACCACCGCTTGCCGAACCACATAGTCACACTGTTTATATACAACAACTCGTCATCAATATCTCTAAAGTAGAAGTCAAGAACTTTTTTCAAAAACGATAACTAACTCAAACTTTCTTGTGTGTTTATAAAAACAAACTAAAACAAACTTAAATTGAAGTCATATTTCACTTCGTTTACGTCTGTCAAATGAATATTTGCCCAGGAAAATGTTTTCGTTTTACGCAGCAGCACCTAAATGCACCTCGCGTTCTGTGACGTCACCCCCCTTTCACAGCAGTATGTTGACGAGTGACTCGCGGCGGGAAAGTCCGATATGCCACTTTTTCCCAATACGACGAAGAGAGTGACAAAAGCCAATGTCTTGTGGTGGAAAGACACAAAATATGTGGCTTGCTTCTAAAAAGGGAAAAACCCCGACAAACCTCCATTTAAGAAGCTCGCACAAAGCAGTAGTGAACATTTTTATTGAGACTGGAAAGTAGACACGACAGTTTGACTCAGTTGACTCAAATATCCTGTGGCGATGAGAGTGGTTATGGCTATCTGATAAAGCAAGATTTAACATTGGGAATTTAACAAAATGAAAAGGAACCGACAACGCCACCCTGGGAATTTCACCCAGGGAGTTCTACTAAACACAAAAGTAATAATTAGGCACACAGGTAAGTTCTACGAGGAAGGAGTAGGAGATGTGGTTCAGAATGTTTAAAATATCAAACCAACTTTTATTCAACATTTAAAAATAAAAGGAACAAACAGACCAACACTTAAAACGGAGCTACTGAGCTCCTTATTCTTGGTGTAGAAACTGAGGCTTACCGATGAGGGGGCCAAACGGGGGAGGAACCAAAGAAAACAAGGAACACCCCACTCACACGTGACACACCTGCAAAGAAAGTGAAGTGCAAAAAAAAAAGAAGAAAACAACCACAATCCCGGGTCACAGCACTCGAAGGGGCCCACCACCCGGGACACCGCCACCACCAGCAGCTCTCAGCGACTACAAAAGAAAAGATAAACAGTTGGTTACTAAAAGTTCCCTAAAATCTGTCACATGTACTGAAATAGCAAGAAAAACAAACAAACAATGCAATTACACACACACACACACACACACACACACACACACACCAAGTTCCCACCAACCACGCACACGCATACACGCACGCACACCACTGTGGCTGGACCGGCGACTTGATAGTGTAACGTCTGCTGTCTGAGGGTCAGCAGTGGCGACGTAAGCAAACGAAGAAAAACACAACGAGAACGGAAAAACAACAAGTAAAACCAAGGCGGGACGGAAGCAACATGCACCGTCCACCGTCTGTACGGGGCGACTAGCACAATCAAGTGCGGGCGAAGCGGCAGTGTTCCTGCACTTATCTTATAGGACCGAGTTTTGGGCCACAGGTCTTGATCACCAAGCGTCCTCCAGGTGAGGAGAACAACGAGGAGGCTGTGCGCAGCTTTGTGCTAGCAGGCGGCTGTAGTGTGCCGGTGAGGTGTTCAGGAAGCACTGTAAAAAGAACGGACAGGTGAGGTACTACGTACCTATGCTAATAAGCCATAATAATTTAAATGCTAAAATGTCCGCACCTGATCCTCTTAAAACTCGGGCACACAAATCGGATGTTCAGTGTCCCATTGACCACAATGGACCACTAAACGAAGCTTTTAAGAAAAATGCGAAATGAAGCCACTGAGAGCTAAAACAACATGCAAACAATGCCACAGTGCAGCTTTTCTCAAACGGGTCAATTTTGAAATCATTTTAATCAACTCTGTCTTCATTGATCAGAAGCTGTTTGCAGATTTGGAATTAAAACATTTTAACTGCAGGAATCATAAAATCGTCTCATCAGTGACGTTTATAGAGCCATTAAAAAATTGAATATGTGCTGAACAGACAAACGGAGGTGTAAGAGGCCTGTGTGACCAGCAGGGGGCAGCAGAGGACCGACAGCCGCAAGTTCCTCCTCAGAGAGGCCTGAGAAGGTTCTGCACCTTCAGCTCCTCCAGGAGGTCCTCAGCAAAGTGTCAGAGTTTGTTGGTTTTTTTTACCTCGGTCGGCAGAGTCAAAGTATTAAACTTGTAGCCAGGGGGCGCTGCAGCTCACTCAACACCTACAAGGTTTGAAAAGGAAATTGAGTGGAATTCATCTGGAATGAAAAGAAAAGCACAACTACAGCAGAAAAACTGAACACAAAGACGCACAAAGTTTGAACTACACACTGATTTTCTTCTTCTGTTGATTCAAATGAATTTGACAGAAATAATATCTGAAAAAATAGAAACCAAATGTTAAATTTCGACATTTAAAAAATGGACAGATTAATTTACACCCAGTAAGATAAGAAGATATTTAGCTCTCAGCCAATTAGAGCTGCTGCTCCTGTGTGTGTGTGTGTGTGTGTGTGTGTGTGTGTGTGTGTGTGTGTGTGTGTGTGTGTGTGTGTGGATGTGGTGGTGTGTGTACCTGAATGTGGGAGTGGGTGTGTTTAAGTACGTCACTGGAAGTAGGCTGCCAATTAGTGCGGCCTCTGAGGCCGCAACCGCCCCACGCCAGCGACGAGCCCGGGGGGGGGGGGGGCGCCGGACACGGCACACACGCCGCAATGCCGGCCAGGAAGAGGCCCGGAGCAGCAGGCCCCAGGACCGGAGGGCACCCGCCCCACGAGGAGCCAGGGCAAGATGACAGGGAGGCAGATACCCCAAGGAGAAGGGACACCACCCGGGGCGAACAGACAGCAGAGCCCGTCCTCCGGACAGGGCCCCCCAGGGCAAGCGAGACCGGACTCATCCCCATTACAGGACCCAGCCCCTTCACCCACCGGGAGGATCGGTACCCAAGGCAGGCCTGGGCACCCAGAGGCCCCCCCCCTACGGACCCAGTATGGCGCATCGCCGCAAGTGGCGAGGTCCCCATAGGCCCAGCCGGTCTCGCACCCCAGGGGCACCGGACTGCACAGGGCCCATCCAGAGTGGGAAAGATGCTGGATCCCGCCCCCGCTAGCAGGCCGACCCCACTGTGTGTAGGGGTGTCAGTGTGTGTATATGTGAACTTGCTGGTGTGTTGAACTATGGTGCGTTTAAAATGGAGGGGTGGTAAGGCCCTGGGGCAACCACACTGCTGCTGAGCAGGGCGGTGGCCGCAGTGCATGAACCACCCCCCCAGTTCCAAAGTGTCTATAATGCCATTAAGATTGGAGAGGGTCTTAAGGCCAGAAGGCCGGGCAGCGATCACCCAAGACACAAATCCCCCGAAACAGAAGAAAATAAATAAATAAATTAAAAATTTAGGGGAAAAAAACATTTAAAAAACACCTATTATGTGACCAGGGAGGACTCCCGGTCAGGGCGTCCCCTCAGCGACATCGGGGCCGGGGACACCACAGGGATCCAGGAGCCAAAGGGGGCCCGCCCCCCACCGCACCGCACCACCCGGGCACACAGGAGCGGTAGCCGGCGAACGTGCAGCCCCACCCCAGGCATGCGACCCCACCGCGTACGATCCAGCGCCAGTCCCCAGACACAGGGACGGACCAGCCCTCCCCCCGGAGCACCACCCACCCAACCCCGACCCCCCACCAACCCTGCATTAACTGTGCAGTGTGAGCAGGTCTGAGAGGCGGTCATGCCCATCTGAAACATCCGCTGTCCAGTGTAGTGGATCCTGTGGAGTACTTTAAAATGTATTAATTGTAGAATAGGTTGTTTTATCAGTGAACAGGTGTTCAGGCAGATTGTTCTCCAGAAATTAGAGTGAGGCTGGAGAGACAGGTCTCTTTCCCACTTAACAATTGGGATAGAAATCGTGCGATCTGTATTTGTAAGCAACTCACTCCAATAGAACTGCACTCGTCCTTCTCTCACATTACATTGGATCACAATGACCAAACAACACAACAAAGACAATGATGCCACTGTGCTGCCACATCCAGACTCTGTGTAGGTCTGTAGGCCTCTTGGACCTTCATGTGAACCACTGCGTGTTGACTGGAGGTGAAACATGACTGACTGCTGTCCTCCTCCCTGGACAATGCAATCTCACTTTCAATCTCACAGCCACTAAAAAACCTGATTGTGATTGAGAGGTCCTCAGCAGCCAATCACTGTTGGGAGTCCAGCCTTCAAACACTCCTCCTGAATCAACAGTCACATCTGTGAGCATCTGGAACTTTGGCCCCGATCCTCCACACCACACAACTTGGGATGACAGCGCCACCTACCTGTATACTTTCAGCAGCCAGTCCCATGTTCTGACCCGTTTCCACTGTGGCCTGTTGGCTCATCTGGTCCAAAGTCTGGATCATCAGTGTCCAGGTTCATGGAATGAGTCAGTGTGCCGCCGTCCTGTGATGTCATGATAGAGAATCACTCTATTTATACTAATGTGCAGAACCACTGGAGTGTGGAAGCAGACAGTTACCATAATCCAAATGAAAAAGCAACAGCAGAAATGCTTTTTCATTTTAAGAACGTGGCTGCATTATTTGACTCATAAAAAAAATCGTTAATAAATAATCCAAACTGCATTTTCATTTTCTTATTCATGACTGCTCATTCTTGTACTTAATTCAAATGAAGGAAAACACATTTGAGATTTAATTTTCAAAACATGCACCAGCAAAGAGTTACCAAAATTCAATATGAAATGTAAAATTCAAAAATGAAAAAGCAATAGCAGAATGCTTTTTCATTTTAAGAACGAAGCTGCATTATTTGACTCATAATTAAAATCATTAATAAATATTCCTATATGCATTTTCATTTTCTTATTCGTGTCGCACCTTTTATGACACAATCAAAAAGAAAACTGAGGGCATTGCTTTTTAATTTTCGTGGTCCTGCCCTGCACAAGAGTTACCACAACTCGAAAACGAAATCGCAATCTCAAAGTTTGATTGTGTCATAAAAGGTGCGACACGAATAAGAAAATGAAAATGCATATAGGAATATTTATTAATGATTTTAATTATGAGTCAAATAATGGAGCTTCGTTCTTAAAATGAAAAAGCATTTCTGTTATTATATTCTTATTTTAATTTGGATTATGGTAACTGCTTCCATATAAAACAAATACATCCATAAATATAAACAATGTGAGAATTGTTTCTTGCAAGAGCTGTACTTCAACCCATGACCATCGATAAAAGTGTACACATCTAATCGTAAACAATCTGCTGCAACCTGAATTTCCACTTCTGTGTCTATAAACCAGTCACAGCTTGACTGATGGCTCTGAAGAAGCAGTTTCCATCAGCCTCTACATTCTCATTTGTACATGGCGAACCTAATGGGCCTTTGCAATCAGAAATTGGAAAACTCGCACGGTCCAAATGAATCTTCAAGTTTTTGCAAAGGTCTAAACAAACATCAACATCAAGGGGAGAGAAGTTACACTCTTCATTGGTCACAGCACTGACAAACTCTACGTCTGAATTATCCATGTCAAAGTGAGGAGTTTTGCTCTTCTGAAGTGACTCACTGTTGCCAGCTGGTGCTGGAATTTTAAACCGTGACCGGTTTCGCCTTGATGAAAAGAACCACGCAGAACCTTGGCTAATCTAATACCAGTGCCATGATCTGCCACTGCATCTTCACTAGTACTAACTGATGATGGATCACAAATCACATGTGCGAGGCGTAGAACGAGCGGAGCAGTCAGAGGCAACAGAAGAAGAAAGAAAAGCCTCCTTAGCTTAGTTGATCTTCTGTGTTGCCTCCTGGACGGTGCTGGCCTCCTCTGGCTTGGTGCTGGCAACCACGGGAGCCACAGGAACCACGGGCACAGCTCTGGTCATCTGTGGCGTCGCCTCCACATGATTAAAATAAGAAAGATGTGATTTTATGCCAATAAACATAGAAAGGAAAGCACTAGGCTTTACACGATCACGATTTTTGTGCCGATCACCGATCAGTGAGTTTAAATAAACCGATCACCGATCCGATCACGTTAGGGGCAATAAATACTTGTTTCTGTACACCCCTTGCCTTCTCAGGAGCACCGTCTAAAGTTGTTTGCTTTAGCATCCGTTTCAGAGTTTGCTTTTCTTTTTCTTTCTCCGCGTGTTTCTTGAACTCGACATGCTCCTCCGTGTGTATCTTTTCCAAGTGCCTGATTAAATTTGTGGTGTTGAAATTTTTTGCCACAATTCCCCCGCTAGGTACTGTAGCGTTGCATATATTGCAGATAGCTTGTGCTATGTCTGTTTCTCTCACTTTGAAAAACTTCCACACCCCCGACACGTTTGTTTGTGTCACCCATGGATGTTGCTGTCGTGAAGATTCAAAGAAACTTTATTGTCCGTCACATAGCGACAGTACTCAAAACAGGAAGAGGCACGAAGACGAAAATGAAGGTTTTTGAATCATGAATCATTAGCTCTCGGATACAAACAAATAAACATGTCGATGCTGTGAAACTACTTTGGAGGAAATGAGACAGATTAAAAAAGTTTCAACACGACCATGACGTCATTGATCGGTGATTCATGACATGACGCCCGATCATGAACGTTTCAAAAAATGCCAAATATCGGCCGATCCGATACAGCCGATAAGATCGGTGTAAAGCCTAGAAAACACACACAGGTGATGAAGTGGAAATGAATAAGTACAAACCTGCAGCACTGCTGTGACATTGCTGGAGGCAGACTCAGTCATGTGGACAGTTGAACGTGTTGCCCACACCTGCAAATACAAGGACACAAAGTAACGTTTAAAGAACTGCATTTATTGTCCTATCACAAAGATGCACACAATGAAATACACATATCCCAAATACCAACATGTCACTTGTTTGTTTTGGTTTTTGAGGCAACGCGTGCTGATCGACGTCTCAGGCTGGACATCTGGAAGAACATAAAGAAATGAATTCATAAACAAAGTAACACACTAATTAAACTGTACATGTACTGTACATATGTGATCTTGTGTTGATAATAGGGGTGGGGCGATACGGCTAACCCACGATTCGATACTGTGACGATATTTGGCCCACGATAATGACAACATCACGACACACGATATCTTCGATATCTTCGAAATTTTGCAGACGATATTGTCATAACCCGGCTCAAGAGTTATGACAATAACGGAAGGGACACTGCAGATTGCGATTAATCAAAAGGTTTATTATAACAAAATAGATAATTGTAAGCAAAATAATGAAATATATGGTGTGTGTTTGTCAGTATTCATCAGTAATGTAAGTGTGGATGAGTGAATAATAGGATGTGGGGTGTTGTCAGGTGCAAAACA
Organism: Nelusetta ayraudi; assembly: GCF_046127955.1. NCBI lineage: Eukaryota > Metazoa > Chordata > Actinopteri > Tetraodontiformes > Monacanthidae > Nelusetta > Nelusetta ayraudi. The sequence continues at coordinate 950,855 of NW_027466078.1, forward strand.
GAACAGAAGAAGCTGAGAGTCGGCCAGACGCCCATGGCTGCTGGATGGAGAATGGGGAAGAGACCGAGCGGCACACGCAGTCGGCCTTTTATCCTGCGGGGGGCATCGGCACAGGTGTCCTAATCGGAAGATGCCACTCCCACATCCACCGCTACCTAGAAATGGGAAAACAGCTGGGAGCCACAACAAGTTATATAGAGACAGGGTCGTCACAATATGTGACTGAAAAAGAAAAAAATACCCATAAAAAGGAAAATGCCTGTGATCTTGCATTTATTCCAAAACTTTGTATAATGTACAAACAAACGTGCACTGCACAAGCAAACATATTAAAGTGCATGAACATTAATAACTTTCATGTAAACAAGGACAGTGCTTTCTGGTAATGTAAAGTCAGTAGCAACTTGTCTTATCTCAACTTGGGGACTTGGGATATACAAACCGACGGGAAGATGAGAGAGGGAAAAAAATCCTTTCACTGCCCCGATTCTGAAAATCAATAAAAAATGATGCAGACAAAATAAATAAATAAATAACCGCGTCCCCAAAATATACGGGAAAAAGTGAAGTGCGTCCCCCATCAGTTCATTACGGGACAGGCTTTTTAGTTGCCAAATATGGGACAATCGCGTATTTTACGGGAGGGTTGGCAACCCTATCTAGACCACAGACGGAAATTAAATGAGGTTTTGTCATTTTCCATAAAAAACGGGACAAATTGTGTCCCGGGAGAGATTTTATCTTTCCCGGGACAGGTGGACAGGTGGTGTTTGGAAAAAAATATTGATATTTGCCGTCAGTGTATCGATTATTTATTGCGACAGAAAGCACAACAATATATTGCAACATTGATTTTTTTTTTCACCCACCCCTAGTTGATAAGTGTATGAATAATTGTGTGAATGTTACCGTGGCAGCTGGGGAAACCCTGCCAGATGACTCCACGACGGTCTCCATGTGGTCCAGCAGCACAGCCTCACTGAACCACACGGGATTGGACGGGATGTCTGTGTGAAATGCAGTCTCAACAGCTGTTGGTACTGTCTATAAAAAAAAGAGGAGAGGAAATCAGAGTCAACTTAGGATAAGTGTTCATTTTTAAAATAAAAAGTTGCACTGTTTGACAAATACACGATTGGGGGGTAAAAAAAAAAAAAAAGAGGGATGAACAGGTCCAACAAGAGTCCATTAAGGAGCAGGTCCATACACTGGCACGTGGACAGGACCTGTCACAACCACTCTGGGAGACACCCTGGGCGATGATTGGTTGTGGCACAACACCCCTGGCCTAGGTGAAGGGGGTGCGAGCTGATGGAGCATGCAGCATGCAGACGCTCCACCAAAATCAGTCCTGAGGTGCACGTAAACAGAAAACAACATGTTAACACATATTTGTCATATCAAATGAAGAGCAAGTAAGGCTGAAGAAGGCAAAACTTACACCATCATAACACCACCATGTACAGCTGACGAAGGGGGAGGTGATCGGCCATATACACAAATGTTAAACCTGGAAGAAGTGTCACATAATCAATTATGTAATCACACAATTCTAAGAAATATCTGTTAGCACAGTGTCACTGAAGAGAAAAAAATACAACAAAAATATGTATTTTACACACCCATGCGTGCAGCAACACGATGATATACTTGACGTAGCGCTGTTTGTAGTTCTGGCTTGACAGTCAGGCGAGGTGGAAAGTCAAGCACAAACACCTACAAAATAGTTGTATATATTAAAAAAAAACCCAAACAAACATAAAAATGCAAAATAAATTCATGAATATTCTTGTTATTGAACTATGGATCATGGAATTACTTGATATTGATAAAACAAAGTGGTGATGACATTCATGTGTTCAAATTTGTTTGTCACAGCAGATAAACAAACCTTGGGCCAGCGGTCCAACACAGTTGCCAGTAGCGCAGCAAAATCCTGGGCGGAGTCTGTTACAAGCCCGTGTTCAAGGTTGTTGCCCAGGGCGAGAACACAAAACCATCCACAAGTGGACAGAGATGTGAGTCTCCCACCACCAGAACAAAAACATAAAGAAACTCGTGGCTTGACAAAATCACGACCCATACCTTCTTGTCTGGTTGCTGGGCCTTAAGAACGAACTTGCACTGTTTTGTCAGTCAGGAGCAAAACGGGCCATCTTCGCACCCAGGTCGCTGACCAGTACCGCTCCCTGTGTAAATTGACAAAAAAGAAAAATCTAAATATGTTTTTGTAAGATTTATTTGGAATACAACATAACAACAACGTTCAAAGTCCTTCCGAGGTGGAAAAGGTGTCCAATCCCGTTTTTGCTCCAGGCGTCGTTTCATGGCCAGAGAGCGACGGAATGCCTTGGTGTTCGGCATCTGAACAATGAAATGAAAGATTGTGTCATTTTCAATGAAGGACAATGATAACACAAGTTTACAGAAAAAAGTGATGTTTTCTCACACACGACATCAAAACACAGAAAGGTTTCTGTACCTTTGCAGCTGGAGACGATGAGCTTAAATCAAAAAAGCAAAAGAAAATGTGTATGTGTACTCTTGGACCCTAACCCTAATGCCATACAAGTCTATGGGGTGAAATTTCAACTTTGTCCTACAGATATGGGGCCACTTGCTTTTTCATCAGGAGCCCCCAAGAAGCACCCACGCCAAATTTGGGGCTTCTAGTACTTGAGGAACCCCGAAACCCTAACCCTAATTTCAGCTAAGCCTAACCCTAACCCTAGTTTCAGCCTTATTGTTAACCCTAATTCAATGCAAGTCTATGGGGTGAATTTTCAACTTTGTCCTAGAGGCATGGGGCCACTTGCTTTTTCATCAGGAGCCCCCAAGAAGCGCCCACGCCAAATTTGGGGCTTCTAGTACTTGAGGAACCCCGAAACCCTAACCCTAATTTCAGCTAACCCTAACCCTAACCCTAACCCTAGTTTCAGCCTTATTGTTAACCCTAATTCAATGCAAGTCTATGGGGTGAATTTTCAACTTTGTCCTAGAGACATGGGGACACTTGCTTTTTCATCAGGAGCCCCCAAGAAGCACCCACGCCAAATTTGGGGCTTCTAGTACTTGAGGAACCCCGAAACCCTAACCCTAATTTCAGCTAAGCCTAACCCTAACCCTAGTTTCAGCCTTATTGTTAACCCTAATTCAATGCAAGTCTATGGGGTGAATTTTCAACTTTGTCCTAGAGACATGGGGCCACTTGCTTTTTCATCAGGAGCCCCCAAGAAGCGCCCACGCCAAATTTGGGGCTTCTAGTACTTGAGGAACCCCGAAACCCTAACCCTAATTTCAGCTAACCCTAACCCTAACCCTAACCCTAGTTTCAGCCTTATTGTTAACCCTAATTCAATGCAAGTCTATGGGGTGAATTTTCAACTTTGTCCTAGAGACATGGGGACACTTGCTTATTCATCAGGAGCCCCCAAGAAGTGCCCACGCTAGATTTGGGGCTTCTAGCCAATGAGGAAAAATTTGGAGCAGACACGACAGGGTTACAGCTGAGAAGGCACTTAAGATCCTCAAAGGACTGTTGCCACTCACTAGACCAAACAAATGGTTTCAATGGACTGGTTAATTCTTCTCTCGTGGCCGGCAGCTCCACTGCCTTAGTGCTGGAGATGAACGCTCAGGGGTGCCGCCAGGAATTTTGGGCCCCCTGAAAAAAAACAAAAACAAATGGGCCTCCTTTGCGCAGCGCTTGTCAAAAGCTTCACATCACTCTAAAAATACAGTATAGTTCAATAATAGTGCTTGAGTCCATCTTTGACAGTGTCAATGTATTTTTATTGTGAATTCTCCTAAAAAGCAAACTCTTAACATTGATGAATGATTCATGAAAAAAACACTTGATGTTTCTCGGACAAAGTTGAGCTTTGACCTTCATAGACTTGCACTGCATTAGGGTTTAGCGATAAGGCTGGAATTAGAGTGAGGGTTTTGGGGTTCCTCCTGGGTTAGAAGCCCCAAATTTGGCATGTGTGTGTCCAGGAGGATCCTGATGAACCTGAAAGTGGCCCCATGTCTCTAGGACAAATTTGACCTTTGACCTCCATAGACTTGCATTGAATTAGGGTTAACGATAAGGCTGAAACTAGGGTTAGCTGAAATTAGGGTTAGGGTTTTGGGGTTCCTCAAGAACTAGAAGCCCCAAATTTGGCGTGTGCGCTTCTTGGGGGCTCCTGATGAAAAAGGAAGTGGCCCCATGTCTCCAGGACAAAGTTGACTTTTGACCCTCATAGACTTGTATGGCATTAGGGTTAGCGATAAGGCTGGAATTAGAGTGAGGGTTTCGGGGTTCCCCATGGGCTAGAAGCCCCAAATTTGGTGTGGGTGTGTCCAGGAGGATCCTGATGAACCTGAAAGTGGCCCCATGTCCCTAGGACAAAGTTGACCTTTGACCCTCATAGACTTGTATGGCATTAGGGTTATCGATAAGCGATACAAACCTGGTGAGTTTAAGACTTAGTGACTCTACGTACATGAATGTATGGGGTACCCCGTCCTTACCTTGTTCCAACCTTCCCTCCACAAACCTGGCTGTCCAGTGCCGAAGTCAAAGTGAGAGAGAGAACAAAGAAGGAGGAGGGCCTGTGACGCCGCTGCTGATTGGCTCGTTGGTCGGTTGAATGAGCCAATTCTAGAGCTCCCCTCGGTGTCCACACACTGCAAAATATATCTAAGAAATAAACACTTAAATTGAGAAAGAACAGGCTAGAAACAAGTCAAATTATCTGCCAATGCAGTAAGATATTTAGACTTGGTAAGATTTCTTAAAATAAGACGATATATCTAGGCATTTGAAGAATGGAAAAACTCTTGAAATAAACAGTAAAGCACTCATTCCAAGGACTGTACTAAGTCAAATAAACTTGATACTAGCTTCTCAATTCTTTTTTCACGTTTGCTTCTTTCTTAATTTGAATGAAAAGATCTTAAAACCAGACCTACTAACAGTGCAATTCTTCTTAATTTAAGTGTTCACAATATTAGCTTTTTTTTCTCTCAAAATGAGACAAAGCATCCACCCCCCCTACGCCCATTCCCCCCAAAAAAAAATAATTCAGCAAACAGAATTAATATTGTCAACAACTATTTATTCACTTAAATTGCTGACAGTGCCTTCACTGCCTTGTAATAAAAACGTCACTAAGGCATTGCATCTTAAAACCATCTCAAGCAATCATTTCTAGAACGCAAGTAACAATTGTTACAATATTCACCGTCATCATTATTGAACATTGATTCAGATTCCCTGACACTCAGTTACACAACAAAAAAAAAAACAGTTTGGGGACAGCATATAGTGTTGTGTTCCTATCACCACTGATAACATGTTTGTTCCAACAGACTCCCACCCACCCTCAAGTTATAACTACCAGGGGAGTGTATCACTACCTATGCCTTGTACACAGCTCTACTCCCCAATAAAATCTTTCATTCAGCCATGGTCTTTTTTGTATGCGGCTGTGGTGTCTCACTCATGGATAGTGTCCTGTAGCACTTCTGTCTGAATGACAGAGAGAAGGGTTGCCACACACTTTTGGATATGTGAGGTGCAGGGCATAGTAGTAATCCATCAGATGAAGCAGACCGTCAATCAAGTCTTCTTGGCAAGCGTGGTGGCGGGAGTGGCTCCAAGACAGATGAGACAGCGGGTCCCATCAAACAGCAACGCAGGCTTGCAGAAAGACCTCTTCTGCGAGTGCATTGTGGGATCTTCTGTTGGCTAAAGAAAAAGAAGAAGGAAACGCCACATCCATGCATGGAACTATGAAGTGTTGAATGTGAGAAAATGCAAACAAACTTTCACCTGAATGACATGAAGCAGTGCCTCACTGGCATGTCCCAGCTTCTTCGGTGGTGGACTTGGTGAAGGAAAGAGTGTGGGGAGTGTCCTGAGCAGCGCGATGGAATATTCCACTGGAATAGAACAAATCACTTTAAGTTCAAAGTTAGTCTTCCTAAAAATGAGTCTTATTAGGTTTGTGTTGATCACAAAAAAAATCTTATTTTTTCAGCATGAAGAGTATTACCATTCTGCATCTATTCATTCAGCGCAACATAAACCATCCTATGTCCAAGGAAACAGCTACACAGTCAATTAGAGACACAGCAAAATGACTCACCTACATCCAGCGTTATGCGTGGCTTCATAACTTCAAGTCTTCCCATCTCTTTTTTTAGTTCATCAATGAATTTTCTGTTGCCCTTATCCAGGATGTGCCGCAGCTCATTCATCGCCTATTAATGCAAGTCAGTGTTAAAATCTGCAACAATGCTTGCTTTTCATCATAAACCAAAACAAGTTAATCACTTACATGATAAAGATCCTTGACACATGGATATGCATCCAGGATCTTTGTTGGCCTTGTCCTGTTCTTTCAGAACATCACTATCAATGAAGGATCTTCTTGCTTGAAACTGCAGGTCAAGAATTTGGGAGACAGCATCTTGGTTGGGTTTTGTTTTCTTGTACAGCTCCTGCAGGGTCTGATAATGTCTGGCCTGTGCTGTCAGACCATCTTTGGCTGATGAAATGGAGGAGACAAATCCGTAAATCAGTCAAATGGATGAAATTGTTTGGAGCATCAAAATATATCAAATGACAATTCAAATGTAAAAATGCCTGTGATATATCATGATATCCAAAACTATCATAACATTGCCTAGCTTTCATACATTATCATTATTATTAAAATGGACATGTTTCTACTTACGTGAAGTGTGGCCATTATCAGAACTGCGCCCTGGTGTGTGACACAAAATAATTGTTGATCCACCAATTGAGTCTGCATCATGATCTTCTTCTTGGTCACTTGCTGAGAAGTCAAGCCTTTTCTTCTTGTGGCCCCTCTCTGGTGAATCTCTTGTGAAGATTCTTGTAAGTGCTCGCCTGTGGTAAATAAAATTTCACTCATTGAAAGAACAAATAAAGATGGAAAGTGAACATGCACAGATAAAAAAAAGTATCAGCCAAAAATAACCACACGCTTCAAAATCTAAGTGCGCAAAATAATATAATCACTTACATGTTTCATTGTTTTGTCTTAATCCTTCAGCATGGGATAATACTCCACTAGTCTTTTAGCCATTGCAGTGACTTCATTCTTAGAAGGGTACCGGACCCCCTCTCCTTGCTGACTGGCTCTCAAGATAGAAATCATGCTGGTGACAGTGTTTCTCACCAGCATGCATCTCAGCTCTTTGAACATGACACATTTCCCCTCACTGGCAGTGCGGGCCATCTGGAAGTAGTGCTTACGAGCTTGCTCCAACTCACTGTCTGTACAGAGGGTGGGCAAACTTTTTTAGCAACGGGCCACATGACAGACCTGCATCGAGTCGGCGGGCCACGGAAGGGGGGGTTGTAGGTAGGTACAGAATTAGTCCGGGTGCAGAATCGTTCTGGGCGTAGTGACTGCCCGATACGGCAACTCCATTGGGACATACCTCTACATCGTGGTCGAACGTGATATATGGATAGATCAGGGTCAAAACTATTTCGCGGGTGATAGATAGATAGATAGTGAGAGAATTTCGTGTATACAATATAATACAAAGTACTGTAAATACGCCAGGGATTGACAGAAAAAAAAAGATAACCTTAATCAACCGATGTAGTTTGTCCTAATAGAGTTGCCGTATGTGACGTTGTTGGCATTCGCCCACTGGACAGAGGCGATTGCCAATTACATCACATACGGCAACTCTATAAACGTACCGCGATCTATCCATATATCACGTTCAAACGCGATGTAGAGGTATGTCCCAATGGAGTTGCCGTATCGGCAGTCACTTCTGCCGGGAACGATTCTGCACCCGGAGTAATTCTGTACCTACACCTCGTTGATGGGGGGGGAAGCACGCTATCGCTATCGCGCTACGCTAACTCGACAAAGTTACGCACCGACAAAGTTTCGTTGGGGGGTGCGGTGTTGGGGGGTTATGACTGGCTTCACGCGGGCTGGACAGAGACACGCAGCGGGCCGGATGTGGCCCGCGGGCCGGGGTTTGCCCATGTCTAGTGTAGACAACATATTGTGGAGGAGCAGGAAGCTGTAGGGTCCTCTTTGGGCTGCTTTTCACCAAAGGAGTGGATGTCTGAGGACAGATTGGAGATGTTCCTCCTGATGAAGACACAGTTCCTGGCTTCATTCGGGGCAGCCTTGTCTGGTACGGTGGAATTCTCAGCCGAGAGGAAACCAGATCCAAAACATTATGAACAAGAGAGAAACAATAGACACAATTAGGAAAAAAGAAAAAAAAAGTGTTATGCTCGATGTTTTCAGAGCAAAGTAGGTAACCAATCACATCTACACTAATAAGGGCCCAAATCCGTTTCCTCCTGAGAAAGTGTTCTGGTCCAGGAAAAAGGTCTCTCAAATCATCACGACTGAGGGTGTGGAGCAAGACTTCATCGATGTTGGCAGCTATAAAGACAGTCCAATCATTAACAAACCTTTTACACTTAACAACTCATACATTTTTTCACTAATGAATTTAATTCAACTTGACAAGTCAAACCAAGTTTGTTTTGTGCCAATTTATGTTATCAGAATTAATTGTAAATGCAATGCAGTTTAGACATTTTGTCTCAAATTTGTAAAATACTTCTTTTTGAAATCAGTGTCAGCATACAGTTATTTTAATTACTTAGCGGACCAATCAAAGTCATGGAAATTTTTTCATACCTACACATGACATACCATTTAAAATTGATACTGTGACATCATCCAGCTCATCCATTATTGGCCCCGGTTTGGATGTCCATTTCATTTCTCCTCAATCTGGCAGGGAAAAAAAAATCATCATATTAAGGTCACAATTAGGACAAGCTAGCCTTCCGACTCAAGATCCGTTTTTTTACAATGCCCATCTGCCATGGATCCCAAAGTTCCCATGCAATTAAAAGTTGTGACACCTTATCTGAATGATAACCCTAGACAGCTCAACGGATTGCTAGTCATACAGACAACAATCAAAATTGGAGTGAAACTTGTAACCACAATGCCTGCAACATGGTGGTACTTATGGTAATAATCAACAAATACCAGTGTTCTTTGTGACAAAAAGACAACATCTGATAGGATTGTGCCACCTTGAACTGCAATCAACTTAAATATTGATAAAAACAAGCAAATTGTACCTAAACTACATCTTCAATCAATCCAATTTGAGCACCCTCTACCCCATAAACTGAAGATACTGCAATACAAACTTGGTAGTACAGTATTTTGTCATGCCACATATAACAAGGAATGCTAATTTCTTGTTCACATGACTAGAATTGCAGTACATCAATCCAATACAAAATACACACTTGTCATCAAGCTCATAAATCCATCAAGTCGAGATGAGCACGTGCAAGGAGTCGGACTCCGTGAGTTCACGTAAACAGAGCATTGCGTTTGCATAAATTATGCACGGCTATCGAGCTAGAAGCCGAGTCTGATTTGGTGCACACAACCACACTATAATGCCTCTCAATGTCCTAACCCATGCCACGCAACAAACGTGAAGAACCGATTTGAGTTTCTCACGGGACCAGCAGTGAAGTCACAACCGTCGCCCCAAATGAAATGTCGCAGCAGGAGCCTGAGGATTTTCTGAGTCAACATGCTGATCATCAGGTAACGTAATGTTGGCTTCCTTGACGACATTAGACAACTCCCTGTTTATATTTTATTCATATTTTAGTACAAAGCCTCCTTGTTTTATGATCTTTGACTTGTTCGGTTTTTGTTTTGACATTATGCTGTTAGTGTTTATTTCAAATTAACAAGAAGTACCGGTACAGATAGGAGGAACTTAATATAACACTTGCGTCAAACAAAGAATAACTAACTGTACATATCATGTCTACAGGAAGGAGCTGGTACATTAAGTGAGAATATTCAAGAATATTAAGAGAAGATATATTCAAGGTTGTCCTGAGGTCAACTGTACCAACCATTGACATAGCTTATGGAGCAATTTGATGTTATTGTACAGTAAAAATGGAATATTGGAGCTGTCGCAAAACAAAACAAAAAGCCAACTTTAAGGCTTATTATCTCCAAAATGATACAGTAATCAATCACATTTAGAAATCAAATGTTTCTAAATGTCAAGTCAGTAATGTCAAGTCAGTGCTTGATGTGTCATCAGCAGGCGTCGGCGTCAGGAATGGGGCATCGGCGGGTTTCGGGCGGAATCGCCAGGCGTTGGGAAGCGTCGGCGGGTGTCGGGGGCTCGTGGCCAGGTGGCGGACGTCACGGCAGGCAGTGGCCAGGTGGGCTCAGTCCCGCAAACGCTGCTTACAGCTTTAATTTTGTATTGCTTTGATAACATTGTTTAAGTTGAGTTTAAATTTACACTATTTTTTTTTTCTTAGCTGCTAATTGTTCAAAAATGCTGATGTTAATAGTGTGTTTGCACAGTAAATGTTATGGCACTTTAATTCATATGGCAGTACATTTAAAATAACTGGCCGTCAAGTTCCAGGAACTGACAAACTGCACTGAGTTGAGTGAGATTCTCCAAAGGAACTCCAGTATAAATGTGGACTTTACATTCTAGTCCCCTGTGAAGAAAAACCCAAAAGTGAACGTTTTTGTGCCTCACCCTTTCTAACTGGGACATTTGCAAGGGAACGCAGACTGGTTATGCATATTGAATATTCGTGCCTTTAGTGAGACATCTGTGAGAAACAAGTTTTTGTGTCGTCCTGATAAAAGAAAAATGTTTCTGCTGTTACCTCAGAAATTGCCCGTTATTATTGTGGCTCAGGATTTTGGAGGTAGATTTTTTTTTTTTTTCATAAGGAACAGGATAACAGTAATGCCCTGGCATTGGCAATAAGCTTTAATTTTGTATTTGCATTTTTTTTAACTTTAGATTTACATTAAAAATGTTTCTGTGTAAAGTGCTGATTTTAGTGTTTGCACGATAAATGTTATGGTGCTTTCGTTTATATGGCAGAACATTTAAATTAAAGTGTATGAAAGACTTCTTTTAAATTCATTATTGGCTTTTGCGTATACAACATGATTAATCGTGATTGATCAGGTAAATCATGCGATTAATTGCGATTAAAATTTTTAATCGTTGCCCAGCCCCAGTAAAAACATTTTTCCAGAAGTTGATTCATACTTCAGTGCCTTGGAGCGAATAGCTTCGCCACTCAACTGGCCAAGAGACATGTGGCCTGTCCTTCTCCAATGCAAGCGGGTGGGAAAAGCACAGGAGTTGGTGTCTGCTCTTTTCTTAGAAGACAGCCTGCAATATGATGTTGGAAAGGAAGCAATTTTTCCTGCTTATGAGCTTGTTCCTGAGCCCTACCGGCAAAAATTTAGGAACCATAGAAAATCTAGTGGTCAAACCTTTGTCGAGTTTGCATGGGAGAGAAGCAACCTCTTTGATAAATGGTGTGCAGCTAATGATGTCAAAAATGACTTTGAGTCACTCCGTGAGCTCGTTCTTTTAGAAGATTTTAAAGACTCTTTGCCAGAGAAGGTGGTAATGTTCTTGAATGAACAGAAAGTGTCGTCATTGTCCAAGGCTGCTGTCCTCGCAGATGAGTTTGTGTTGACCCACAAAAATGTCATCTCATCTTCCCCCCCGATCGGACACACCTTCTGCTTCTCGTCCCACAAGAGCCGAGTCTAGCCACCTCCCCCTTGAAAAGGCTAGAGGGAAGGGACTTCTGGTTTGGCCATAAAGCGGTAGACTGCGCGACACCAGGGCTCTCGACCATCCAGGGTAAAAACTCCCCGAAAACTTGAATAACTATTGGCAGATATCATATTAACTACAAAGTGATCAGGGGAACGTTGGAATGGGAAGGAAAACTCCATTCAACCAAAACAGAAACACGGTAACAGACAATATGGCGGAACTACCAGCTTGCTCTGAAACAGAGGGAGATGGCGAAACGAACTCCTCGTGACTAACGACGCGAAAAAGGGCTCGGACATAGAAATTATTAGCAAGGAGATACGGGATTTAAAAACAGAATCAAAAGAAGTCCTTCGCACGTTTGGAGAAACACTGAGGAACGACGTGGAAAAAGACTTGGACGACTTCAAAGACGAAATAAATCAACAACTTGCGAAAGTCATCACCGAACAGGAGCTCCAGACCGGCGAGATCAACGAGGCTGAGTCGCGGATTGAAAAGCTAGAACGTTGGGCACAGGAAGCTAATGACGCTCTGGTCATATCACAGAACAAAAAGCTCTTCAGGACAAGTTAACTGACCTGGAGTCCAGGCCGAGGAGAAACAACCTACGTATCTATGGAGTCACTGAAGGAGAGGAGGGAGAATCTGTGGCCAAGTTTGTGGAAGACCTGCTGAAAAGCGAACTGCACCTGCCAGCAGATTTTAATTTCCAAATTCAGAGAGCACACCGCTCATTTGCACAGAAGCCAGCGGACGGTGCCCAACCGAGACCCATCATTGTTAACTTTCTGGAATTTACTACCAAAGAGAGGGTCCTGAGAGAGCTATGGACAAAGAAAATAGAACTGGGGAATAAAGTACCGTCATTCCATCACGATTACGCGACAGAGATGGTCCAAAAGAGAAAGGAGTACAACACTGCTAAAAGAATCCTGAAGGAAAAGGGCATCCGCTTCCAGACGCCATTCACCAAGATGAGGACCCACTGGGATACGGGAACTCGAACCTACAACAGCGCAGAGGAGGTCAAGGAGGAATTGGCGAGACGCGGCCTGGCGGAGAAGACGGCGGTGGCGACGGGTGCGGAGGGGCCTGCGGCACTCGGTGCCCCGCACTACGACGGAGTGGCAGTGCAAGGAGGGATCCTGGAGTGGCTACGCATCAGCAGCGACACGAGCCAGAGAAAAGCTACAAGAGTTTCAAAGATTCTTTGATTAAATTCAGAGAATAAAGGGAAGAAAGCTGGTAGGGATGTTCTAGTATGACCGGTGTTTTTAGTTGACAAATTATTAAAATTGAATTCCCATGTTAATAGAAAAGAGACTGTGGGAAGTCCGGGTCGCTCCTTTTTTTCTAACGTTGGACTCATTTAGAACGACTAAAATACTCATTGCAGGTTCAAGTGTCATTTCTAAGTTAGGTTAGATTTTTGACTGCCTTCACGCGGGCCAGACAGAGACACGCCATAGTTTGGCCATGCCTGATCTACAGGAAACACATCTCTCTCAGCAAGAGCTAAATCAACATGATTTAAAAGCTAAACTCGACACAACTAATGGCAACAGAAGTCAGACCCGCCTGTCGAAACTTGGGATGTTTGATGTTTGGAGGGACCTCCACCCGTTACAGAGGACTATTTTTTTTTATTAACATTACAGACAGATACAGAATAGAGGAATGTAAAATAGGAACGATTGACTTGTACTGACACAGTATTAATTACCTTATTATTTGTCTAAATAAGAGGAAGAAAAACACACTTTGGAGATTAAATGTGGGTATGCTAAATAATCCAAAAACACTGGAGGAGGTTAAGAAAGAGATTAAATGCTCTATGGAGGAGAACATAGATAGTCCAGTAGACACTACCATACTGTGGGACACAATTAAAGCTGTGATGAGAGGGAGGTTAATAGCGAGGGCAGCCTATCAAAAAAAGACTAGATGTGGCGAGGGGGAGGGTCTGGCGGAGGTGGAGACAATTCAGATGGTGGGTATAAAGGAAAATTGGGGGGGGTGGGGGGGGGGGGGGTTGCCTGACAATGCCACCTGGGGAGTTGCACCCCAGGAAATAAACTATAATAAAATTCCTCGGGCTACACAGGTTCGTTACGCTTTGAAATTTAAGAGGACGAGACGGACTTCCAATGAAACAGCTTTATTTGACAACAATTTAAAATAGACCAGGTTTAGATGCCTGAGTGTCAAGGAAATAAGAACCATACCAAAAAGACTGTTCTACATAAGAAAATAAGGGGAACACGGCCAAAGAAACCAAAGAAAACTCAAAAAAGGGAATAAACAAAGCTAAGGGAATCACTACAAACCAAAATTCACGCTACGCCAACTCCTGTCCTAAAGAAAAGAGGGGGGGCTTCGGCTTTAACAGCCAAGCGGTGAATGCACAACGATCACGCACACACAGCACCACCTCCCGATGAACGGGCACCCGGCAGGGTTCCTCCTCCGGCTGCGCTTATGGCCCAGCCCGCTCTGGGATTGCTAGCCGAAATGCTAAGAAGAACTGCAAAGTTCTCAGCGTGGACACGCCAGAGGACAGAGTGCTGACTCCAGCCTGCGCTTGTTTTTAAAAGAGCTGCTTTCACTCTGCACTCTGGCGCAGGTGTAATCAGTGCGTTTACATGCAGAGCTTAATCGGACTAAGCAATAATTCAGTTTTCTCGTCCAATCGGAGTTCTCACCTTGTCCCCCTATACATGCAGCTGAGAAATTTGAATTACTGACGGGAACGTGTCCTCCTCCCAACAGTAGGGGGTGGAGTGAGCCTTTTCAGCTGGTCAGCTGCTTTCGGTTGACATATTACATCATTATGATATAGAATGATAGTTCATAATGTACGTGTTACTTACTTTGCAGATAAGCTGTACCCTATTTCTTGTGCTCATGGTTATCTTAAAAGATAAGATAATGGTTATCTTAAAAGATAACCATGAGACAAGACAATTCTGATGGTGGGTATAAAGGAAAATGGGGGCCGAGGGGTTGCCTGACAATGCCACCTGGGGAGTTGCACCCTAGGAAAAAAACTATAATAAAATTCCTCGGGCTACACAGGTTCGTTACACTTTGAAATTTAAGGGGACGAGATGGACTTCCAATCAGTCAGCTTTTTTAACAGGTAGGCAGACTCAAGAAGACATTAGACGGGTCCTATACATAATAGATCAGATCCAAAAGCAGGGCCTGCAAGCTGTTACTGGTGAGCCTTGGCTGTGTGAATTGGAGATTTCTGTATCAAGTTCTTGGGAAACTGGGGTTCCAAGAAAAGTTAATACAGTGTATTCAAGGTCTCTACCAAGAACCTACTGCAAGGATAAAGATTAATGGTACTCGTCAAGGATGTTGCCTAAGCGCTACATTGTTTGCTATGTTCATTGAGCCGCTGGCACAAATGATCAGACAAAGTAACAATCTAAAAGGAATACATATAGGAGAGCAGGGACATCGAACAGGGCTTTTTGCTGATGATATTATTTTGGTTCTCCAAGACTCGGACAGAACCTTACCTCATTTGATGTTGATAATAGAAACCTATGGTAAATACACAGGCAACAAGTTAAACATAGCAAACACTCAAATTCTCACGCTGAATTATCATCCAGGCCGAGAAATTAGAGGAAAATATAAAATCAAATGGAATTCCAAAGTTATCAAATATTTGGGTGTGCTATTGGCAAAAGATCTTTTGAAAAGGTTTGAAATCAATTAGAATGCTATTATCAATAATCTATAACAGATCTAAGAAGAGTTTATGATTATTTTTTTTTACCCTGTGCATCTTTTGTTTTGTTAGTAGTACTTGTCATTGCTCCAACACGAATAAACATGCTGCATCCCACTAGATGGCGCATTTGCCTTATTTACAAGCACCACGGTCATCGGAGCTGATTGCTGACACTCTCAGCAGCGTGCGTCTACTAAGGTCTACTAAGATTCCACAATCTATTACACCTCGTGAGCAAAACAGGCTACAGGTAAAATTAATCATTCATCTCAATCATTTATCTTCAGTTGAGCAACTCAGGCAAGTTAAACTGATTTAAAAACAAACAAACACTATAATACTAGGAAAAGAATCCTCTATATTTTCAATAAATACAACAGATTGGGTATTCATAAAAAAAAATGCTTACTTTAAATAAGAAAATCCAACAAACCAACAAGTGCAACACTAAAAAGCAAACCAACAATCAAAATAATGCTTAATTGCCTTAGTTTCGGCCCACACTTATCAGCTTAGCTACTAAGAATAACACACATTATTCACCTGGACAGAAGGAGGTTCTGAGGAACGTGTTGGTCCTGGAGCTTCCTGGTCAGGATGTTCGGGAGATCCCTCTGGCTCAATGTCTGGAGCGCCAACATATTTTAGAATTGCTCCTGCAGAGACAAAGCTCATTAGATCATCAAGCAAAACAGATCAGAAGCACATTTTCCTATTTTATTATTACAGTGATGTTGCAGTAATATAGGAAAATTAAAAATTCATTTGTTTTTAAATTAAACATTATGGTTGCAGTGTCCCTTTAAAGCTTTTACCCAATTACAAAACTGTCATTTTTAAGAGTTTTTGGCATTACTTTACACACTGTACTAGTTAAAGTAATAAAACTAAGATAAATGACCCACTGCCACAACAGTCTAAAATAGTCAACACCATGCCAAATAAAGTATTTCCATAAAATATTTCTTTGAATTCTAAAACAGTAGCACATTTCTAATTAAGGGCCTACAAAATACAAACTAAGCTTAGTAAATTCATCCTAAGTTAAGGCTAAAATAACATTAAGAGTCAAATATGTGAACTGAACAATAACAGGGGACTGACTACAACAACAACTACAACATGCCCTCCGTCCCTCCCTCCCTGTTAGAATGTGAATAAACGGGTGTGGAGTCAATCAGTCATTCCCATGGCAGGATAGGCGAACATGGCAGGATATGGTCAACTTTCATAAAACAAACAAAAACGCTGATTCATGACGAACAAATATTAGCCAGCCAGCTAACATTTATCCGACGCTAGCTAGCTAGCTGGCTGGCTAGCAGGACAAATAAACAAACTTGGGGGGGGGACAACAGCGTTTCACCTCCACCTCTCCAGCCCACATCACAAACAAATAACTTACCTTTCCCTTTTGCAAGTTTTTCTTGATCAGTTTTCTTTTCCTTCCGTTTCTCCGCACCGCTGGGATAACTCCTTTTTGATGCCATTATGGTGTCTGTTTGTTTTTAATCCTCTCGCTAACAGGAACGAATGGTAGCTGTCAATCATTCACGTCATACCTGTCGGCGTCGCCGGCCCGCTACGTCACAACCTGCGTGACAGTGCGGCTAGCCCCCAGAGTCCAAGATGGTGTCCCATTCCTTTCAATGAAGTTGCTCACCCAGCGCATGGCTCCCAAAAACTTTTTGACTTCCGCATTGATGGGATAATAGAGCATGCGCAGTTGTGTCAGTGTGGAGACCGTCACTGACAGACGTGCGCGCTCACGGACCGTACAAAATTCAACATGGAAATCAATGTATTTTTTACGGAACAACTGACGATTGTTGTTTGGAAATTTTAGAAATAATAATAATAATAATAATAATAATAATAATAATAATAATAATAATAATAATAATAATAATAATTATTATTATTATTATTATTATTACATTAATAAAATAGTATTATTATAATAATATACTATTATTTGTGTATTAAACAAGTGAGCAATGTGCCACTGAATAATAAATGATAATTTAGAAGCAACTCTCTATGGACCATAACAGCACTGCCACACATATTTTTTTAATTAATAACCTCTTTGGAAAGCAGACAAAGGAATAAAATGATTGGTCTATTTATTTCATCAGAACTAAATAAAAAATAAAAAACAAAAACTCAACGATCTTGAAAGTTCCTCCCTGAAAGTTCCTCCCTTTCTCTAGCACCTGTCGATGTGTGTAGCTAACACAAATCTGCAAATATTTTGTCGTTCTCATGGAATTAAACAGCACACCATGTTAATTTATCAGCGAGTGCTCTCTCTTTTCATGCAATTCATCACGCTTAACATGTAATGCTGAATCATGAAAGCTATGGAGCAAAAAATAATAATTACATAAACCACGAGTGAAATAAAATGTGTCATTCATTCAATAAAGATTTCATTCATTCATCTTCTATACCCGCTTATTCCTATTCAGGGTCACGGGGGTCTGCTGGAGCCTATCCCAGCTGTCTTAGGGCGAAGGCAGGGTGACACCCTGGACAAGTCGCCAGTTCATCACAGGGCCACATAGAGACAAACAACCATTCACACTCACATGCACACCTACGGACAATTTAGAACGTTCAATTGACCTCACATGCATGTTTTTGGAGTGTGGGAGGAAGCCGGAGAGAACCCACGCAGACACAGGGAGAACATGCAAACTCCACACAGAAAGGTCCCAGGTCCAGGCCCCAGAATCGAACCCACGACCTTCTTGCTGTGAGGCGGCAGCGCTAACCACTGCACCACCGACTATTTTATTACTTAGTTGAAAATGCCATTTTATTTTATTTAACAAAGCAAATCATTATTTCATCATGCATTTAATTGTTTTGTGGTCCTGTGTTTTAGTGCTTCATAATTGTATTCTGTTGTCAAATTTGCCCATCAAAGTCAGATTAGTAATCCTGTACATCAGTTTAAGGAAAACCAATTCTAGGTAATGGATTGCAGATCTTGTAGCACCTGTTACAATGGAAAGAAATGTATACATAATAAGTACGTCTGTGTGCCCGATATTTTAGCTAACACTAAACTTTCTGCACAACTGTCTGCATCGTGCTTTTTCTTCGGCCACAGAGAACAGAAACGTCTGTAGTTCTTTGTTCATCCATGGTACAGTTTCATAAGCTTTTCAGTTTTTAATACGTGTTAATGTAAAAATCCACACGCGAGGCATTTAAAAATGGCGGTTTTGGTCTTTCTTGAAAGACTGCCTTTGGCCAATCAGTGTCCTGAACGTTGCTACGTCACCCTTATGGTCTCAGCTCTGCTCGCTTCAAAACCCCAACGAGGCAGGTACCAAAATCCTAACCCCTGGGAACGTGACAATTGTTTTTTTCAATTGAAGTTTTTGTTATTTTGTTCGTTTTCGTTAACTATTATAACTGTGGTCAGGACCTCCAGTGAGAAGATCCACTGGAGGACATTTAGAGCAAACAGTCAGACAACAGCAGCTTCACCACATCAGCTGAAAAATGGAGTTTGGATGCTTTCAGCTTCAAGTCGTGGACAGAAAATGATGCTCACACTGTCACACTGATGTTTTCTTCTCCAACCTTCTCTCAGCTCCAGAGGTTGGTGGTCTGCAGGAGCTTCTACAGCAGCAGAAGATCAGTCTGGAGAGGAGATGTGAACGTGTGACTGAAGGTGAAGAAGCAGGAAGTCAAACTCTCCTCAACAGCATCTACACTGAGCTCTACATCACTGAGGGACTGAGTGAGGAGGTCAACAGAGAGCATGAGGTCAAACAGCTGGAGACCAAGAAGACAAAGAAGACCAAGGAGATCCTCCACGACCGTCCAATCAGATGCAGCCAGATCTTTGAAGCCTCACCTGAGCAGCAGGGACTCGGGGAGTCAGAGTGGTGCTGACCAGGTCTCTGGGCTGGACTGGGAAGCCTTGCGGTCCCACTGGAGGAGCTGGAGGAGGTGACTGGGTCCAGGGAAGTCTGGGGGTCTCTGCTGAGGCTGCTGCCCCCGAGACCTGACTCCGGATACGGCAGTAGAAGATGGATGGATGGATGGATGGATGGATGGATGCCAGGTGATAGAACATTTCATAAAAACAGACTCTGCATTATAACTTCTATTACACTCTAAATAACTCACTCCAATATAACTGCACTCGTCCTTCTCTCACATTACATTGGATCACAATGACCAAACAACACAACAAAGACAATGATCCAACTGTACTGCCACGTCCAGACTCAGTGTAGGTCTGTAGGCCTCTTGGACCTTCATGTGAACCACTGCGTGTTGACTGGAGGTGAAACATGACTGACTGCTGTCCTCCTACCTGGACAATGCAATCTCACTTTCATTCTGCTGCAGATGGCCATTTTCATTTTACACCGTCCAAATTTACAGCTCAGGGCGCTGGGACGAATTCCAAATTGTGTGCAGATACAGGCCTACATTTCAAATAATTATGAGAAAAACCCAACGTAAAGAGAGCACTTCCATTAGGAAATAGTCAACATGAAATTTCGTCTTCTACTGACACCTGCTGGTCAAATTGAATAGTTGCAAATATTGTGAACAAGTTGTCATCTAATTCTAATCCTAAACAATATGGCCATTCGAAGTCAAGTATTAAGACAATTAATCAGGTTTGTACTGCTTGATTGAACACATTCATCCCGTTCCAGTGCACTAAAACCCACTTCCCTTCAGGACCGTGTCAGCGAAGCCAAAACTTCCTTGAGTGACGCTGTTTCCCAGCATGCAATGCGAGCTAGCGATTCACAATACTATTTCATCACAAACATGAATGTAAAAAATAAAAAGGGACGAAAAATGAAACTTCAGGAACAGCAACCATTGCAATACAAGCAGAACTGGGCCGAAGTTTTATATTATGTACACCAAAATACAGCCTTCTGGTGGACAAGCTATTTAATCCGTGTCTTCCTATGGCACTTCAGTGGGTGGGAGCTCGTCGTAGAGGTCACGTGCTGGGTGGGTCACCCCACCAACCACCTCGGGGAAGGTCTAAGACAAGAGCCAATGGTTACCCTTGCAGGGTATCACCTGATACGGGTGAGCGAGTGAACAGAAAATATGGGTCAACGTGTGCAGTCGTAACAGGAGAAGCTTGTTGGCGGAAATTATGCACTACAAGTGGATGTGACGCTAATGAGTGCGGTGGATGAGGTGGAGCAATGCTCCAGAACCCGATTCAGACTACTCTCCCTCCACTTTTTTTTTTGTATGAGCGTTTAAAAAAACAACATCATGATAATCGAATAAGCTTTAGTTTATTAATCTGAATTAAAACAAGTAGGTTTTGCCCTTACAAGGTTGTAGTTTTGTTATAGATGAGTTCCTTTGTTGTAGTTTGGCGCTTGAAAAACTATATATGGGATGTACCATGACCTGAGGGATTTCCTCATCCCATCCCAGCTTGGTTCTGATGCTGAATGTGAATGTATCTTGCTGTACATCCCACTGAGCTCCAAGGGCCCTCTCCATAGGGAGCTGGTCTCTGTCAAGGTTAAGTGTTTTTACCTCTTTAGCTCTCTGCTCTTCAGGAATGGCGGCCAGCACCGAGCGATGATTGCTCACCCACTTATTGAGCTTAAATCCACCTCTACCGCACAGGTCTGTTAGCTGCTGGTACAGATGTATTGCTTGTTCCACCGTGCTGACGGCCTTTAGACAATCATCCACGTAGAAATTCTGACCAACAGTGTTTATAACCTCGGCTGGGAAGTCATGCTGATTGTCGTCGAATGAAGCACAGCTTGGGGATGACACTGCCCCAAAGATGTGGACCAGCATCCTGTGCTCTTGTAGGTCCTTTGTAATGTCCCCATCTGGCCACCAGAGGAAGCGTAAGAAGTTTACATCCCGGTTGGAAACTCTTACTTGATGAAACGTTCCCTCAATGTCAGTCATGAATGCTACAGGGCCTTGGCGAAAACGAAGCAGCAAACCTAGCAGTGTACTTGTCAAATTGGGACCCTGCAGGATCTCTTTATTTAATGATGTTCACTCACTTTCAATCTCACAGCCACTAAAAAACCTGATTGTGATTGAGAGGTCGGAGGAGGGATGACCGTCAGGCTGGCTCGACTGCTCCTCCTTCTCAGCCGTGGTGCGTCCAATCAGCAGCCGACATGCAGGACCGCACCTGCAAGGCGTCATCCACTCTCACACACACACACACACACACACACAAACATAGAGGCATCTAGACCCACCTGTGGGTCATATCACCCCCTCCCTTCAGAACTAAACCCTATTAACATACCTACAAACAAAACTAAACAAGAAAAACCTCAGTTCCCCCGAAATAAGAATTCCGCAGCTAGTCCACATCGTAATGCATCTGCCAACACATTATCAACCCCCCTTCCTGTGGCAAATCTGGAGATTGAAGTCTTGCAGGGGCAGAGACCACCGCATCTACGAGGGCATTATAGTCTGTAAAAACCTGACCCCAAATTAACATCAAGATGGGCACTGTCAGAAGGAGAGCCAAAGCTTCTTTCTTAACTTCCCAGAAATGACTCTGTGTGCGTGCTGCTTACTTGTGGAATGTCCCTCTACTTCTATGTCATGGTGCAAAACTGACGTACGGCGGGGGTGGTCAGAAAACAATAGTGGGTGGCTCTCAATTAATTTAACAATATCATGACGGGCTGATGCAGGCAAATGGGACAAAAACGAGCTGAAGTTATTCATAATTTCAGAGTTTCCCAGGCGCGCCGAAGGAACACCAATTTTTTTTTATTTTTATTTTATTTTTTTTTTCAATGAGCCGTCCCTCCGCCAATGGGCACGGAGGGGGCGGAGGCTCAGGCGACACATTTTTCCGAGCGAGTAACGCCCGGTTCACACTGGACGCAGAAGCGCCACGAAACGCCGCGAAGCGCCGCCGAGCGCTTCCATTCGCCGCCCACGTTAATCAATGTAGTAGTTCACACCAGACGCGAACAGGCGCGCGGCTCCCCTCGCGGATCGCGCCGTGCATTTAACGTCAGTTCACTGGACGTGGAAGTGAAGCGCCGCCGAGCGCTTCCATTCGGCGCCCACGTTAATCAATGTGGTGGTTCACAGTAGACGCGAACAGGCGCGCGGGCTCGCGGCATGCATTTGTTGTTTCGGCGTCTGCTCTATTTCGTGCGCGAGCCGCGAGCGATCCTCGTCTACAGTACAGGAAGTCGCTCAATAAAAACGAGAAAATCCGGTGAATTTTCAAAATAAACTAATTTCAAAATAAAAACCGAATGACAAATTCGATCATATATCATATTTGTCTGTTATATTTGTCAGTATGTGGTGAATTCTTCTGGTGGATTCAGGTGATGTAGATGTTGAAGGAGTCTTCACTGACACAGACTTAGTTGTATAAAAACTGGTTTATTTGCAAAGAAGTCAAGAGTCAGACAGGCACCTAGAACGCCTGGGGATGTCTCTGGGCCAGATGTGAGCAACTCCGATGATCCTTTGTTCACATCACCTCTTATACCCCCAGCAACCAGGGAGGAAGATACAGGAAGTGGAGGAGGATGTATGCATTCCATAATTGCACCCCCAATGGCCATCTGGTTTCAATTTGGTGGACCTTGGCAACGACAAGACCATATATGGACCCTAACGTCCTTAGGGAAAGAGTGCCACAGCGGGTTCACCGCTGAGTTCACATCAGGCCATACACATAAGATCACATGAGGACATATGCATAGATTCAGATACTACAAGTACATTATATCAGAGTGCGAGAGAGATTAAACACACACACACACACACACACACACAGAGGAAGACTTGATCAAAATACGTCTGTTTGATCCTAGAGATGCCGGTCAATGATCATTATGAAAGAGGTCTTGTCTTGAGATGGACACCTGATTGCGTGTTTCTATTTATTTACACACACACACACACACACACACACACACACAAAAGTAAGCTACGGAGCAGGCTGGCTACGGGGCGAGGGGGGGCGATGATGAAAATGATTTTTTTTATCTAATTTTTTTTAAAGAAAAAAAAAAGAAGCTCAAGTGGGAGTGAAAAAAAGACTGCAGCTGAGCAGAAGCGTTTGTCGACCGTCGCGGAGCTGTTCGCGTCTGGTGTGAACCAGTTGGAGCCTCGCTCGCGAAATTCGTCGGCGCTCCGCTTCGTGGCGCTTCCGCTTCGTGGCGCTTCCGCTTCCATTGAAATGAATGGCACGAGCCACGCGTCTAACAAAACAGACGGCGCGAAACAACCTGGCAAACGCGAATAAGAATGTTGACATTTGGAGAGAGGATGAGACCGGGGCGATGCATTCTCTTCTAAAATAGATGGACATATTAAAATAACGCGCAACGGAGACCTTTTTAAAAAGGGTAGCGCAGCAAATGCAGGGCTCCGGCTTTGCGCACACCTGAACAAATACGTATTCCTTCGTATTTATATTTCTACCTTTTCGTTCACATTTTTTATAAGTTAGAAGAATTTTAACTTTGTAAATAAAAGTACAGCAAAGACATGTTTTCCTGATTTGTTTTTATTTCAATAATTTCACTGTTATTCTGCTGGAAACGGCGTGCAGCGGCACCAGCTTCCTCCACGGTCGGCACTTTAATGAGCGTGTGTATAACTGAAGACACCGTTCCTTTGCATAACTTGTACACAAACTCTCCCATCAGTCTGCGCAGAACCCGAATCCAACAAGAACGAGATTTTGGGGTCCGTAGCGACGGCACAAAGCGTAGCATCGAAGTGTTGTTGTAGCCCTCCAACAGCAAACAACGTTCTTGTCTGCCTTTTAAAATAACCAGGAGCACAAGAAATAGGGTACACCTTATCTGCAAAGCAAGTAACACGTACATTATGAACTATCGTTCCATATCATAATAGATTTAATATGTCAACTGAAAGCAGCTGACTATATATATATATATATATTTATATATATATACATATATATATATTAACCTCTTTCATTGAACTCCAAAACATACATGGTCAAAATCCATATTATTAGTATGTTGTTGTTTTTTTTAAATGCTCATACAAAACAAAAAAAAAGTGTGACATACACATGTAGTGCATTATTTTCGGCAGCAAGCTAGTCATGTTACTACTGACGACATTGACCCATATTTCCCATATACTCACCTGAATCACATGCCCTGCAGACCCACTTGCAAGGGCCCCAAGGAGTGACGCACAACCAGCACGTGACCTCTACGATGAGCTTCCACCCACGGAAATGCCATAGGAGGACACGGTTTAAATAGTATGGCTTGTCCACCAGAAGGCTGTATTATGGTGTACATAATATAAAACTTCGGCCCAGTTCTGCTTGTATTGCAATGGTTGCTGTTCCTGAAGTTTCATTTTTCCCTTTTTCCCTTTTTATTTTTTACATCCATGTTTGTGATGAAATAGTATTGTGAATCGCTAGCTCGCATTGCATGCTGGGAAACAGCGTCACTCAAGGAAGTTTTGGCTTCGCTGACACGGTCCTGAAGGGAAGTGGGTTTTAGTGCACTGGAACGGGATGAATGTGTTCAATCAAGCAGTACAAACCTGATTAATTGTCTTAATACTTCACTTCGAATGGCCATATTGTTTAGGATTAGAATTAGATGACAACTTGTTCACAATATTTGCAACTATTCAATTTGACCAGCAGGTGTCAGTAGAGGACGACATTTCATGTTGACTATTTCCTAATGGAAGTGCTCTCTTTACGTTGGGTTTTTCTCATAATTGTTTGAAGTGTAGGCCTGTAGTTGATGAGGAATCACGGTGTGCTAACGCTACTCAAACAGCTTAGATGAAAAAAAGGGAGTGTGATTTGGGTCTGTGGTACATTATGACAATCTTGGACTTGCAAGACTGAGGCGATGGTTCAATTCCCATCAATGTGTATTATATATGTGTTATTTAGCTCATCTATTCTACATTTTAAATAGATCACATTTGACATCTGACCCACTGAACACTTACTATTGAACATATTTTTAAACTATGGGCTATTTAGTCTTGTTTTAGGATATAATATAATTCATTGCACAAACTGTCAGGCTAAGTATAAGAGCTATAGTCTACTACAATCAGTCGTGCCAAAAAAGAGACATTGTCTTTATTTTTCATTTTAATTTTATTGTGTCAGCATTGAACCATACAAGCATGTAGTGTTGTCCAACAAGAATGCATGGCGAATCAAATCCCAAACAACCTATGAAACAATGAACACGTTTCCATTGCACTTCATTTTATTGAGCACTAGATGACCTCCTCGAGCACTGTGTCATTGAAGCCTCGAGTAATGAACCATTTTTTTAAACAAGTGTCGAAGCTTCAACAAAGCCTCGATCGGCCATCACTACCTACGGCTGCGTGCTCTAACACAATTTCAGAAGTGACTAACTGCAGAGTTGGGAGCGGAGGAGGGATGACCGTCAGGCTGGCTCGACTGCTCCTCCTTCTCAGCCGTGGCGCGTCCAATCAGCAGCCGACATCTAGGACCGCACCTGCAAGGCGTCATCCACTCTCTCTCTCACACACACACACAGACACACAGACACAAAGATAGAGGCACCTAGACCCACCCGTGGGTCATAACACTCCGTGTGGATCTTTTCACTCTGGCATTGAAAGGGGGTGCTAGCGCTAGCCGTTTGCTAAGCTATGTACAGACAGCACCACCGCTTGCCGAACCACATAGTCACACCGTTTATATGCAACAATTCGTCATCAATATCTCTAAAGTAGAAGTCAAGAACTTTTTTCAAAAACGATAACTAACTCAAACTTTTTTGTGTGTTTATAAAAACAAACTAAAACAAACTTAAATTGAAGTCATATTTCACTTCGTTTACGTCTGTCAAATGAATATTTGCCCAGGAAAATGTTTGCGTTTTACGCAGCAGCACCTAAATGCACCTCGCGTTCTGTGACGTCACCCCTCTTTCACAGCAGTATGTTGACGAGCGACTCGCGGCGGGAAAGTCCGATATGCCACTTTTTCCCAATACGACGAAGAGAGTGACAAAAGCCAATGTCTTGTGGTGGAAAGCCACAAAATATGTGGCTTGCTTCTAAAAAGGGAAAAACCCAGACAAACCTCCATTTAAGAAGCTCGCACAAAGCAGTAGTGAACATTTTTATTGAGACTGGAAAGTAGACACGACAGTTTGACTCAGTTGACTCAAATATCCTGTGGCGATGAGAGTGGTTATGGCTAACTGATAAAGCAAGATTTAATATTGGGAATTTAACAAAATGAAAAGGGAATTTCACCCAGGGAGTTCTACTAAACACAAAAGTAATAATTAGGCACACAGGTAAGTTCTACGAGGAAGGAGTAGGAGATGTGGTTCAGAATGTTTAAAATATCAAACCAACTTTTATTCAACATTTAAAAATAAAAGGAACAAACAGACCAACACTTAAAACGGAGCTACTGAGCTCCTTATTCTTGGTGTAGAAACTGAGGCTTACCGATTAGGGGCCCAAACGGGGGAGGAACCAAAGAAAACAAGGAACACCCCACTCACACGTGACACACCTGCAAAGAAAGTGAAGTGCAAAAAAAAAGAAGAAAACAACCACAATCTCGGGTCACAGCACGCGAAGGGGCCCACCACCCGGGACACCGCCACCACCAGCAGCTCTCAGCGACTACAAAAGAAAAGATAAACAGTTGGTTACTAAAAGTTCCCTAAAATCTGTCACATGTACTGAAATAGCAAGAAAAACAAACAAACAATGCAATTACACACACACACACACACACACACACACACACACACACACACACACACACACACACACACACACACACCAACCAAGTTCCCACCAACCACGCACACGCATACACGCACGCACACCACTGTAGCTGGACCGGCGACTTGATAGTGTAACGTCTGCTGTCTGAGGGTCAGCAGTGGCGACGTAAGCAAACGAAGAAAAACACAACGAGAACGGAAAAACAACAAGTAAAACCAAGGCGGGACGGAAGCAACATGCACCGTCCACCGTCTGTACGGGGCGGCTAGCACAATCAAGTGCGGGCGAAGCAGCAGTGTTCCTGCACTTATCTTATAGGACCGAGTTTTGGGCCACAGGTCTTGATCACCAAGTGTCCTCCAGGTGAGGAGAACAACGAGGAGGCTCTGCGCAGCTTTGTGCTAGCAGGCGGCTCTAGTGTGCCAGTGAGGTGTTCAGGAAGCACTGTAAAAAGAACGGACAGGTGAGGTACTACGTACCTATGCTAATAAGCCATAATAATTTAAATGCTAAAATGTCCGCACCTGATCCTCTTAAAACTCGGGCACACAAATCGGATGTTCAGTGTCCCATTGACCACAATGGACCACTAAACGAAGCTTTTAAGAAAAATGCGAAATGAAGCCACTGAGAGCTAAAACAACATGCAAACAATGCCACAGTGCAGCTTTTCTCAAACGGGTCAATTTTGAAATCATTTTAATCAACTCTGTCTTCATTGATCAGAAGGTTTTTGCAGATTTGGAATTAAAAAAAAATTAACTGCAGGAATCATAAAATCGTCTCATCAGTGACGTTTATAGAGCCATTTAAAAATTGAATATGTGCTGAACAGACAAACGGAGGTGTAAGAGGCCTGTGTGACCAGCAGGGGGCAGCAGAGGACCGACAGCCGCAAGTTCCTCCTCAGAGAGGCCTGAGAAGGTTCTGCACCTTCAGCTCCTCCAGGAGGTCCTCAGCAAAGTGTCAGTTTGTTGGTTTTTTTTTACCTCGGTCGGCAGAGTCAAAGTATTAAACTTGTAGCCAGGGGGCGCTGCAGCTCACTCAACACCTACAAGGTTTGAAAAGGAAATTGAGTGGAATTCATCTGGAATGAAAAGAAAAGCACAACTACAGCAGAAAAACTGAACACAAAGACGCACAAAGTTTGAACTACACAAAGATTTTCTTCTTCTGTTGATTCAAATGAATTTGACAGAATTAATATCTGAAAAAATAGAAACCAAATGTTAAATTTCGACATTTAAAAAATGGACAGATTAATTTACACCCAGTAAGATAAGAAGATATTTAGCTCTCAGCCAATTAGAGCTGCTGCTCCTGTGTGTGTGTGTGTGTGTGTGTGTGTGTGTGTGTGGATGTGGTGGTGTGTGTACCTGAATGTGGGAGTGGGTGTGGTTAAGTACGTCACTGGAAGTAGGCTGCCAATTAGTGCGGCCTCCGAGGCCGCAACCGCCCCACGCCAGCGACGAGCCCAGGGCGGGGGGGGCCCGGACACGGCACACACGCCGCAATGCCGGCCAGGAAGAGGCCCGGAGCAGCAGGCCCCCGGACCGGAGGGCACCCGCCCCACGAGGAGCCAGGGCAAGATGACAGGGAGGCAGATACCCCAAGGAGAAGGGACACCACCCGGGGCGAACAGACAGCAGAGCACGTCCTCCGGACGGGGGCCCCCAGGGCAAGCGAGACCGGACTCATCCCCATGACAGGACTCAGCCCCTTCACCCACCGGGAGGATCGGTACCCAAGGCAGGCCCGGGCACCCAGAGGCCCCCCCCCCTACGGACCCAGTATGGCGCATTGCCGCAAGTGGCGAGGTCCCCATAGGCCCAGCCGGTCTCACACCCCAGGGGCACCGGACTGCACAGGGCCCATCCAGAGTGGGAACGATGCTGGATCCCGCCCCCGCTAGCAGGCCGACCCCACTGTGTGTAGGGGTGTCAGTGTGTGTAGATGTGAACTTGCTGGTGTGTTGAACTATGGTGCGTTTAAAATAGAGGGGTGGTAAGGAACGAACCACCCCCCCAGGCCCTAAGTGTCTATAATGCTATTAAGATTGGAGAGGGTCTTAAGGCCAGAAGGCCAGGCAGCGACCACCCAAGACACAAATCCCCCGAAACAGAAGAAAATAAATAAATAAATTAAAAATTTAGGGGAAAAAAACATTTAAAAAACACCTATTATGTGACCAGGGGGTACTCCCGGTCAGGGCGTCCCCTCAGCGACATCGGGGCCGGGGACACCACAGGGATCCAGGAGCCAAAGGGGGCCCGGCCCCCCACCGCACCGCACCACCCGGGCACACAGGAGCGGTAGTCGGCGAACGCGCAGCCCCACCCCAGGCATGCAACCCCACCGCGTACGATCCAGCGCCAGTCCCCAGACACAGGGACGGACCAGCCCTCCCACCAACAAGGGGGCCCCCAGACCAGAGCCAGGGCCCCCCCCCCCGGAGCACCACTCCCGGAGCACCACCCACCCAACCCCCGACCCCCCACCAACCCTGCATTAACTGTGCAGTGTGAGCAGGTCTGAGAGGCGGTCATGCCCATCTGAAACATCCGCTGCCCGGTGTAGTGGATCCTGTGGAGTACTTTAAAATGTATTAATTGTAGAATAGGTTGTTTTATCAGTGAAAAGGTGTTCAGGCAGATTGTTCTCCAGAAATTAGAGTGAGGCTGGAGAGACAGGTCTCTTTCCCACTTAACAATTGGGATAGAAATCGTGCGATCTGTATTTGTAAGCAACTCACTCCAATAGAACTGCACTCGTCCTTCTCTCACATTACATTGGATCACAATGACCAAACAACACAACAAAGACAATGATGCCACTGTGCTGCCACATCCAGACTCTGTGTAGGTCTGTAGGCCTCTTGGACCTTCATGTGAACCACTGCGTGTTGACTGGAGGTGAAACATGACTGACTGCTGTCCTCCTCCCTGGACAATGCAATCTCACTTTCAATCTCACAGCCACTAAAAAACCTGATTGTGATTGAGAGGTCCTCAGCAGCCAATCACTGTTGGGAGTCCAGCCTTCAAACACTCCTCCTGAATCCACAGTCATATCTTTGAGCATCTGGAACTTTGGCCCCGATCCTCCACACCACACAACTTGGGATGACAGCGCCACCTACCTGTATACTTTCAGCAGCCAGTCCCATGTTCTGACCCGTTTCCACTGTGGCCTGTTGGCTCATCTGGTCCAAAGTCTGGATGATCAGTGTCCAGGTTCATGGAATGAGTCAGTGTGCCGCCGTCCTGTGATGTCATGATAGAGAATCACTCTATTTATACTAATGTGCAGAACCACTGGAGTGTGGAAGCAGACAGTTACCATAATACAAATGAAAAAGCAACAGCAGAAATGCTTTTTCATTTTAAGAACGTGGCTGCATTATTTGACTCATAAAAAAAATCGTTAATAAATAATCCAAACTGCATTTTCATTTTCTTATTCATGACTGCTCATTCTTGTACTTAATTCAAATGAAGGAAAACACATTTGAGATTTAATTTTCAAAACATGCACCAGCAAAGAGTTACCAAAATTCAATATGAAATGTAAAATTCAAAAATGAAAAAGCAATAGCAGAATGCTTTTTCATTTTAAGAACGAAGCTGCATTATTTGACTCATAATTAAAATCATTAATAAATATTGTTATATGCATTTTCATTTTCTTATTCGTGTCGCACCTTTTATGACACAATCAAAAAGAAAACTGAGGGCATTGCTTTTTCATTTTCGTGGTCCTGCTCTGCACAAGAGTTACCACAACTCGAAAACGAAATCGCAATCTCAAAGTTTGATTGTGTCATAAAAGGTGCGACACGAATAAGAAAATGAAAATGCATATAGGAATATTTATTAATGATTTTAATTATGAGTCAAATAATGCAGCTTCGTTCTTAAAATGAAAAAGCATTTCTGTTATTATATTCTTATTTTAATTTGGATTATGGTAACTGCTTCCATATAAAACAAATACATCCATAAATATATACAATGTGAGAATTGTTTCTTGCAAGAGCTGTACTTCAACCCATGACCATCGATAAAAGTGTACACATCTAATCGTAAACAATCTGCTGCAACCTGAATTTCCACTTCTGTGTCTATAAACCAGTCACAGCTTGACTGATGGCTCTGAAGAAGCAGTTTCCATCAGCCTCTACATTCTCATTTGTACACGGCGAACCTAATGGGCCATTGCAATCAGAAATTGGAAAACTTGCACGGTCCAAATGAATCTTCAAGTTTTTGCAAAGGTCTAAACAAACATCAACATCAAGGGGAGAGAAGTTACACTCTTCATTGGTCACAGCACTGACAAACTCTACGTCAGAATTATCCATGTCAAAGTGAGGAGTTTTGCTCTTCTGAAGTGACTCACTGTTGCCAGCTGGTGCTGGAATTTTAAACCGTGACCGGTTTCGCCTTGATGAAAAGAACCATGCAGAACCTTGGCTAATCTAATACCAGTGCCATGATCTGCCACTGCATCTTCACTAGTACGAACTGATGATGGATCACAAATCACATGTGCGAGGCGTAGAACGAGCGGAGCAGTCAGAGGCAACAGAAGAAGAAAGAAAAGCCTCCTTAGCTTAGTTGATCTTCTGTGTTGCCTCCTGGACGGTGCTGGCCTCCTCTGGCTTGGTGCTGGCAACCACGGGAGCCACAGGAACCACGGGCACAGCTCTGGTCATCTGTGGCGTCGCCTCCAACTGATTAAAATAAGAAAGATGTGATTTTATGCCAATAAACATAGAAAGGAAAACACTAGGCTTTACACGATCACGATTTTTGTGCCGATCACCGATCAGTGAGTTTAAATAAACCGATCACCGATCCGATCACGTTAGGGGCAATAAATACTTGTTTCTGTACACCCCTTGCCTTCTCACGAGCACCGTCTAAAGTTGTTTGCTTTAGCATCCGTTTCAGAGTTTGCTTTTCTTTTTCTTTCTCCGGTTGTTTCTTGAACTCGACATGCTCCTCCGTGTGTATCTTTTCCAAGTGCCTGATTAAATTTGTGGTGTTGAAGTTTTTTGCCAAAGTTCCCCTGCTAGGTACTGTAGCGTTGCATATATTGCAGATAGCTTGTGCCATGTCTGTTTCTCTCACTTTGAAAAACTTCCACACACCCGACACGTTTGTTTGTGTCGCCCATGGATGTTGCTGTCGTGAAGATTCAAAGAAACTTTATTGTCCGTCACATAGCGACAGTACTCAAAACAGGAAGAGGCACGAAGACGAAAATGAAGGTTTTTGAATCATGAATCATTAGCTCTCGGATACAAACAAATAAACATGTCGATGCTGTGAAACTACTTTGGAGGAAATGAGACAGATTAAAAAAGTTTCAACACGACCATGACGTCATTGATCGGTGATTCATGACATGACGCCCGATCATGAACGTTTCAAAAAATGCCAAATATCGGCCGATCCGATACAGCCGATAAGATCGGTGTAAAGCCTAGAAAACACACACAGGTGATGAAGTGGAAATGAATAAGTACAAACCTGCTGCACTGCTGTGACATTGCTGGAGGCAGACTCAGTCATGTGGACAGTTGAACGTGTTGCCCACACCTGCAAATACAAGGACACAAAGTAACGTTTAAAGAACTGCATTTATTGTCCTATCACAAAGATGCACACAATGAAATACACATATCCCAAATACCAACATGTCACTTGTTTGTTTTGGTTTTTGAGGCAACGCGTGCTGATCGACGTCTCAGGCTGGACATCTGGAAGAACATAAAGAAATGAATTCATAAACAAAGTAACACACTAATTAAACTGTACATGTACTGTACATATGTGATCTTGTGTTGATAATAGGGCTGGGGCGATACGGCTAACCCACGATTCGATACTGTGACGATATTTGGCCCACGATAATGACAACATCACGACACACGATATCTTCGATATCTTCGAAATTTTGCAGACGATATGTGACTGAAAAAGAAAAAAATACCCATAAAAAGGAAAATGCCTGTGATCTTGCATTTATTCCAAAACTTTGTATAATGTACAAACAAACGTGCACTGCACAAGCAAACATATTAAAGTGCATGAACATTAATAACTTTCATGTAAACAAGGACAGTGCTTTCTGGTAATGTAAAGTCAGTCGCAACTTGTCTTATCTCAACTTGGGGACTTAGGATATACAAACCGACAGGAAGATGAAAGAGGGAAAAAAATCCTTTCACTGCCCCGATTCTGAAAATCAATAAAAAAAAATGATGCAGACAAAATAAATAAATAAATAAACGCGTCCCCAAAATATACGGGACAAAGTGAAGTGCGTCCCCCATCAGTTCATTACGGGACAGGCTTTTTAGTTGCCAAATATGGGACAATCGCGTATTTTACGGGAGGGTTGGCAACCCTATCTAGACCACAGACGGAAATTAAATGAGGTTTTGTCATTTTCCCTAAAAAACGGGACAAATTGTGTCCCGGGAGAGATTTTATCTTTCCCGGGACAGGTGGACAGGTGGTGTTTGGAAAAAAATATTGATATTTGCAGTCAGTGTATCGATTATTTATTGCGACAGAAAGGACAACAATATATTGCAATATTGATTTTTTTTTTTTCACCCACCCCTAGTTGATAAGTGTATGAATAATTGTGTGGCAGCTGGGGAAACCCTGCCAGATGACTCCACGACGGTCTCCATGTGGTCCAGCAGCACAGCCTCACTGAACCACACGGGATTGGACGGGATGCCTGTGTGAAATGCAGTCTCAACAGCTGTTGGTACTGTCTATAAAGTCAACAGAGTCAACTTAGGATAAGTGTTCATTTTTAAAATAAAAAGTTGCACAGTTTGACAAATACACGATTGGGGGAAAAAAAAAAAAAGAGGGATGAACAGGTTACCTCAACCTCCTGTCCAACAAGAGTCCATTCAGGAGCAGGTCCATACACTGGCATGTAGACAGGACCTGTCACAACCACTCTGGGAGACACCGTGGGCGATGATTGGTTGTGGCACAACACCCCTGATCTAGGTGAAGGGGGTACGAGCTGATGGAGCATGCAGCATGCAGACGCTCCACCAAAATCAGTACTGAGGTGCACGTAAACAGAAAACAACATGTTAACACATATTTGTCATATCAAATGAAGAGCAAGTAAGGCTGAAGAAGGCAAAACTTACACCATCATAATACCACCATGTACAGCTGATGAAGGGGGAGGTGATCGGCCATATACACAAATGTTAAACCTGGAAGAAGTGTCACATAATCAATTGTGTAATCACACAATTCTAAGAAATATCTGTTAGCACAGTGTCACTGAAGAGAAAAAAATACAACAAAAATATGTATTTTACACACCCATGCGTGCAGCAACACGATGATATACTTGACGTAGCGCTGTTTGTAGTTCTGGCTTGACAGTCAGGCGAGATGGAAAGTCAAGCACAAACACCTACAAAAAACCCCAAACAAACATAAAAATGCAAAATAAATTCATGAATATTCTTGTTATTGAACTATGGATCATGGAATTACTTGATATTGATAAAACAAAGTGGCGATGACATTCATGTGTTCAAATTTGTTTGTCACAGCAGATAAACAAACCTTGGGCCAGCGGTCCAACACAGTTGCCAGTAGCGCAGCAAAATCCTGGGCGGAGTCTGTTACAAGCCCGTGTTCAAGGTTGTTGCCCGGGGCGAGAACACAAAACCATCCACAAGTGGACAGAGATGTGAGTCTCCCACCACCAGAACAAAAACATAAAGAAACTCGTGGCTTGACAAAATCACGACCCATACCTTCTTGTCTGGTTGCTGGGCCTTAAGAACGAACTTGCACTGTTTTGTCAGTCAGGAGCAAAACGGGCCATCTTCGCACCCAGGTCGCTGACCAGTACCGCGCCCTGTGTAAATTGACAAAAAAGAAAAATCTAAATATGTTTTTGTAAGATTTATTTGGAATACAACATAACAACACAGGCAGAACATGAAGTCATGAACGTGGAAGTACTCACGACGTTCAAAGTCCTTCCAAGGTGGAAAAGGTGTCCAATCCTGTTTTTGCTCCAGGCGTCGTTTCATGGCCAGAGAGCGACGGAATGCCTTGGTGTTCGGCATCTGAACAATGAAATGAAAGATTGTGTCATTTTCAATGAAGGACAATGATAACACAAGTTTACAGAAAAAAGTGATGTTTTCTCACACACGACATCAAAACACAGAAAGGTTTCAGTACCTTTGCAGCTGGAGACGATGAGCTTAAATCAATAAAGCAAAAGAAAATGTGTATGTGTACTCTTGGACCCTAACCCTAATGCCATACAAGTCTATGGGGTGAAATTTCAACTTTGTCCTACAGATATGGGGCCACTTGCTTTTTCATCAGGAGCCCCCAAGAAGCGCCCACGCCAAATTTGGGGCTTCTAGTACTTGAGGAACCCCGAAACCCTAACCCTAATTTCAGCTAAGCCTAACCCTAACCCTAACCCTAGTTTCAGCCTTATTGTTAACCCTAATTCAATGCAAGTCTATGGGCTGAATTTTCAACTTTGTCCAAGAGACATGGGGCCACTTGCTTTTTCATCAGGAGCCCCCAAGAAGCGCCCACGCCAAATTTGGGGCTTCTAGTCCTTGAGGAACCCCGAAACCCTAACCCTAATTTCAGATAACCCTAACCCTAACCCTAACCCTAGTTTCAGCCTTATTGTTAACCCTAATTCAATGCAAGTCTATGGGGTGAATTTTCAACTTTGTCCTAGAGACATGGGGCCACTTGCTCTTTCATCAGGAGCCCCCAAGAAGCGCCCACGCTAGATTTGGGGCTTCTAGCCAATGAGGAAAAATTTGGAGCAGACACTTAAGGCACTTAAGATCCTCAAAGGACTGTTGCCACTCACTAGACCAAACAAATGGTTTCAATGGACTGGTTAATTCTTCTCTTGTGGCCGGCAGCTCCACTGCCTTGGTGTTGGAGATGCCCGCTCAGGGGCGCCGCCAGGAATTTTGGGCCCCCTTCAAAAAAACAAAAACAAATGGGCCTCCTTTGCGCAGCGCTTGTCAAAAGCTTCACATCACTCAAAAAATACAGTATAGTTCAATAATAGTGCTTGAGTCCATCTTGACAGTGTCAATGTATTTTTATTGTGAATTCTCCACAAAGCAAACTCTTAACATTTATGAATGTTTCATGAAAAAACACTTGATGTCTCTCGGACAAAGTTGAGCTTTGACCTTCATAGACTTGCACTGCATTAGGGTTTAGCGATAAGGCTGGAATTAGAGTGAGGGTTTCGGGGTTCCTCATGGGCTAGAAGCCCCAAATTTGGCGTGGGTGTGTCCAGGAGGATCCTGATGAACCTGAAAGTGGCCCCATGTCCCTAGGACAAAGTTGACCTTTGACCCTCATAGACTTGTATGGCATTAGGGTTATCGATAAGCGATACAAACCTGGTGAGTTTAGGACTTAGTGACTCTACGTACATGAATGTATGGGGTACCCCGTCCTTACCTTGTTCCAACCTTCCCTCCACAAACCTGGCTGTCCAGTGCCGAAGTCAAAGTGAGAGAGAGAACAAAGAAGGAGGAGGGCCTGTGACGCCACTGCTGATTGGCTCGTTGGTCGGTTGAATGAGCCAATTCTAGAGCTCCCCTCGGTGTCCACACACTGCAAAATATATCTAAGAAATAAACACTTAAATTGAGAAAGAACAGGCTAGAAACAAGTCAAATTATCTGCCAATGCAGTAAGATATTTAGACTTGGTAAGATTTCTTAAAATAAGACGATATATCTAGGCATTTGAAGAATGGAAAAACTCTTGAAATAAACAGTAAAGCACTCATTCCAAGGACTGTACTAAGTCAAATAAACTTGATACTAGCTTCTCAATTCTTTTTTCACGTTTGCTTCTTTCTTAATTTGAATGAAAAGATCTTAAAACCAGACCTACTAACAGTGCAATTCTTCTTAATTTAAGTGTTCACAATATTAGCTTTTTTTTCTCAAAATGAGACAAAGCATCCACCCCCCCTACGCCCATTCACCCCCCCAAAAAAATAATTCAGCAAAACAGAATTAATATTGTCAACAACTATTTATTCACTTAAATTGCTGACAGTGCCTTCACTGCCTTGTAATAAAAACGTCACTAAGGCATTGCATCTTAAAACAACCTCAAGCAATCATTTCTAGAACGCAAGTAACAATTGTTACAATATTCACCGTCATCATTATTGAATATTGATTCAGATTCCCTGACACTCAGTTACACACAAAAAAAAAACAAAAACAGTATGGGGACAGCATATAGTGTTGTGTTCCTATCACCACTGATAACATGTTTGTTCCAACAGACTCCCACCCACCCTCAAGTTACAACTACCAGGGGAGTGTATCACTACCTATGCCTAGTACACAGCTCTACTCCCCAATAAAATCTTTCCATTCTGCCATGGTCTTTTTTGTATGAGGCTGTGGTGTCTCACTCATGGATAGTGTCCTGTAGCACTTCTGTCTGAATGACAGAGAGAAGGGTTGCCACACACTTTTGGATATGTGAGGTGCAGGGCATAGTAGTAACCCATCAGATGAAGCAGACCGTCACTCAAGTCTTCCGTGGCTCCAAGACAGATGAGACAGCGGGTTCCATCAAACAGCAACACAGGGGTGCAGAAAGACCTCTTCTGCGAGTACATTGTGGGATCTTCAGTTGGCTAAAGAAAAAGAAGAAGGAAACGCCACATCCATGCATGGAACTATGAAGTGTTGAATGTGAGAAAATGCAAACAAACTTTCACCTGAATGACATGAAGCAGTGCCTCACTGGCATGTCCCAGCTTCTTCGGTGGTGGACTTGGTGAAGGAAAGAGTGTGGGGAGTGCCCTGAGCAGCGCGATGGAATATTCCACTGGAATAGAACAAATCAACTTTGAGTTCAAAGTTAGTCTTCCTAAAAATGAGTCTTATTAGGTTTGTGTTGATCACAAAAAAAATCTTATTTTTTCAGCATGAAGAGTATTACCATTCTGCATCTATTCATTCAGCGCAACATAAACCATCCTATGTCCCAGGAAACAGCTACACAGTCAATTAGAGACACAGCAAAATGACTCACCTACATCCAGCGTTATGCGTGGCTTCATCACTTCATTTTTTTTCCAAACACCATAAAATTACACATTGGTGCAGAAGTCTTCCCATCTCTTTTTTTAGTTCATCAATGAATTTTCTGTTGCCCTTATCCAGAATGCGCCGCAGCTCATTCATCGCCTATAATGCAAGTCAATGTTAAAATCTGCAAAAATGCTTGCTTTTCATCATAAACCAAAACAAGTTAATCACTTACACGATAAAGATCCTTGACACATGGATATGCATCCAGGATCTTTGTTGGCCTTGTCCTGTTCTTTCAGAACATCACTATCAATGAAGGATCTTCTTGCTTGAAACTGCAGGTCAAGAATTTGGGAGACAGCATCTTGGTTGGGTTTTGGTTTCTTGTACAGCTCCTGCAGGGTCTGATAATGTCTGGCCTGTGCTGTCAGACCATCTTTGGCTGATGAAATGGAGGAGACAAATCAGTAAATCAGTCAAATGGATGAAATTGTTTGGAGCATCAAAATATATCAAATGACAATTCAAATGTAAAAATGCCTGTGATATATCAGGATATCCAAAACTATCATAACATTGCCTGGCTTTCATACATTATCATTATTATTAAAATGGACATGTTTCTACTTACGTGAAGTGTGGCCATTATCAGAACTGCGCCCTGGTGTGTGACACAAAATAATTGTTGATCCACCAATTGAGTCTGCATCATGATCTTCTTCTTGGTCACTTGCTGAGAAGTCAATGCGATGCCTTTTCTTCTTGTGGCCCCTCTCTGGTGAATCTCTTGTGAAGATTCTTGTAAGTGCTCGCTTGGTAAATAAAATTTCACTCATTGAAAGAACAAATAAAGATGGAAAGTGAACATACACAGATAAAAAAAAGTATCAGCCAAAAATAACCACACGCTTCAAAATCTAAGTGCGCAAAATAATATAATCACTTACATGTTTCATTGTTTTGTCTTAATCCTTCAGCATGGGATAATAATACACTAGTCTTTTAGCCATTGCAGTGACTTCATGCTTAGAAGGGTACCAGACCCCCTCTCCTTGCTGACAGGCTCTCAAGACAGAAATCATGCTGGTGACAGTGTTTCTCACCAGCCTGCATCTCAGCTCTTTGAACATGACACATTTCCCCTCACTGGCAGTGCAGGCCATCTGGAAGTAGTGCTTACGAGCTTGCTCCAACTCACTGTCTGTATAGAGGGTGGGCAAACTTTTTTAGCAACGGGCCACATGACAGACCTGCATCGAGTCGGCGGGCCACGGAAGGGGGGGTTGTAGGTAGGTACAGAATTAGTCCGGGTGCAGAATCGTTCTGGGTGTAGTGACTGCCCGATACGGCAACTCCATTGGGAAATACCTCTACATCGCGGTCGAACGTGATATATGGATAGATCACGGTCAAAACGCTATTTCGCGGGTGATAGATAGATAGATTGTGAGAGAATTTCGTGTATACAATATAATACAAAAGTACTGTAAATACGGCAGGGATTGACAGAAAAAAAAAGATAACCTTAATCAACCGATGTAGTTTGTCCTAATAGAGTTGCCGTATGTGACGTTGTTGGCATTCGCCCACTGGACAGAGGCGACTGCCAATTACGTCACATACGGCAACTCTATAAACGTACCGCGATCTATCCATATATCACGTTCGAACGCGATGTAGAGGTATGTCCCAATGGAGTTGCCGTATCGGCAGTCACTTCTGCCCGGAACGATTCTGCACCCGGACTAATTCTGTACCTACACCTCGTTGACGGGGGGGAAGCACGCTATCGCTATCGCGCTACACTAACTCGGCAAAGTTACGTGCCGACAAAGTTTCGTTGGGGGGTGCGGTGTTGGGGGGTTATGACTGGCTTCACGCGGGCCGGACAGAGACACGCAGCGGGCCGGATGTGGCCCGCGGGCCGGGGTTTGCCCATGTCTAGTATAGACAACATATTGTGGAGGAGCAGGAAGCTGTAGGGTCCTCTTTGGGCTGCTTTTCACCAAAGGAGTGGATGTCTGAGGACAGATTGGAGATGTCTCCTGGTGAAGACACAGTTCCTGGCTTCATTCGGGGCAGCCTTGTCTGGTACGGTGGAATTCTCAGCCGAGAGGAAACCAGATCCAAAACATTATGAACAAGAGAGAAACAATAGACACAATTAGGAAAAAAGAAAAAAAAAGTGTTATGCTCGATGTTTTCAGAGCAAAGTAGGTAACCAATCACATCTACACTAATAAGGGCCCAAATCCGTTTCCTCCTGAGAAAGTGTTCTGGTCCAGGAAAAAGGTCTCTCAAATCATCACGACTGAGGGTGTGGAGCAAGACTTCATCGATGTTGGCAGCTATAAAGACAGTCCAATCATTAACAAACCTTTTACACTTAACAACTCATACATTTTTTCACTAATGAATTTAATTCAACTTGACAAGTCAAACCAAGTTTGTTTTGTGCCAATTTCTGTTATCAGAATTAATTGTAAATGCAATTCAGTTTAGACATTTTGTCTCAAATTTGTAAAATACTTCTTTTTGAAATCAGTGTCAGCATACAGTTATTTTAATTACTTAGCGGACCAATCAAAGTCATGGAAATTTTTTCATACCTACACATGACATACCATTTAAAATTGATACTGTGACATCATCCAGCTCATCCATTATTGGCCCCGGTTTGGATGTCCATTTCATTTCTCCTCAATCTGGCAGGGAAAAAAAAATCATCATATTAAGGTCACAATTAGGACAAGCTAGCCTTCCGACTCAAGATCCGTTTTTTTACAATGCCCATCTGCCATGGATCCCAAAGTTCCCATGCAATTAAAAGTTGTGACACCTTATCTGAATGATAACCCTAGACAGCTCAACGGATTGCTAGTCATACAGACAACAATCAAAATTGGAGTGAAACTTGTAACCACAATGCCTGCAACATGGTGGTACTTATGGTAATAATCAACAAATACCAGTGTTCTTCGTGACAAAATGACAACATCTGATAGGATTGTGCCACCTTGAACTGCAATCAACTTAAATATTGATAAAAACAAGCAAATTGTACCTAAACTACATCTTCAATCAATCCAATTTGAGCACCCTCTACCCCATAAACTGAAGAAACTGCAATACAAACTTGGTAGTACAGTATTTCGTCATGCCACATATAACTAGGAATGCTAATTGCTTGTTCACATGACTAGAATTGCAGTACATCAATCCAATACAAAATACACACTTGTCATCAAGCTCATAAATCCATTGAGTCGAGATGAGCACGTGCAAGGAGTCGGACTCCGTGAGTTCACGTAAACAGAGCATTGCGTTTGCGTAAATTATGCACGGCTATCGAGCTAGAAGCCGAGTCTGATTTGGTGCACACAACCACACTATAATGCCTCTCAATGTCCTAACCCATGCCACGCAACAAACGTGAAGAACCGATTTGAGTTTCTCACGGGACCAGCAGTGAAGTCACAACCGCCGCCCCAAATGAAATGTCGCAGCAGGAGCCTGAGGATTTTCTGAGTCAACATGCTGATCAACAGGTAACGTAATGTTGGCTTCCTTGACGACATTAGACAACTCCCTGTTTATATTTTATTCATATTTTAGTACAAAGCCTCCTTGTTTTATGATCTTTGACTTGTTCGGTTTTTGTTTTGACATTATGCTGTTAGTGTTTATTTCAAATTAACAAGAAGTACCGGTACAGATAGGAGGAACTTAATGTAACACTTGCGTCAAACAAAGAATAACTAACTGTACATATCATGTCTACAGGAAGGAGCTGGTACATTAAGTGAGAATATTCAAGAATATTAAGAGAAGATATATTCAAGGTTGTCCTGAGGTCAACTGTACCAACCATTGCCAGAGCTTATGGAGCAATTTGATGTTATTGTACAGTAAAAATGGAATATTGGAGCTGTTGGAAAAAAAAAAAGAAAGAAAAAGAAAAAAAAAAAGCCAACTTTAAGGCTTAATATCTCCAAAATGATACTGTACATATGCTTGATAATGACTGAGGATATAGTCAGGGTGTTCCTCAGGTCAACTGTACCAACCACTGACAGAAATTATGGAGCAAAGCAATGTTACTGTACAGTAAAAAATTGAGTACTGGGCCCTTTTTGCCTGTTTGAAAAGCTAAAAAAAAAGGAAAACAACAACTTTGAGGCTTAATATCTCCAAAATGGTACATTAAATATGCCTTATAATGAATGAAAATATATTCAAGGTTGTCCTGAGGTCAACTGTACCAACCATTGCCAGAGCTTATGGAGCAATTTGATGTTATTGTACAGTAAAAATGGAATATTGGAGCTGTCGCAAAACAAAACAAAAAGCCAACTTTAAGGCTTATTATCTCCAAAATGATACAGTAATCAATCACATTTAGAAATCAAATGTTTCTAAATGTCAAGTCAGTAATGTCAAGTCAGTGCTTGATGTGTCATCAGCAGGCGTCGGCGTCAGTAATGGGGCATCGGCGGGTTTCGGGCGGAATCGCCAGGCGTTGGGAAGCGTCGGCGGGTGTCGGGGGCTCGTGGCCAGGTGGCGGACGTCACGGCAGGCAGTGGCCAGGTGGGCTCAGTCCCGCAAACGCTGCTTACAGCTTTAATTTTGTATTGCTTTGATAACATTG
This sequence comes from Nelusetta ayraudi, assembly GCF_046127955.1. NCBI lineage: Eukaryota > Metazoa > Chordata > Actinopteri > Tetraodontiformes > Monacanthidae > Nelusetta > Nelusetta ayraudi. The sequence goes on from NW_027466078.1 coordinate 993,818, forward strand.
TTTAAGTTGAGTTTAAATTTACACTATTTTTTTTTTCTTAGCTGCTAATTGTTCAAAAATGCTGATGTTAAAAGTGTGTTTGCACAGTAAATGTTATGGCACTTTAATTCATATGGCAGTACATTTAAAATAACTGGCCGTCAAGTTCCAGGAACTGACAAACTGCACTGAGTTGAGTGAGATTCTCCAAAGGAACTCCAGTATAAATGTGGACTTTACATTCTAGTCCCCTGTGAAGAAAAACCCAAAAGTGAACGTTTTTGTGCCTCACCCTTTCTAACTGGGACATTTGCAAGGGAACGCAGACTGGTTATGCTGCTCCCTGATAAAAGAAAAATGTTTCTGCTGTTACCTCAGAAATTGCCTGTTATTATTGTGGCTCAGGATTTTGGAGGTAGATTTTTTTTTATTTTTCATAAGGAACAGGATAACAGTAATGCCCTGGCATTGGCAATAAGCTTTAATTTTGTATTTGCATTTTTTTTAACTTTAGATTTACATTAAAAATGTTTCTGTGTAAAGTGCTGATGTTAACTGTTTGCACAATAAATGTTATGGTGCTTTCGTTTATATGGCAGAACATTTAAATTAAAGTGTATGAAAGACTTCTTTTAAATTCATTATTGGCTTTTGCGTATACGACGTGATTAATCGTGATTGATCAGGTAAATCATGCGATTAAAATTTTTAATCGTTGCCCAGCCCCAGTAAAAACATTTTTCTGGTGCCAGCATTTCGTGAGGCAGAAGTTGATTCATACTTCAGTGCCTTGGAGCGAATAGCTTCGCCACTCAACTGGCCAAGAGACATGTGGCCTGTCCTTCTCCAATGCAAGCGGGTGGGAAAAGCACAGGAGTTGGTGTCTGCTCTTTTCTTAGAAGACAGTCTGCAATATGATGTTGTAAAGGAAGCAATTTTTCCTGCTTATGAGCTTGTTCCTGAGCCCTACCGGCAAAAATTTAGGAACCATAGAAAATCCAGTGGTCAAACCTTTGTCGAGTTTGCATGGGAGAAAAGCAACCTCTTTGATAAATGGTGTGCAGCTAATGATGTCAAAAATGACTTTGAGTCACTCCGTGAGCTCGTTCTTTTAGAAGATTTTAAAGACTCTTTGCCAGAGAAGGTGGTAATGTTCTTGAATGAACAGAAAGTGTTGTCATTGTCCAAGGCTGCTGTCCTCGCAGATGAGTTTGTGTTGACCCACAAAAATGTCATCTCATCTTCCCCCCCGATCGGACACGCCTTCTGCTTCTCGTCCCACAAGAGCCGAGTCTAGCCACCTTGAAAAGGCTAGAGGGAAGGGACTTCTGGTTTGGCCATAAAGCGGTAGACTGCGCGACACCAGGCCTCTCGACCGTCCAGGGTAAAAACTCCCCGAAAACTTGAATAACTATTGGCAGATATCATATTAACTACAAAGTGATCAGGGGAACGTTGGAATAGGAAGGAAAACTCGATTCAACAAAAACAGAAACACGGTAACAGACAATATGGCGGAACTACCAGCTTGCTCTGAAAAAGAGGGAGATGGCGAAATGAACTCCTCGTGACTAACGACGCGAAAAAGGGCTCGGACATAGAAATTATTAGCAAGGAGATACGGGATTTAAAAATGGAATCAAAAGAAGTCCTTTGCACGTTTGGAGAAACACTGAGGAACGACGTGGAAAAAGACTTGGACGACTTCAAACACGAAATAAATCAAAAACTTGCGAAAGTCGTCACCGAACAGGAGCTCCAGACCGGCAAGATCAACGAGGCTGAGTCACGGATTGAAAAGCTAGAACGTTGGGCACAGGAAGCTAATGACGCTCTGGTCATATCACTGAGAGAACAAAAAGCTCTTCAGGACAAGTTAACTGACCTGGAGTCCAGGCCGAGGAGAAACAACCTACGTATCTATGGAGTCACTGAAGGAGAGGAGGGAGAATCTGTGGCCAAGTTTGTGGAAGACCTGCTGAAAAGCGAACTGCACCTGCCAGCACATTTTAATTTCCAAATTCAGAGAGCACACCGCTCATTTGCACAGAAACCAGCGGACGGTGCCCAACAGAGACCCATCATTGTTAACTTTCTGGAATTTACTACCAAAGAGAGGGTCCTGAGAGAGCTATGGACAAAGAAAATAGAACTGGGGAATAAAGTACCGTCATTCCATCACGATTACGCGACAGAGATGGTCCAAAAGAGAAAGGAGTACAACACTGCTAAAAGAATCCTGAAGGAGAAGGGCATCCGCTTCCAGACGCCATTCACCAAGATGAGGACCCACTGGGATACGGGAACTCGAACCTACAACAGCGCAGAGGAGGTCAAGGAGGAATTGGTGAGACGCGGCCTGGCGGAGAAGACGGCGGTGGCGACGGGTGCGGAGGGGCCTGCGGCACTCGGTGCCCCGCACTACGACGGAGTGGCAGTGCAAGGAGGGATCCTGGAGGGGCTATGCATCAGCAGCGACACGAGCCAGAGAAAAGCTACAAGAGTTTCAAAGATTCTTTGATTAAATTCAGAGAATAAAGGGAAGAAAGCTGGTAGGGATGTTCTAGTATGACCGGTGTTTTTAAGTTGACAAATTATTAAAATTGAATTCCCATGTTAATAGAAAAGAGACTGTGGGAAGTCCGGGTCGCTCCTTTTTTTCTAACGTTGGACTCATTTAGAACGACTAAAATACTCATTGCAGGTTCAAGTGTCATTTCTAAGTTAGGTTAGATTTTTGACTGCCTTCACGCGGGCCGGACAGAGACACGCCGTAGTTTGGCCATGCCTGATCTACAGGAAACACATCTCTCTCAACAAGAGCTAAATCAACATGATTTAAAAGCTAAACTCGACACGACTAATGGCAACAGAAGTCAGACCCGCCTGTCGAAACTTGTCAACGTCTCTCTAGCCGAACTCGGGATGTTTGATGTTTGGAGGGACCTCCACCCGTTACAGAGGACTATTTTTTTTATTAACATTACAGACAGATACAGAATAGAGGAATGTAAAATAGGAACGACTGACTTGTACTGACACAGTATTAATTACCTTATTATTTGTCTGAATAAGAGGAAGAAAAACACACTTTGGAGATTAAATGTGGGTATGCTAAATAATCCAAAAACACTGGAGGAGGTTAAGAAAGAGATTAAATGCTCTATGGAGGAGAACATAGATAGTCCAGTAGACACTACCATACTGTGGGACACAATTAAAGCTGTGATGAGAGGGAGGTTAATAGCGAGGGCAGCCTATCAAAAAAAGACTAGATGTGGCGAGGGGGAGGGTCTGGCGGAGGTGGAGGCAATTCAGATGCTGGGTATAAAGGAAAATTGGGGGGGGGTTGCCTGACAATGCCACCTGGGGAGTTGCAGGAAGAGCTTAATCGGACTAAGCAATAATTCGGTTTTCTCGTCCAATCGGAGTTCTCACCTTCTCCCCCTATACATGCAGCTGAGAAATTTGAATTACTGACGGGAACGTGTCCTCCTCCCAACAGGAGGGGGTGGAGTGAGCCTTTTCAGCTGGTCAGCTGCTTTCGGTTGACATATTACATCATTATGATATAGAATGACAGTTCATAATGTACGTGTTACTTACTTTGCAGATAAGCTGTACCCTATTTCTTGTGCTCATGGTTATCTTAAAAGATAACCATGAGACAAGAACGTTGTTTGCTGTTGGAGGGCTACAACAAC